>NC_090935.1:579263089-579566120 GCF_040938575.1 Ambystoma mexicanum
ACCATGCTCCAGCTCCATGCTCCAGCTCCATGCTTCAGCTCCATGCTCCAGCTCCATGCTCCAGCACCATGCTCCAGCTCCATGCTCCAGCTCCATGCTGGTGGTAAATCCTCCACTTGTAAGTGAAAATTGCAATTTGGCAGTGCGGTAAAACTGAAATTAATTGCATTGCCACCAAAAGATGTGGTGCTAAATCAATTACCGCCAAAAATGTACGACCCCACAAAACGCAATGGGCATGTTAGAGAGGTATTAGTGGCGCAACAGAGAGGTCAAGCTATAGAATGGCTTTTCTAAACATATTGGTTGCCACAAAGAGGAAATAGATTTACATAAGATTATTACAATGCAAATCATTGCTGCGTTCCAGAGGCTTCATGGCTCTACCATCACAGGGGTTAATGTATTGTTTTAGTCTTTTATTTGTTATAACAGGTTCATCACGCGTTTGGCGGTAACCCTTGAATGCGGTGGTAATGCTATTACCACCGCATTTAAGGGCCCGCCAAATCACAGGTTTGGTAGGTTTTACCCCCAGCTCTTTGCTATGGGTAAATTTGCTGCGAATTTGACGATTTCCGGTGCAATTACTGTACGGTAATACCACCGACGGTAGTCGTGCCGAAAATTCCCCATTGGGCCCAATGAGGAATAGGGAATTCCCGTTCCGTCAAACCTGTGAATATCGCCTGACCCGTTGGCAGTTGCGCTATTATCGCAGGTGGTATCCCGGCAGGAATGCCGCTGGGATACCGCCCAACTCGTGATGAGGCCCATGTGTTCAGTAGCCCACGCCACTTCAGCCGACCGAGTACTGAAACATCATTTGTTCAGTATTATATGCATGCAATTATTTGGAAAATGTGAGTATACATGCTAAATTCAGAGAGGTGTCATGAACAGTTTCATAGTTTAAAAGCTAAGGCAAAAATACCCACATTTCAGTTTGGGTAGAAAAGGGCTTGCCATAGACATAGAAATAAGTGTTCAGGACACAATTCCCTGCTTCTATTTTAGAGATGTATCTTGTGCATTTAGACATTATGTGGATGGTGCACGTCACATTAGATATGCAAATCTAGAGTTATTTACCTTTAAACTTTTCAAAATGTTATCTTTGTTTCAGCTGGACACACACACACCCCCCCCCCCCCCCCTCAAACCCCCCCCCCCCCCCCCACCCCAAGCGCTGGGCCGAAATTTCCAGACGTGGAAAAATGCAGAAACCTCGGACAGAAATAAAAAAAAATGTAAATTCTTTTTTTTGGGGGGTAAAATAATTTCGGTAAAAAAAAATGCCTCTATTAAAATGTTTTCGGTAAAATCACATATAAGCATGCACCCCTCACGCATTCTTCTAGCTACAGAACCTGCAGTGCCAAACACCGCCAATGTATAGGCCAGCTACCAAACACACATATACATGCATTTCTCTCTCTCTTGCTCACTCACATGCTCACTAACATACACACACACATACACACAGGACAACTAAGACAGTCACCAAGAGCGTGAGATGGCGGCTGAAGTCAGAGAATAGAGAAATGTGAGTGAGGTGTGTTGGTGAGCGAATGTGTGAATATTGCTGCTCCAGGTAGAAGCCTGTACTTTGCACCGGTAGTTTTGGCACCCATCGCAGAAGATGCCTTGACTGCGATACTACCGGACTGTCGTGCATTGTGTAAAAGCATGCCTGCAGCAGTGCAAGGCACATCGCCCAATAAACCTATGACCTCATTCCGTGTTTGGTGGTATTCTATTAGTATTTATACGTAAATATTGCGAAACCCAATCACTGTTACCGGCACTCAGTCGGGTAGATTTACTGAATTACGAGTGGAGGCATGGCAGAGTTAGTCCCCATTTTTGGAATCCATTAGACTCCATTGGGCAAATGGCAGATTGAATGCAGCAGTAATTCTGCCTACGTTAAATCTGTCCATTTTTGGCATCTAAGTGGAAGATGTACTTCCAGCTCCATGCTCCAGCTCCATGCTTCAGCTCCATGCTCCAGCTCCATGCTTCAGCTCCAGCTCCATGCTCCATGCTCCAGCACCATGCTCCAGCTCCATGCTCCAGCACCATGCTCCAGCTCCATGCTCCAGCTCCATGCTTCAGCTCCATGCTCCAGCTCCATGCTCCAGCACCATGCTCCAGCTCCATGCTCCAGCTCCATGCTGGTGGTAAATCCTCCACTTGTAAGTGAAAATTGCAATTTGGCAGTGCGGTAAAACTGAAATTAATTGCATTGCCACCAAAAGATGTGGTGCTAAATCAATTACACCCAAAAATGTACGACCCCACAAAACGCAATGGGCATGTTAGAGAGGTATTAGTGGCGCAACAGAGAGGTCAAGCTATAGAATGGCTTTTCTAAACATATTGGTTGCCACAAAGAGGAAATAGATTTACATAAGATTATTACAATGCAAATCATTGCTGCGTTCCAGAGGCTTCATGGCTCTACCATCACAGGGGTTAATGTATTGTTTTAGTCTTTTATTTGTTATAACAGGTTCATCACGCGTTTGGCGGTAACCCTTGAATGCGGTGGTAATGCTATTACCACCGCATTTAAGGGCCCGCCAAATCACAGGTTTGGTAGGTTTTACCCCCAGCTCTTTGCTATGGGTAAATTTGCTGCGAATTTGACGATTTCCGGTGCAATTACTGTACGGTAATACCACCGACGGTAGTCGTGCCGAAAATTCCCCATTGGGCCCAATGAGGAATAGGGAATTCCCGTTCCGTCAAACCTGTGAATATCGCCTGACCCGTTGGCAGTTGCGCTATTATCGCAGGTGGTATCCCGGCAGGAATGCCGCTGGGATACCGCCCAACTCGTGATGAGGCCCATGTGTTCAGTAGCCCACGCCACTTCAGCCGACCGAGTACTGAAACATCATTTGTTCAGTATTATATGCATGCAATTATTTGGAAAATGTGAGTATACATGCTAAATTCAGAGAGGTGTCATGAACAGTTTCATAGTTTAAAAGCTAAGGCAAAAATACCCACATTTCAGTTTGGGTAGAAAAGGGCTTGCCATAGACATAGAAATAAGTGTTCAGGACACAATTCCCTGCTTCTATTTTAGAGATGTATCTTGTGCATTTAGACATTATGTGGATGGTGCACGTCACATTAGATATGCGAATCTAGAGTTATTTACCTTTAAACTTTTCAAAATGTTATCTTTGTTTCAGCTGGACACACACACACACACCCCCCCCCCCTCAAACCCCCCCCCCCCACCACCCCAAGCGCTGGGCCGAAATTTCCAGACGTGGAAAAATGCAGAAACCTCGGACAGAAACACAAGGAATGCTCTCCCTTCCCCTCCATACACACAAATGTAAAACAGGCTACCCACACGCACACATACACACAAACACCAGCGACAAACAGACACGGGCCATGACTAGAACAATACATGAGATTTCTTCAGAAGAAAAGTAGACAAAAAAAGAACAAATCAGAATATGCAGAAATGCCAGAAGGTTAAGTACGACCTGCCCCCCTACACACAGAACAATACACACCTGGGTGCACACAAACACACACGCAAGTTCAAATCACACATGCTGAGCCATTTCGGACATCTCACAATTTGGCATGTGCACAGTAGACAAACACACATATTTGTGTGATCAAAGGCATAACATAAGAAACCAAAATCAGAATGGAACCTGACACATCCTATGCTATTCTGGACATTTCCCTGGACATCTCCCTTCTCCTTTCCCCATCTGTGTTGTGTATTCAATATGAATCACTCCCTTGTTTCCCTCCCTTGCCCTGTGGGCGCTTTGAAATAGTATGTACTTGCTGTAAAAGCGAACAATAAATAAATAAATACATACATAAATAAATAAAAATGGGAGTCGGACAGTTCGGGTTAATGTCCCAGCCCTGGGGATCTTGACATAGATGCACAGACCATAACCATCCATTAAGGGTCTCCGTGGAGTCTAGCGTTCACATTCCACTGGGGGTGAGGGGGGGAGAGGGAGAGAGAGAAGGAAAGAGAGGGAGAGGGAGAGGAGGGAGAGGAGAGAGAGAGAGAGGGGGGGGGCGAGGGAGGGAGGGAGAGCGAGAGAGAGAGATGTATGTTTTCTGCAGGTCTAAATTCATCTTTATTCCATTTATTATTACTAGCCTGCATCTCGTGCACAGGGCAACGCGACTGAGCAGATGATAGATGGGGTGCTCTAAACTTACCACTACACGTATTCGTTAAGGTCCACAGGCGCCTGGCATACTTCTCTGAGTCATATTAGCTCCATCAGGTCAGCCTGCCGGTGTTAGGGGAGCTGCAACATTCCAGGTCACGCCCCGCCGCGCCCCTGGTGCTGACTCCAGATGCGCTCTACTGTTTGCTCGCAGTGAGGCGACGAATGCCACCAACGCACATAGCATGTGCATGCTGAGAGACTCTGTGTGAGCTAATGCCAAGCCACACACTCCGTTTAATGAAAGCGCGACCAGCGTTCTGAATGTACTCTTCCATTCATTCATAGTCCTAAAATGAAGCACCCATCCCTCCATAGCTTCAAACGGCACCCGAAGGTCATGTGATATTCAAACATACCGCACTATGCTGACGACTTTACTACTTACCCGCTAATGTCGCTCTCTGGAGTCATGCTCACAGCGCCCCCGTCCGGTGACACTTGTAAAGGAGGATGGGCGGTATCTTTCAGCAGGTGGAACCGCGTCCCTAGTGTCAAAGCAAGGAAAGTAAAATGAATGTTCTGAAATTAATGGTATTCCAATATGGCTTGCATAACACACACCGCACAAGTCACGCATAACTTCACAATTGGATTCGGCGAGCATCGCTGGGTTTTACTTGCCTATCTCAAGAGGATTGATTGTTTTTGCCATGAGTTATTTTACGAGTTAAAAGGGGCTCTCCGGTGAGGTGAACCCCTGCTGGTACTGGGTGCACCTCCCGCATCACTAGCAACAGGGATTCCAGGTGATCCCTTTGTTTGAAGCTCTCTGGTAGGGTACTGTGACGTTAATGTATCACGATGCACGCTTCTGCTCTCCCAACACGAATGTATCAACGCTTCTGCGGCGATGCACGCTTCTGCTCTCCCGACACGAATGTATCACAAGTGCAAGCTGGAGAGCGGCGATGCACGCTTCTGCTCTCCCGACACTAATGTATCACAAGTGCAAGCTGGAGGGCGGCGATGCACGCTTCTGCTCTCCCAACACTAATGTATCACAAGTGCAAGCTGGAGGGCGGCGATGCACGCTTCTGCTCTCCCGACACGAATGTATCACAAGTGCAAGCTGGAGAGCGGCGATGCACGCTTCTGCTCTCCCGACACGAATGTATCACAAGTGCAAGCTGGAGAGCGGCGATGCACGCTTAAGCTCTCCCAACACTAATGTATCACAAGTGCAAGCTGGAGGGCGGCGATGCACGCTTCTGCTCTCCCAACACTAATGTATCACAAATGCAAGCTGGAGAGCGGCGATGCACGCTTCTGCTCTCCCAACACTAATGTAACACAAGTGCAAGCTGGAGAGCGGAGATGCACGCTTCTGCTCTCCCAACACTAATGTATCACAAGTGCAAGCTGGAGAGCAGCGATGCACACTTCTGCTCTCCTGACACAACACTAATGTATCACAAGTGCAAGCTGGAGAGCAGCGATGCACACTTCTGCTCTCCTGACACAACACTAATGTATCACAAGTGCAAGCTGGAGAGCAGCGATGCACACTTCTGCTCTCCCGACACTAATGTATCACAAGTGCAAGCTGGAGAGCGGCGATGCACGCTTCTGCTCTCCCGACACAAATGTATCACAAATGCAAGCTGGAGAGCAGCGATGCACACTTCTGCTCTCCCGACACTAATGTATCACAAGTGCAAGCTGGAGAGCGACGATGCACGCTTCTGCTCTCCCGACACTAATGTATCACAAGTGCAAGCTGGAGAGCGGCGATGCACGCTTCTGCTCTCCCGACACTAATGTATCACAAGTGCAAGCTGGAGAGCGGCGATGCACGCTTCTGCTCTCCCGACACGAATGTATCACAAGTGCAAGCTGGAGAGCGGCGATGCACGCTTCTGCTCTCCCAACACTAATGTATCACAAATGCAAGCTGGAGGGCGGCGATGCACGCTTCTGCTCTCCCGACACGAATGTTTCAAGGAGCAAGCTGGAGAGCGGCGATGCACAATTCTGCTCTCCCAACACTAATGTATCACAAGTGCAAGCTGGAGAGCGGCGATGCACGCTCCTGCTCTCCTGACACTAATGTTTCAAGGAGCAAGCTGGAGAGCGGCGATGCACAATTCTGCTCTCCCAACACTAATGTATCACAAGTGCCCTCCCGACACTAATGTATCACAAGTGCAAGCTGGAGAGCAGCGATGCACGCTTCTGCTCTCACTAATGTATCACAAGTGCAAGCTGGAGAGCAGTGATGCACGCCTCTGCTCTCCCGACACTAATGTATCCCAAGTGAAAGCTGGACAGCAGCGATGCACACTTCTGCTCTTCCGACACTAATGTATCACAAGTGCCCTCCCGAAACTAATGTATCACAAGTGCAAGCTGGAGAGCGGCGATGCACAATTCTGCTCTCCCAACACTAATGTATCACAAGTGCAAGCTGGAGGGCGGCGATGCACGCTTCTGCTCTCCCAACACTAATGTATCACAAATGCAAGCTGGAGAGCGGCGATGCACGCTTCTGCTCTCCCAACACTAATGTATCACAAGTGCAAGCTGGAGAGCGGCGATGCAAGCTTCTGCTCTCCTGACACAACACTAATGTATCACAAGTGCAAGCTGGAGAGCAGCGATGCACACTTCTGCTCTCCTGACACAACACTAATGTATCACAAGTGCAAGCTGGACAGCAGCGATGCACACTTCTGCTCTTCCGACACTAATGTATCACAAGTGCCCTCCCGAAACTAATGTATCACAAGTGCAAGCTGGAGAGCGGCGATGCACAATTCTGCTCTCCCAACACTAATGTATCACAAGTGCAAGCTGGAGGGCGGCGATGCACAATTCTGCTCTCCCAACACTAATGTATCACAAGTGCAAGCTGGATAGCAGCGATCACATGTCTGCTCTCCCGACACTAATGTATCACAAGTGCAAGCTGGATAGCAGCGATCACATGTCTGCTCTCCCGACACTAATGTATCACAAGTGCAAGCTGGAGAGCAGCGATGCACACTTCTGCTCTCCCACTTCAAAGAGAATGCATGAACGTTTCAGAAATGAACCTCTCATGCGTAGCGCGTTCTCCTGCACCTAGTGCAAGTAGGCTCGGTGGAAGGTTTTGGATGTTTGCGCATTTCAAAAAGTTGATTCAGGATTTACGTTGGAAATTTTGGGTGGAAAGCCTTAAAACGTGGGGTGGATTTGATTGTCGAGGACCAGAGTTGAAGATGCCCTCTCAAGTTACATGCTCCTCACTGACACTTTCCTCTATCAACAATCGGAATGTCTGCATATGGGTAAGTGTGCCTATGGGCCTCATTATAAGTGTGCCGGTCCGGAAACAATTTCAGAAAAAATGGCAGTAATTGTGGCTCCAGCAATTCTTCTGGACCGGCCAATCCAAGTTTGACATTGGGGGCCAGAGAGTTCTGGCCCCTAGCGGCAAATGAATGCCTGAATCACTGGCATCTGGGTATGTGAGGCTGCAGCTCGGCACTAGAGCAATCCTTGCACATATGAGGCAATCTCTAGGTATTCAGGTAGCTCCAGGGCATATGAGGTATCCCCTGGACAACATGGCAGTCCCTGGGCAGATGAGAGACCCTTTCCATATTAGGCAGCCCCTTACAATTGAGGCAGCCCCTAAGAATTGAGGCGGCACCTAAGAATTGAGGTGGCCACTGCTATAATATTAGGTGATTGACGGGCACTGAGGCACCTCTGGCCAGAGAGGCTTCGTCTTTACAGTGATCATGCAAACCATGGGCCATATGTAGTAATCCCTAAGCAATATGGATCCTGAACCATGATTTAATGTGGCCCTCCATCGTGTGAGGCTGTACCTGGCCATGAGTGCAGGCAAGGGGCAATATGAGGCAAGCCATTGGCATAAGAATGGTGGCCATGGGCAGCAAGGCAGTCCTTGGGCAGGAGGTGAGGAGGATGAACCCGAGTATTTAGTTAGTCCCCGGGGATATGAGGCTAGGCCTGGGCATTAAGGTGGTCCCTAGGCATTAGGGCAGCACTTGGGTATATGTGGCTAATCTTGAGTAGTGAGATAGTCTCCGAGCGCAATAGGCAGTCCATATGATAATAAGACAATATGTGGAAGTCACTATGCCCTTTGGCATAAATGGGCCTGAGCCATGGAAATATGAGGCTGAACCTGAATTTTAAGTTAGTCAATGGGCATGTGAGGCTCCATCTAGTAAGGTGAAAGATAAAGCATTTGTTGGTGTTGGAAAGTATCTGCACTGTGGCGACACAAGATTGCTGTGAAGGAAACTTATCTGATCACCCTAGGGAGGCAACGGTGGAAATGGGCAAATAGACGGGCTGAATGCATGAAGCCATATTCTCTGAACATACCGCTGGGCATGGGCACTGACCATATGGGGAAAATGGCTGAGTGGGAAATCAAGAGAGTGGCAGTGTGGGGAGATCTCTTTGAAGAGGGCCGACTGAGACCAACTCTTGGAAAAGCTGGCCACCCCAAGCTTAATCTGCATACTGGATCTGTTGGTTGTTTCCACGACCACCAGTCTGGCTTCAGAGCCGCCAGAAGCACAGAAACTGCTCTCCTGAACACCTGTGAAGACTTGCTATCTAATCTTGACTCTAATCTTCCTTCTGTCCTCATTCTCCTCTATCTATCCTCTGCTTTTGACACGGTCAACAATGCCATCCTGCTCAATCGCCTCTGTGACAACCTGGGTATCACAGGTCAGGCCCTGGCCTGGTTGACCTCCTTTCTCACTGGCCGACCCTCCCAGGTCCAACTGGGGTCTTTCCTTTTTTCTATCCCTCTCTCTATTTGTGGTATTCCCCAGGGGTCTAACCTTTCTCCCTGGCTTTTCAACCACTACCTGGCACCTCCTCATTGGGACTCCTGTTCCCTCCTTTCCTTCTTTTTTAAATTTATTTTTAATTTGTATTTTCTCTCTCTCTCTCCCCCCCCCTCTCTCGCTCCCTGACTCCCTCCCCCCCCAACCCTGGGCCCTCTTCCTATTCCTTCGTGTGAGGCTAAGAACCTTGGTGTCATCTTCTACTTCACCCACTCCTTCTATCCTCACATCTCCAACGTCTCTACGAAGTCACACTATCAGCCGCATCTCCTCAGAGGTATTCTGCCAGTTCTCACTTTTCCCAGAAGCTCACTGTCTCTAAAGCTCTGGTCCTCTCTAGGCTGGACTACTGCAACAGCCTCTTTCTAAATCTGCCTGTCTCCACCCTTCGACCGTTACAACTTATCCAGAACAGGACTGCAAAACTTGTCCTTGGCCTCGAGCCCAGGGATCATACCTCTCCAGCACTGAAATCTCTTTACTGACTCTTCGTAGCTGCAAGGATCAAGTTCAAGACCATTTGCATCATCCACAAGGCTTTCTGGTGCTGGGACTGTGCTACCTCCAACTTTCTCTTCCAAAACATCTTCCTTCTCGAGCTCTGCGCTCATCCACCTCCAACTATTTGAGGGTCAGTCAATTCTCCATGCAGAGAGTTGGGGGCAGATTTCTTTCCTCGGCTGGGGCCTACCTCTGGAACAGTCTCCCTGCCTCTCTCAAACTTGAGCAGAACCACCTCCAGTTGCGGAAGCAACTCAAGACCTTCCTTTTTGCTTCTGCTTTCTTTCTTCCTCTCCCTTGCTGATGTTCCAGACTACTCCACACACTGGTCACCTGGCCACCCACTGAATTCGGACCCTGCATGTCCAGTTTCCCTTGCACTGCCTCCAGTCTCCCCCAGCGCTAAAGGGCCTGTATCTGTAACCTTACAGTACCTTCTCTCTCTGCACTTATGAGCCACCCTCCAGCTGCACTTATTGAATACCTGCCCTTCTCCCCTTCAAACCCTGGCACTTATTGATCTACCTGCACTTCTCCCCCCCTAGCATTCCCCCCGCCCTCTGCCCTGCACTTACGCAATCTGTATGACACAAGGCCTAGTAAGATTGTTGTTTTGTCCTCCTTTTGTTTGCCACTCCTTGTCTTGTCGTGTCTAGAAACACTTGTGTACAAGCACGTTATACATGACATATCATATCATATGCCGATCTCTGTGTTATCTTTGGGATACACAAGGGACAGTTTCTGACCTCAAATACCAACCCTAGATCCTCTTCCCAGGCCTCCTCCCCCCAATAACTTATTGCTCGAGGGCCTTTATACTCTTGGAAATGGGGGACATCAGATTTCTATGTTATACAGCATCCTCCTCGAGAATAGGATCTGGAGTGGGTTGGCATCAAAGGTGTGGGAGGTCTGGGAACAGGATCTAGGGTTGGTATTTGAGGATGTGCAATAGGAAAGGATTTGTAATTACACGAAATTGGTATCCCGGAACACCCGTTTCAAACTCATCCAATATAATATCCTACATAAGACATATTTAACGCCACACAAAAAGAATACACAATATGAACCCAGAGCGATAGGACAGCTGCCAGAGGGGTGTGGAAAGAAACGAACGTTACTTCTACACATGGTGTGACATTCTCTCACCCCTCTAGGGTGAAGTGGTTGCTAAATTGGCTGATATGGGAGCTGGTTGGATAACTGAAACAGCCTTGATCTGCGTGATGGGTCAATTCCCCAGACGGAAATCAGAGAAGCAGCTGCATAAAATGGTGGACCTAGCCATGGTATTGGCAAAGAGGCATATTGCTATGTCCTGGGTCAACCCTAAGGCCCAAGACCTATGGACTGGTTTAGGGAACCCGTCAGGTGGGTAATGCTGAACTAGCGGCCTTGTTCAGGATCGAATACCTTTATACAGCGGTGTCGCACAGATTGGAATGGGCATCACTATTAGATTACTTACTTTATCCTTCTGATGCTAGACCCCCTTGAAGAGTGTTAACCGACGAGCAGGGCTGATGAATCCATAGTGAGGTAGCGTGAATGGTGACATAGTCTGGAACTGAGGTAGAGGACCTCCTGTCTTTTGAAGTACAGGACCTGGAAGGTGGGGGTGAATGTTGTAGTCCATGTGAGGGGGAGAGGGTTTAGTTTTGGGTTGTTGTATTTTTGTTTTAAGGCTTGTTTTTCCTTTCATTGATATCTGGAATTGCCATTGTGATATGTGTTATTATTGACACTGTGTCAAAAAACCAATAAATAATAATGAAAAAAGAATTTGTTGAAGTGACCTGCCCCTGGAAGCAAGATATTAAGATCCTCCCTTATGCACTCATTGATCAATTCCTGGGATCTGTCTAAATAAATACGGGAGAACACATCACTATTGCCATTGGTAGTGATGGTATTAGCCATCGCTACCTATACCAACGCTTCCAAAACTTCAACCACGGACTTCAAAGATAAAGAGGACTGATTCTGCTAGACTGGGATTCTGCAATTCAAAGGGAATTCCAGCCCCTAAAATACAATCCCCAATGATGACCTTGAATACCAGGGATCAGTCCCACTATCAGGAGGAGAGTGGGATTTGGTCTAATTTGGAACATTTCACAGTGATAGCATTACAGGAGACGTGGGCAGTGAATGGATTATTCTGTGACGGCAGAAAGAACAATCCGATTTTGGCCAAACAAGGAGTTAGGGGAAGATCTAAAGGAGCCTTATTAGTCAGTATTCGAAATAACCTCTCTGTGAAACAGCTCCCTACAAACAGTCATTATATTTTAACAGGTCGCATTACGTGGAATTGGTTGGGATCTCTCATGGATATCGTAGTAATTAACATATATGACCCTTCAGGTTTAGTATATTCAGAGGCCATTATGGCAAATTTGGCAAACCTCTTTGACTCCCACAATTGTATCCATACTGTACCTGTTATAATAGTGGGGGATCTGAATGCAAAAATTCCCCTTACAAACCCCCTCACTGAACAAGATCAGTCCAGTGTAGCCTATAGTATTCCACCTGCCTGCCTTAAGCCGTCCTCGCGTAATGAAAAGGGAAAGAGATGGGCAAACCTTTTGAATGATCTTGGAGATTGGTGGTGACGGTATTAGGATCTGGAGACGGCGTTCTTTGAAACGTGATGACCTTCCCTGCCAGGTGCTATGGAGACAAACAGTTGATCTGTTTTTCTTAGCGGTTTTGTTTTGTTTACATAGTATACCACTGCCCTCGTTACATGGAGTGCATGGAGGTTTTTCTCAACTGTGCTAGATGGATTTTGAAAGAAAGCAGGTAGTTCAATGGACTGGTTGACATGGAACTTGGATATGAACTTAGGTGAGAACCTAAGGTGTGTTCTTAGTACCAACTTGTCTTTGTGGATAACAAAGACAGGGTTTTACACTGACAAAACTTGTAGTTCACTGACTCTTCTTAAGGAGATGATGGCCACCAGAACAGTCGTTTTGTATGTTAGGTGTTTAAGGCTGGATTTGTGCATACGCTCAAAGAGGCAGGTTTGAAAGTGGGGGGGGTAATGATTTTTTCTCCTTCCATGAATGCCTTAATGACAGGGACCTTCCACCAGGACACGTTGCTTTGAGAAGTGGTGTACGCGGATAGATCCACTAGGTGAACCTTGATGGAGTTGAATATTAGACTTGAGTCTAGTAAGTAGAGCATGTAATGAAGAATGTGTGATGGAGTACATTTGATTGGGTTTACATTTTTTAACTGGCACCATATTATAAATCTCTTCCATTTGTTAAACTAACAGTGTCTGGTGTTTGGTTTACGTGCCTCCTTGAGGATTTCCATACACCTTTAAGGTCGTTTTAAATGGCCAAACTCTATGAATTCAGGAGCCAAGCTGCCAAGTTCATGCATTGAGGATGTGGGTGTAACGTTGTCCCCCTGTGCTGGGTGAGCATGTTGTAGGGGCACGGGAGTTTCATTTGTTCGCATATCGCAAGTTTGCACAAATGCAGAAACCAAGGTTGTCTCGTCCACTTAGGAGCAACTAGGATTACTGTCACTTGTTCCTGGTGCATTTTCTTCACTATCCTGCTCAGTAGCGGTGTTGGGGGGGAAAGCGCAGGCAAATTTCCCTGACCAGCTCATCCACAGGGTGTTCCCCTTGGATCCGGATTGGGGAAACCTGGATGTGAAACCTGGGAATTGTGTGTTTTGGCTTGTGGCGAACAAGTCTAAGGGAGGATAGCCCCAGAGGGAAACAATATCATCGAAGATGTTTCTGCCAAGCTGCCACTCGTGCTCTTCGGGTAGGGGATCTCTGCTTAATGAGTCCGCCAGAGAATTGAGTTCCCCTGAAACATGTTGCAGCGTTAGCAACATGTTCCACTTGAGTGCCCACTTCCACAATTTTTGTGCTAGCCAAGACAGACTTGGAGAGTGTGTGCCCCCCTGCTTGTTTATGTAAAACATGGCAGTGGTGCTGTCCATGAGGATTTTAACTGTCTGCCCTGACAGATGCATTTAGAAAGCTTGTAGGGCTTTGAGCACTGCTAGTAGCTCTAAGAGGTGTATGTGATTTTGGGCTGTGATATTGGTAAACAAGCCATGTGCTGTGTAGTGTAGGTAATGGGCTCCCCACCCAGTGAGTGATGAGTCTGTCGCTTGCACTGTTAGGTTGAGAAAAGGTTTTCCCTTTAACAGATTTTCCTTTGTCCACCAGCTTAGTGCTTGAACTAGGGTTAGCGAAATGACCACTACACTGTCCCACTGACCGCTTGCATCAGACCACTGTTTCGCTAACCACTCTTGCATTGGGCACATTTGCAAGCGTGCATGTGGGACCAGGTAAATGCATGAAGCCATCATCCTGAACAAACGCATTGCTTTGCGTACAGTTATTTTGCAACCGGCTATATACTGAGGTATTTGCAGTAGTATGTTTTGCACTCTTTCGTTTGACGGAAAGACTAGACCCTCTTCTGTCTTTATGACAGCTTCTAAGAAATGTTTTGTTTTGCTTGCAACAAGACTTGCTTTTTTCTCGTTGATTGAGAATCCTAATTGCCAACAGAAGATTGATTCTTCTTTGGATATTTTGCTTGCAAATTTGGGGGGCTTCCCTGTTATCAGCCAGTTGTCCAGATAGGGGTACATCGGGATTTAATCTCTGTGTAGGTGTGCTGACACTACAGCTAGTACCTTGGTGAATACCCTTGGAGCAGAGGCTATGTCGAACGGTAGCACCTTGAATTGGTAGTGTTGGTTCGCTATTTTGAAGCGCAACAATCTTCTGTGCGCTACGAACTTTGAAATATGAAAGTATGCATACTTCATATCCAAGGTTGCCATGTAGTCCCCCTGTTTTAGCAGTGGGATTACTTCCTGTAGCGTTGTCATGCAGAATGTTTGTGGCTTGACATAGGTGTTTGCAGGGTGCAGGTCTAGGACAGGGAGCATTGTTAGTTCTTTTTTTGGCAAAAGGAAGTACATTGATTAAATACCCTTGTTTACGTGGTTCGCTGGGATGATTTCTATGGCGTCCTTTAGTAGCGTTCTTTCTATGTAGTTTGTCTTTGTCTTGGCCGGTGGTTGGCTGGTATTTGTATTAGCTCTATGCAATAGCCCCCCCACCACGGTGTAAAGTACCCACTTGTCCAACGTGATCCCCTCCCATGCGTGGGTAAAGTGAGAAATACGACCTCATACTGGAGATGCATGGGAAGGAACCTGTAGTGGGTGGTCATTCCTTAGGAGGGGTTGAGCCCCCTCTTTTTTTCTACTTTTATTTAACCATGGCAGGTAAAGCATACAACACCGAAAACAATATCAGGATCATAGTACAGCATTATATATGGGTAGAAGTGGGTAGGGATAGACATGACAGTAAATAAACAGTTGGTCTGCATTTCCTGAGTTATAACAACAGTAATCAAGTGGATTATGACAACAGTCTGTCCAGCCTTCAGAGCCCTACTCCTGGGCCCGGGTGGCGAGGTAGGATCGGAATTCTGCCCAAGTGTCTTTAGGTCTGGAGGTAGAGGGCGTGTCTATATAAGCGTCTTCACAGTTTTGGGCCCACGTCGAGTCCTCAACACAGGATTCAGTGGAGGGTGGGTGTACGTCCTTCCACCTCATCAGTATACACTGTTTAGCAATCATATTGACAAATGAACAGAGATGTTTATTGGCAAATGCAGGCCATTCCCCAAATAGTGCCCCCAACAGGGGACCAGTGTAACATTGACCATTTATGACAGAATCTGCATAACTGAAACCCAGAAGTCCCCAAGGGAGGGGCATCTCCAGAACATGTGTAGATGATCAGCGTTTGGGCAGTGGCACCGTGGGCAGATCTGGTCCCCCATCCCGGGCATTTTACCTAGTTTCCGGGGGGTGTAGTAAAGCTTGTTCAGCAGCCTGTATTGCATGAGTCGAAAACTGGAGTTTAGGGAAACGTTAAGAGTATGCAGACACATATTACTCCACTGTGTATTCGAGAGTTCTGACCCTAGATCTTCTGCCCACTTGCCTCTGATTGCAAGGACCGTACTGGGTGTTTTGTGCAGAATCTTTTTATACAGCGTGGAAAGGGTACCCTGACAGGTACTAGAATTGGCAATAAACATCAACTCAGTGTTTTCCGGGGGTTCAGAGTGGTAATCGGGCCACCATGCGGTGATCGCTGCTCTTAGTCTGTAGTATTGTAGCAGGTCGTGCCTTTGTGTTCCCGACGCCAGGTTTCTGGGGAGATGAAAGACCCATCTGGAAATAGATCTGCCAGTGCATGATATCCCAGACCCTCCCAGTGTCTGCTCGCAGTCTTGTCCCATGTGGGGCCCAGTCCCAGGAATTTCCATAAGGGAAGCCACTTGTAGTATGTGTGAAGTGCCTCCGTCGAGAGAAATATTTGAGTGCCATGCAAGTACTGTTGTGTGCACGGGGTCTAATGGGCATTTATCTGTGTACCTCCCATATAGGATGAGTGTCTTAAGATCTGACCCCCCACCCCACGACCAGCCCTTCCAGCTTTACCTGGTGAGGTTGTGGAGCAGCCCTGTATCAGTGAGATGCAAATTGGGCCTGGGCCGCTAACCAATAGATTTCAAGGTGATGGTCTGCAAATCCCCATTCTGCATAGGCCGGAAGTCATGGCAATCCATTTCTTACGCACAGCCCCCACGTGCCATAAAAACTGTGCAAGCATGCCATGTATCCTGACAAAGAATACCTTGCCCGGCCAGAGTGGAACATTGGGAAATGTATACAGAGGTTTGGGCAACAGGATCATTTTAACTAGGGAGAGCCTACCCACCAGTGATATGGGAAGTGTGGGACCATCTGGTGACCTTATGATATATGATATGATATGGTATGGCATTTATAACGTGCCTATACACAAGAGTGTCAAGGCGCGACGAGGCAAGGGAGGGGAAACAGAGGGAGGACAGAGACAGCGATCCTACTAGGCTAGGTGACATTGAGATAGCGCAAGTGCAGGGGAGGGGGGAAGGTGCAAAGTGCGAGGAGAAAGGGGAGGGGACAGTGCAGTACATAAGATAACAGTAAAATAATCATAAATAAAAGGGCGGCCAGCTGATGCAAGTGCATGGGTAAGTGCAGACATCAGGTGTCAAGTGCTAGTAGGGGCTGAAGGGATACAGAAACAGTCCCTGAGTGCAAGGGTTGCCAGGGGGGCAGTGCAGGTGTGCCACTGGCGGGGAGGGGTCCTGGGCCCGAGATCAGAGGGTAGCCAGGTAACCAGTGCAGTTCAGATTCAGCCAGGAGATCAGCAGGGGAGAGGAGGAAAGCAGAAGCAAAGAGGAAGGTCTTGAGGTGCTTCTGGAACCAGAAGTGGTTCTACTCAAGTTTTAGAGAGGCAGGGAGGCTGTTCCAGAGTGAGGCCCCAGCTGACGAAGGAGATCTACCACCAACTTGCTGCTTGGAGAAGCGACTAACACTGAGGGAGTTGGAGGCGGATGAGCGGAGAGCTCGAGAAGGAAGATATTTAGGAAGAGAGAGTTGAAGGTATTGAGGTCCAGGCCCCAGAAGGCCTTGTAGACAATGCAGAGGGTTTTTAACTTAATCCTCGCCGCCACTGTGAGTCAGTGCAGGGATTTCAGTCCTGGAGAGATACGATCCCTAGGCTTGAGGCCAAGAGTCTCACAGTCCTGTTTTGGATGACTTGCAAAGGGCAGAGAGTAGAGGCAGGCAGATTTAGAAAGAGGCTGTTGCAGTAGTCCAGCCTAAAGAGAACCAGAGCTCTGGAGACAGTGAGCTTCTGCGGGAAGGAGAGGAAAGGAAGAATACCTCTGAGGGGGTGCAGCTGGTAGTGTGACTTCTTAGAGACGTCAGAGATGTGAGGCGAGAAGGAAAGTGTGGAGTCGAAGATGAACCGAGGTTTTTAGCCTCACAGGTGGGAGCAGGAAGAGGGCCAAGAGAGGCCAGCCAGAGAGTTCCAGGAAAGGAGGGAACAGGTACGCCGATGAGGTGAATCTCAGTCTTACTGGTATTAAGGCAGAAATCATTGGCGGCACACCACTCCTGGATGGCGGAAGGACAGTCAGAGACGAGAGAAGGAGAAGACGTGGCAGAAGGGAGCCTGAAAATGAGTTGAGTATCATCTGCATAGCACTGAAAATTGGGGCAGAGAGCAGCAATGCGGTGGGCAAGATGTGCCAGGTATTGGTTGAACAGCCAAGGAGAGAGGTTCGACCCCTGGGGAACAACACAGGTAGAGATAGAGATAGAGGAGAGGAAGGACCTAAGTTGGACCTGGGAGGGTCGATCGGAGAGGAAGGAGGTCAGCCAAGCCAGGGCCTGATCGGCGATTCCCAGGTTATCACGGAGACGGTTGAGCAGGATGGCATGGTTGACCATGTCAAAGGCAGAAGAGAGATCAAGTAAGATAAGGACACAGGGGGTGTTGGAATCAAGGTTAGAGAGCAGGTCTTCACAAATGTTCAGGAGAGCAGTTTCCGTGCTTCTGGCAGCTCTGAATTCAGACTGATGGTCATGGAGACAACCAACAGATTCAGAGTGAAGATTAAGATGGGAGATGGCCAGTATTTCCAGGAGTTTGCCTAGAAAAGGAGTGATGGATAGTTAGTCAGGCAGTAAGGATCGTCAGAGGGTTTCTTAAGAAGAGGGTGCACAAGGGAGTGCTTCAGGGGGGTGGGGAAGGCTCCAGTGGTGAAGGAGTGGTTGCAGAATTCAGCCACAGCAGGAGCCAGGGTGTCAATGTGGTCCTTGATGGTTTTGGAGGAACAGGGGTGAACCTGTTTTGACGAGACTTTCATAAATCGGACTTGTCTAGAAACCTTGTCTAAGGAGAACAGGGGAAAGGCAGAGAAGGAGGGAGGAGAGGTGGGCGAGGAATCCCTGACTTACCCCTTGATGACCATATAATTATCTAGAAAACTCCCTCTGCAGTTCCCTCGTACATTCCGTCAGGGGGAAAATCTCAGATTTAGAGTAATCTATTAGAAACTCTGAATACTCGCCAAGAAGTGTAATGTCTCGGATAGTTGGGTCTAAATTGACTAACGGGTTTCGTATATAAAGCAGGACATCGTCTGCATAATGTGAGATTGTTTCTGTGGATCCCAGAAGACGAATACTGCGGCAGCGGTAACGGTAATGTACAAAGTCTGCCATAGGCTCAATGGCCAGTGCGAACAGTATAGGGGAGAAGGGACACCCCGACGTGTGCCCCTTCCTAACCTGAACTGGTCCGAAAGGCAGGAGTTGACCAGTACCCTCGCAAGGGGGTTGAGAATAGGAGTTTGATAAATCGGAGCATCTCAGGACCAAAACCCATTTTATCTAGAACCACGTATAGATACTCCCAGGAGACCATATGAAACGCCTTATGGGCATCCACTGTGAACACCACCACCTCAGAGGTCGGGTCTATTCTTGCAAGCACATTGAACAATCACCCTAATGTTAAGGGATGTAGCCCTGCCATGGGCAAACCTGCCTGATCTTAGTGGACAATATGGGGAAGAAGTGGAAGGATACGGTTTGCAAGTGATTTCAAAAGATTTTTGAGTCAACGTTCAAAAGAGTGAGCAGGCACTCATTACCGGGCTTCCCAGTTTTCAATAGCACTGTGATGGTGGCCTCTCGCATAGATTTGGGGAGAACAGAGTTGACCAGCGACTCATCCCAGACCTATATGAGGCGGGGAGCCAGCAGGGTGCAGTATTTGCATTAGAACTCGGCCGTTAGTCCTTCAGGGCCAGGAGCCTTGCCACTGGGGAGGTCTCTTATTACTGTCATTAGTTCATCCACGGTGAGGGGACCACTCAAGCTTTCTGTCGCTTGGGGGCTAAGTCTTGAGAACGTAACGCCCCCCAACCAGGCCATTATTTCCATAAGGTCATGGCGAAGATCCTGCCCATCCAGCAAGCCATAATAATTGCGGCACACCTCGAGGACGTCCCGATCGTTACATTTGCCCTCACCCAGGTTGTCTTGTATACCATCTACCCGGGTTTACCCACGCTTGGTTCTGACCACTCTAGCGAGCGTCCTACCGGGAAGTTCATCTTCCCCATACTTCTTGGCTGCAACCGGGCACGTTAGAAACCGGACTTCACGCTCGGCGTGCAAACTAAATAGTTCCATCTCATGTTTGGGTATGTTCCCCCTCAAGCGCCTTTCATGCCTTAAAGCTAAATTAATTCACCCCATCTCTAACATGGGCTAGGAATAGAAAGTACATTACTCACATTGGATTAGATATCCCACAATAGCTTTCAGTTTAACCCCGCAAAATGGCCAGAACGAGGATGTTGATCACCATGGCAACAAGATCGGGACTCGCCGCCCGACGCTTCCTATGGTGATGTCATTACGCTGTACAGGAGCGTAGTTGCTTAGCAACTACCCCCAACATAGGCTGCCATTACACAGCGATTCTTAATAGGAGCATGTTACGCAGAACGCTTACCGAGTTAACTACATTGATGGTAAGTACGATCGTTTGAAAATCCATTACACTCTACAGGATTAGCATTACCATCCGACCTGATCATGGGTTCTTCTTTGACATTAGACACCTTAACCTAAAGTGGAAGTAAGCGAGCAAATTACAAGTCGCGTAACCTCGGACTGCATAAACACTGTCGGTACAGGTGCAGGCACAGGGTGCCTGGGAAGAATGACACGTAAGTCTTGTACAATGTCTTCCCATACTCTCATTTATATCTTTGACATAGAGAATGAATAGCCACGCTTCCTTTCTTTACCATCTAGACTAAAGAGACTACTTGTCTTCAAGTTTAAAATCACAAGGGAAACACTGTCTCCAGTTATCCATTTCCTGTGGACATCTATAGGAGGTGAGATTAGACACACTTTTGTATTAATTTATTTGAATTTATAATTTCTAAACATGAATAGTAAGTGACCCCAATCACTTGCCTTTACAGAATTTCCGCGGGTTATAAGGACACTGATAGAACATTTACCAGCACTGCTTGTGATGCTGATGTAAGATGGAGGTGATTCATTTAGTTTGTATTAATTGATATGTTTATTATATGTGTACACATGCATTTTTTGTACAATGTATGCAGATTATGACTCACTGAATCCAATTATTTGTTATACCACAGACATACAAAGTGTGTATAACCCCCTGATGAAGAGCGCATCAGCTCGAAAGTGGGCATTCTATTAAAAAGAAAATTGATGGACATCACAGGACTGAGTTTGAAGATGTGTTGCTCAAGGATATTTACATGATTTCTATACTATTGTGCATACGTTTTGGCTTATTACCTTGAAAATGATATTCTCTCCTATCTTGTTAAATTGAGACCACTCATTCTACCCTTGTATCTAATCTTTGGCTTTCTATAGCCAGTGATAGTGTGCAGGGAACTGGAGCTCCCACACTGTGAGAACATTATTGTACATTTGCACAAAATATGCAAACACAGGCAATGGCGGGCGGCGTGTGTAATTTCATTTCCATGGACAGAGCCAGGTTGCTACGGGTGAATGAAATACGGGCGTAATATGGAGGAATTCAAGTATACTTTGGGGATCGGAATGTTACAATGCATGGTGTCATGACGTGAAGTGCAGGGTTTTCTTGAAGAGATCATGCTTGTGCGGATTACAATGTCAAGGAGTGGGGGGAAAGTAACAGAAGCCACACTTTACCATTTTTCCCCACATCTGCACTAAATTGAATAAGCATCTTAGTGTTGTGATATAAACTGTATCCCAACTAAGGGAAGTTGCCTGTGTTACTTCCAGCCCATTTCCATGTAAGCAGACAAAAACATTTCTAAAAGAATTTCTGTGTCCATTTTGGTAGGATTCACTTAGCATGCATGTGGGTAGTTTATACCGCAACTGGGTTCCTTGGGGCTGATTCACAAAGGTGTTAGGGTTTTTTTGTATTCAATCATTTCTGTAGATACCAATCCTATGTAAATAGACTTCCCTGAATCTAGGCGAGAAGACATAAGCCCGGATATACTGCAAAACCCCAGATTTTTTCCTGAGTGTTACATTAGGTTCTTGTCTTTAAAGAACCACCACGGTCTTGTCCTACATCCCGGATCTATTTTGCTGCACTCACACCATTAGGTCACTAAGATCTGCTTCACAGAATCGATCCCATCAAAGATCCAAACAATATATGAAATCTACTGGAAAGAGGGGGATGGAATTTCAGGACAAGAGGGACGATGATTCACAAAGCCTAGGTACTAGGAGCAACTCTGACTGACTTAATCCAAGACCGGTGTACCGTGTAAATCAGAGTTACCCGTAGAAACTTCCTTGGGAATTGACTAACCATGTCCAGGTTTACGCCAGGAGTATGTCAGAGTTACCTAACCCCTTTGTGAATCTACCTCGCTTAAGGGAGAAGTGCAAGCAAAGCATCACGCGCAGATGGGAGTTTCTTGAGCAAAGAAGTTCACTTGCAACAGAGAGACTTGTTTTGGTCGTAAGGAATGGAGAACCAACACCACAGAGGGCGGAGTGGATCAGACAGTTTTGAGCAGCCAATGGAGTTCGAAAAGCCAGGAATGCGTATGAAGTGTAAAAAGGGACCACTGAACCGAGGCAAACCAGAGCAGTTTGGATAATCTAAAGTCCAGCAATAAGAACTGTAATCAGGTACATAGGTAATCCTATGGGATTTCCATGAAATAATTAGAAAAAAAGAACCACTGAGAAATGTTCAAATGTTATTTGATCGAATTTTTTTTTTTATATAATGCAGGGGCTGCTCAAAACTGTCTGATCCCAGTTGGCATCAAGATGCCTTTGCCGACAGCAGGCGTGACACATGTCCTACCCATGGCCAAAACCATCTGCCCGTGTCTGAGTATCTGATCTGTGGTGTGAGCGCTTCTGTAAATGGTGAAGGTCACAGAGATAACACGTAGCTACCAGGCAGCCATGTATTTTCCTTGGTTGAGCCGCACAATATTCACACTCTCCTCCTCCAAGGGCAAAAGAAACCCCTCCATTATCCCTCAGCATCACAGAATTCACAGGTGATTTACCGGTAAATCACAGATAAATGGTTGTGGGTCGGGGATTAGCAGAAGTCTGCACCAGAGTTCTACATGAAGGATCTTGAATTTCCTTTCAATATTCAATGGGGCCCAGCCATGTACTCCCAAACCTCTGGGAAAACTTAACAGTCTATACACGCAGCTCCTATATGGGAGTACTTGCCAAATTTAAGGGTCACTCCTGCCTAATACATACATCCTGGCTTCTGTACCACAGCTCTACACAGACCACTTGTTAATTATACATTTTATTCAGATTAATTCTACAAAAATACAGTTCTCATGTCTTTAAAAATGTGACAACACAAATTCTACACAATACAGTCATAGAAAAACATATACACACTCAGTGGGGGGTAGTAGGTGAGGCAATATTGTACTCACGCCCAGTAACAACATTGTATGCTGGGCATCTCAAATAAACCCAGCGTATGCGTTTAAGGTTTTTCACATACAGTTGTTTGACCTAAAAAAAAATGCTGTTCACATGTTGCTTCCCAACACCTGTTGCTCTAATACGGTCTTCTCGCTAAGTTAGCACTTTGGCTTCACCCACTATAGTGTGGTGCTTGTGCATACACCTTCAAACCCAGTGATTGCTTGACTCACACCCTATACAATGTCCAATTGTAACTTGTTGACACATCTGCGTTTCGGCCCAATAGTCTACTCGGTATCCCCTGCCTGTGGCAAGAGAGCCTCCTTAATTTTACTGGGCTTTCATCAGGACTCCTGAGGACTGGTTTAACCCCTCCTATATTCATCAGTAGCTGTATGTCTTGATTCAAAACAACATCTCCTTCTCTATGGCTACATTCCCTGGGGCCTTTTGGTGACACAAGTACTGGAGCAGATCCCTTTTTGCTTTTGACTTCAGTTCCGCACACTTCCCTCCCACTTGCATGACGCACATCCGGTGTTTGCTCACATTGCCCAGTGCATGATATCCCTCCTCTTATCTTCCTCGTGTTTGACCACGAGCTTCGCACACATTACTGGCGTTCTTGCTGACTATCCACGTGTCGCTCCAACCCCCCCCACCCGCCCCCCGCAGGTCGTGCTCCTTTAATCTTGTCCGCGAGAGGCTACCTCGCGCTTGCTCGCGCTGGACTGACTCCAGCAGTTCGCGCCTGAATTTCTTGCCAGGGAGCAGTTATTGGAGCCTCTTAAGGAGGGCGGCAGGCGATTCTGCTAGCATTTAGCTCAGTGGTCGAAGTGTACAAAAAGTAGTAGTGGAACTATGTTTCCTGCACCCCATCGCTGCGCCCCCTGCCACACAAGTACATGTACATGCAGTGCACTGAAGTGCAAGCTTCCACTTCTTCCTACACTTTTATTTTAAAACTAAACCATTCCAGAACGGTTTATTTTTAAAATAAAAGTATAGGAACAGTGAAACTTAAAAATAAAAAGTATAGGAGCACCGCTCCCGCCCACTTCGACCTCTAATTTCGTTGCTATAATCATAGGCCACTGTGCAATGCGTGTGGTGATGTGCTGGGCTGTGCGACACACCCAAGAGCTCTCTAATAACAGCCTCGCTTTTACCGGCTGCTGAACGTCAACACCTTTAGAAAACAAAATATGCTTGAAAATAGCACAACGGCAAATTGAGGGATCGGGCAAAATGATGCGTGGTTAATAAACCCATCAATAATTACCTCATGGGGAGTTGGCACATAACATGGGCTAAAACAGAATCTGTTAAGCACTTTAAAAGCAAATCATTTTTTTTTCAACTATCACTTTTCAAAACGGACATCATTAACCGGTCTTTCGTTGAGTATTTTAACGGGCTACATATGATCACACGTTTTGTAAATATCTTAAAACCAGTGCTACAAACCATTAAAAATCAAAATATCACGATGAAGGTGAATTGAGGCTAAATGGTGCGCTGTTGATCAATAGGCGATGGCAGCGATATCATTGCCATCTGCGGGTTGAGCGCTCGCTGCTGCGATCTGAGTAGGATCTGTAGGTCGCAGGTTCGAATCCCGGCAGGCCAACTCAGCCTTTCATCCTTCCGAGGTCGATAAATGAGTACCAATTTCGGTTGGGTGATGTTGTATGTAAATATGTGCTCTGTAAAGTGCTTTGCATTAAGGCGCTATATAAATAACACATCATTATCATGGATGGGCGCATTACGTCACTGATGCAGGAAGCTCGCTCGTGCATTTAATGCAGGAGGCAATGGCTGGTGTTCCTTGCCTCAGGGTCAATGAGGAAATCAGGGAGGCTGTTGAGGGGGCAGGAGCAACGCGCAAGGTAAACGATCTAATCTGATCAGACCCGTTAAGGGTATGGAGAATAGGACAGATGGGAAGGGGCAAAGTGCCACATAGTGGTCCTTCATGTGTACTTAATTTCTTAGCGTAGGGTAGAGAAGTTGGGCAATGGCTAAGAAAGCGTTATCGGCAAGTGGACCTGTTGGCCAGGAGCCAAAGGGGGAAAAAAGCATTGACAAAGCCAACAGTTTTAACATTTGTGTAGGCATGGCATAGGTATTCGATAGGCATTGCCATAATGTCGTTACATGGCCATAAAATGGCAACAGCTGCAACATGGTGTGCATACCTGGCCATGGAATAGCAGTGCCTAGCAAATTCATATCTAATGACTATACACAAGCAAAACATGTTGGCTTTGTCCATGCTTGTTTTCAACAGCACTTCACTGCAAGTATAGGCATACATCTTTTAAAGGAAGTGGCTGAAGGAAGCAGTGGTTAAAACATTGTTATTACACCAGTAACACATTTACAGCTGCAATATAGCCATTAACTCTCACAAGAACACTTTGAAATAACAGTGGCAGGCAATTACAGCTCCAAGTTCTATGTTACTGCTCGAAAGAGCTCCAAAAGATGCCAGGAGGAAGTGTTTTGGGTGGGAAAAGGCAAAGGGATTACTATGGCCATGGGCAGTCAATGGGTGGGTAAATAACCAAACAACAACCACAAGCTGTGTGTCCCTATACACATCCCGTCTGCCTCCTAGCTGTACTCCAATGCAATAGTTTTGTCTCAAAAGTGGTGCTTTAACGCCACCTAATAGCCAAAATTAAGGAACTTGGGCAATCAGAAGGTAATTTACCTTTGGTGGAGATGAGGGCCGCTTCACTCTGCTCACTAGACCCAAAGTTATTGACGGCTCTCACGTAGAAGAAATAATTCTCATTTGGTTGCAGGTTGATTGTTAACTCATAACCTTTTATCCCAGCAATAGATCTGAAAATTCAACACAATATTAACACGTACACTGAGATACTTACATTAAAAAAAAGAAATAAGCACTGGCAAATCAAAATGTTCTGTACTTTTTAATAGTCAGACATGTTCCCCATTGAGCTATTGTTAACATTGCAACTTTTATATATATATTTTTTTAAATAAATGATCACAATCAAATGAATAACATGTTACTAATGGTCCTTACCTTTTCTTCACAAAAACAAACAACAGTAATGCACAGGTATTACCAGTTGTAACGTTTTCTATACAAAGAAAATATATGGAAGGCGATAAATACTTTATTTCAGGTCTGTGTTCTGGGTCGCTGCATTGCTTAGAAATCAAGTAGTTGTAAGGCACACTTAGGTTCGAAGTTTTTTAAAAAAATATTTTATTATTATTTATTGATTTGTAATGCGCCGGTAACTCGCGAGTATCGGGGCGCACAGACAGGGACATGAAAGACAAACATATATGAGACAGGACAGTTCTACTGGATGAATCTCAAGATCAGAGGGTCATAGGTGGCATATCAGTCAAAAAGGTAAGTTTTCACTAGCTTACGAAAGCGCAGGTAGTTGGGCTCTTTCCTTATGTTAACTGGCAAATTATTCCAGATACCTGCTGTGATAACGGGAAAGGATTTACCCAGGCCCGACTTGCGTCTCTGTGGCACTACTGTGATCCTATTTTGATCCATAGAGCTTAGGGTGCGTCTTGGAGCATATGTCCGTATTTTGGATTTCAGGTAGCCAGGGGCTTTCCCGTGGATGCATTTTCATTTTTTTATTGGCTTATTAGCTTATTACAAACCTTTTTACAAAATATATATGAATCCAATATCATTTACATCTGTAATTCATACATACAAATTCCTTAAAACCATTATGACAGCTTAGTTGCATCCACTCCTTCCTACTAGTTCTTCACACAAGACAGATGGTAATCTTGTTAAAACCATCATCTACACATTATTTTATTCAACTTTTTTTAAAATCAAAAAACGTTCTTAAAAAGGTTGCTGCTGCTTAGATAAAGGGTACCCATTCCCCACTCCGTAAAAGATTCCACCAGTCCACAGGTGTTAAAGTGCTTAGTACTCAAGGCTGTAAAAGATGTGCAAAATAGCAGTAGGTGGCTTATGGTTTCCACCAATCCTAGATGTCCACAGAAACTACATTGCACATCTCTGGGTCTTATAGTAGATCTTACAGATTGGACTTCCTTGGTTGGGAATAAGTTGAGACGAAGTCTCATAAAATGGGACCTGTAGAAACCATTTGGGAATTTAGTCAGGTATTTTGGGATAGTGCCATAGGCTCGAACTACGTCTTTCAAGTTATAAAATCGTTGAAACTTGTTCAACTCATCCAATGGAACAATCCAGTCTGCTCTCCACAAAGTAGTCTTTACCTTAGTCCAGTTTGCTCATATGTCCTTTTCACCAACCAACAGTCTTTCAAGAAGTACCTACAATTAAATTCCCATTTTCTAAGGGTTTCATCGTGGCCTGATTCCAGTTAGCGTTTTAGTAAAGCGAGGAGAGGAGGGAATGTTTCCAATAAGCACTTCCTGAAGAGAGCAAGGACCTTCCACTCTACCATTGCCTTTAACAAGATCAGCCCCAGCTCACGCCTGACTACCTGTATTGTGGTGGATCTCGGCAATCCCAAGACCTCCTTCGATAAAATACCCTCAGTCACTGGCCAAGCAGTGCTTCTGATCCGTAGGTCGGGACCGCCACAGTTTTTAGTTTGTAGAAGTCTAACAGCGGTATGATCGAGAAACAGCAAAAACAAATATTAAGCAGTCTAGCTTGATTTCCCAGCATGTTTGCCTTGTTTATGATAATCTCTTCTGTTTTGGCCTCTATCTTGCTCATGTTTTTACATACTCCCAAATATTTGAATGACTCAACTATTTCCACCCGTAATGAGCCCAGATACCAAGAAAACTGCCATCTGGGCCTTTTTTGGCGGTTTCTCGGGATCGTCATTTTTGTTTTAGCAGTGTTTATTGCCAACTGATTTTCTTCCACATACTCCTGTAATTTCTTGAGCTGGTGTTGAAGGCTGATAGCAGCCTGGTCCGTTAACACCAAGGCATCAGCATACAGTAGGTGGCCAATTGGGGTACCACCCAACCTGGGTGGAAAAGACTTTGCCCCACTAGTTTCTCCCCTATATCGGAGATACAAAGATTAAAGAGGGACAGTGCCAGGGGTCAGCCCTGTTTAAGCACCCTGAATGTGTGTACTTCATCTGATAACAGACCAGCACTGTTCAGCCTCACCCTTAATCTAGTTTCTGTATGTCAGGCCTTCAGTTGGTCCAAAAGGACCCTGGGCAACCCCATCGGGCCAATTTATCCCACAGCCTGGGCCTACTGACACTATCAAATGCCTGCACCAGGTCTACATAAGCAACATAGGTCCTACGGCCTCCCACAAGGGCCCTACCGTTTAGCACCTTAATCAAAGTGATGCTTGGACTAGTTCCAAAGCCCCTGATGAATTCCATCTGGAAAGCAACATAGGTCCTGCGGCCTCCCACAAGGGCCCTACCCTTTAGCACCTTAATCAAAGTGATGGTTGGACTAGTTCCAAAGGGTGGTCAGTCAAAATGTCAAAAATAAAATGTTGAATGACAAAAATGTCGAAAAATAAATGTCGAAAAAAAAGTCGAATCTATTATTTTTTTATTTATATGTATTTTTTGTGTTTGGTAAGTATAAAAAATGGGTAAAATACAACAAATAAATAAAAAAGGGGGGTTGGGGGCGAACCCCCATTTGAAAAAAAACGTATTGAAAAAAAAATGTGACTTTTTTTTCGACATTTCTTTTTCTACATTATGACTTTCCACATTTTTGTTTTCGACATTATGACTATAAACCGTTCCAAAGCCCCTGATGAATTCCATCTGGAAAGCAACATTGGTCCTACGGCCTCCCACAAGGGCCCTACCCTTTAGCACCTTAATCAAAGTCATGATTGGACTAGTTCCAAAGCCCCTGATGAATTCCATCTGGAAAGCAACATAGGTCCTACGGCCTCCCACAAGGGCCCTACCCTTTAGCAGCTTAATCAAAGTCATGATTGGACTAGTTCCCAAGCCCCTGACAAATTCCATCTGGAAAGCAACATAGGTCCTACGGCCTCCCACAAGGGCCCTACCCTTTAGCACCTTAATCAAAGTCATGATTGGGCTAGTTCCCAAGCCCCTGACGAATTCCATCTGGAAAGCAACATAGGTCCTACGGCCTCCCACAAGGGCCCTACCCTTTAGCACCTTAATCAAAGTCATGATTGGACTAGTTCCTAAGCCCCTGATGAATTCCATCTGGAATACGTCCAAATGAAACTCATTACTAGACCATTAATTCAATATTTTCAGCAGATATGCCCCAAAGATCTTTCCCATAACATCAAGAAGGGCAATAGGGCAAAATTTCTTAGGGTCGTTCCTACTGATCCTCATGAATATCGGAACGATGATAGCACGTCTCCATGAGTCTGGGATGCTTCGATCATGCTCTATCTGCCCAAACACCATACGCATGAAATGGACCCACATACCTGGTTCCTGTTTTAGCATGGAGTTTGTCAGGCCGTCAGCGCCCAGAGCATGAGAGGCGCACGCTTTCTTAATCAGTGTCAATACGTCTTCGTAGTCTTTCGAGACATACCATGTCTCCGAGAGTCTGTTTCCATCTGTAGAAGTTAAATTCGAGGTGGCGGAGTAGAGGGTTTTAAAATGGGCCGTTCAGCAGGCCTTTGATACCCTGTTTACTTGAAGAGTGTCCTGGGGGGCGGTGGGTGATTACTTTTAATTAGGGCCCATGCATCGCCAGTGCTTTTTTTCAAGGGCCTTTAGCATGTCGTCTGCGTTTTGTTGCAGCATAACGGCTTTGTGACCCCAGAGCCAATATTTGCAGACGTTTTTTATCCTCTGAATTGCCAAACCTGCAGTCTCTAAGTATAAGAATTTCAGTCTTCTCACATCTCTTTGTAGCTCCCTTCTTTTAACTATAACAATGTTATCGTAGGTATGACGATGTTTGATTGAGCTGCCAGTTGGCCATGTTTTTTCACCATGAAACATTGCAAGATCGCGGTGTAATCCAGGGGTTTGTAGACCTCCTGCCCCTTTCCTAAATGTACACTTGAGAAATAATGGTCAGTCCATGACTCAATGTTCTTTCGAGACATCTTAAGCCTGCTGCCTCCATTAACCACTTCCAGTGACATCTTTACCCGTTCACTTCCCCTCTTAACTTCTCCCCACCATAACACTTTCAGCAGATTATGGTCACTTTCGGTCTGAAAATAAAAGACCCAACGTAGGTCTTCCCTTTGAGGCCCTCGTGGCACGATTTAAAAGCACAGTCAAGCCATCTAAATTAGCCCTATAACACAGCCCGGTCTATTGCAAACATATGAGGTCGAAGTCTCTCAAATTAACTCCTCACAAATGTGAAAATCCCCTGGTGTTCCACGAGACCATAGTCCGGAGTGCTGGACATCACTTCACGATCTGATACTGCAACTTGGGTCTCATTAGTGGCCCCGGCAGCCAAGTTTTATTACATAACTGTGACAAATGCATTAACTTTCAGACACACAATTTTTCATGCAGACTGTTCTAAAACACCAATAACTGAAACCAATCTAGAGGACGACAATCTGAATGGCTTCAATGAATCCATTATGCGACTTGTCATGGGACAGGCCTATAAATGTCCCACCATAAATGCCAGCAAAAAGTGTCACAATCCAATATACTTTCTAGACCAATAGTTCCTTATCAATAGCCACCACTAAATGTTAAACTAAAAGGGGGTCTTAGCAAAAACAGCATTTGCTGAAAAGTACTTGTGGGACTCGATGCATCACATTATACAAAGAGCTTGAATCCAAGTATCACTTATGAAGCATTGTCAAATTAAAGGCCAATCTCTAATTGCTGTAACAATCCAGAACTGGGGTGGGGTTCCTGGCCCTCATCTCGCTATACAGCTTCCTTTCATGATTCTGACCTCACCACCCTTAAACGCAAGTGGGGCGGCGGAGAGGAAGTGGAGGGCATCCAGAGGCAGTACAGACTCTATGTCCTCTCTAAGAAGAGAGCCTACATCCAAGCCCGCGTCTCTGCGGCATCTAAAGATTCGGCCGAGACTTTTCAAAATCTGCAAGGAGCTGGCCAATCCTGCTGCAGTCTCCCTCTCCTGTTCCCTCCCAGGCCCTCTGCACCTTGGCTTCTCATTTCATTTTATTTTATTTATTTTTATATTAATAATGCGCCGGGAGCCCATAGGCAGCAGGGCGCAAAAAGAGAAAGAAATTAATCAAACCGAAAGACAGAGAAGTTAATTAAAAAAAACTGTTTTTTGTCGTTTCCTGAAGGATAAATGATTTCTTTCTACAGATAAATCTATTGGGAGATTATTCCACAGACGTGCCGCCTTTGCCTGGAAAGATCTTCCCAGACCCTTCAACCGTCTACTCTTCGGGATGATATGATATGATATGGCATTTATAACGCGCCTATACACAAGTGTTTCGAGGCGCGGCAGGTAGGGGAGGGGGAACAGAGGGAGGGACAGACAACGATCATACTAGGCCAGGTGTCATTCAGATCGCGCAAATGCATGTGAAGGGGGAAAGGGAAAAGTGCGTGGGGGAAGGGAGAGGGGAAAGTGCAGTACATGGGATAGTAGAATAAGTAGATAAATACAACAGCCGGATGGTGGCAAGTGCAAGGTAAGAGCAGGCTACAGGTAGGGGGACTGTAGGGATACAGAATACAGTCTCGAGGTGCAGGGGTTGCCAGTGAGGCAGTGCAGGTGTGCAAGTGGCGGGGCCTGGGCCCGAGGTCAGAAAGAGTGGCCAGGTAGCCAATGCAGATTTAGTCAGGAATTCAGCAGGGGAGAGCGGGAGAGAACGCAGAAGCAAAGAGGAAGGTTTTGAGGTGCTTCCAGAACCGGAGATGGTTCTCCTCAAGTTTCAGGGAGGCAGGAAGGCTGTTCCAGAGGGAGGCCCCTGCCGAGCAGAGAGATCTACCACCAACTCGTTGCTTGGGGAAGCGACTGACACTGTGGGAGTTGGAGGCGGATGAGCGAAGAGCTTCGAGAAGGAAGATATTTGGGAAGAGAGAGTTGAAGATATTGCGGCCCCAGAAGACCTTGTGGACAATGCAGAGGGTTTTGAAATTAATCCTTGCAGCCACTGGGAGCCAGTGCAGAGATGTCAGTCCTGGAGAGATACGATCCCTGGGCTTGAGCCCAAGGACAAGTCTCGCAGTCCTGTTCTGGATAAGTTGCAGAGGGCAGAGAGTACAGGCAGGCAGATTTAGATAGAGGCTGTTGCAATAGTCCAGCTTAAAGAGAACCAGGGCTCTGGAGACGGTGAGCTTCTGGGAGAAGGAGAGGAAAGGAAGAATACCTCTGAGGAGGTGCAGCTTGTAGTGTGACCTCTTAGAGACGTCAGAGATGTGAGGAGAGAAGGAGAGTGTGGAGTCGAAGATGACCCCGATGTTTTTCGTCTTGCAGGTGGGAGCAGGAAGAGGGCCAAGAGAGGCCAGCCAGAGAGCTGCAGGAAAGGAGGCAGTGGGTGTGCCAATGAGTAAAATCTCAGTCTTACTGGCATTAAGGCTGTGGTCATTAGCGGCACACCACTCCTGAATAGCAGACAGATAGTCAGAGATGAGAGAAAGAGAGGAGGAGGCTGAGGGTAGCCTGAAAATGAGCTGGGTATCATCCAGATAGCACTGAAAGTTGGGGCAGAGAGCGGCGATGCGGTAGGCAAGGAGTGCCAAGTATTGCTTGAACAGCCAGGGAGAGAGGTTAGATCCCTGGGGGACACCACAGGTAGAGAAAAAGATGTCGGATAGGAAGATATCGGAGAGGGATGGCAAGACAAACTGAATCACTAGATCTAGTTACTCTTAGGGCAAACCGCCCTTACAGGGTCCTGAAGGTAACTTGGTGCTTGGCCGTAGAGGCATTTATGCACTACAGTGCATACTTTGAAACTAATCCTGGCTTCAACGAAAGCCAGTGCAAGCCTCTACGATGCTCTATGATATGTTCACTTCTGGAGACCCCTTTAATGATGTGCACGGCACCATTCTGCAAGATTTGGAGCCTTTGTATACAGCCCTTACCAGCAACGGCCAGTAACGCCCTGCAATAACCAATACGTGGCATAATGAACGCCCTAACTACAGTGGTACAATGGGCCTCTGATACAAAAGGTTGAACTAACCTAAGTAATCTTAGGAAGTATTGAGCCTTGTTGATGGTATGCTGGGTTTGCATATCTGAGTTTAATGAGGCCTCAAGTACAACTCCAAAGGTCTTCACCTTTGAAACAGTGTTTACAAGCTGGTTTTAAATAACAAAGCTCGAGTAGGAGTCTTCCATACCATTGCTGGACATCCAGTTTTGAATGGTATTGTAAATCCTAGAAACGAGTTCCAAGTCTTTTTCATAGTTCCCACTGATATTTATAATCAGTTGGGTGTTGTCGGCGTAGTTAGAAAATCTAACTCCCAATGAGTCAAGAAGATCACATAATGGACGACAAAATATATTAAAGAGAGCTGGCTATAGGCAAGCACCTTGTAGCACACCACACTATAGCCTCTCAAGTCTTTCATCGAGCTTCGCCCCAGATGATTTTAGATATCCTATTTTGCAAGAAGGATTCAATCCAGAGGGATGCCTTTTCAGAGCAGCCAGCAACATTCTTCAGGCAATCTATTAACTTACTGTGGTCCATGAGGTCGAAAGCTGCTGACAAGTCAAGTAAAATCAGCAGCCCGACCTTGCTATTGCCATTCCACCACTAAAACACCCTCTCTACCTCTTCTTCCTCCTCCTCTACCACTTCTGGCCCGTCTGAGGCTGTCCCTCCTCCTCCTTTCCCCTGTTCACCCCTCATAATGTTTATAGACAAGTCCGATCTATGAAAGTCTCGTCAAAGCAGGTTCTCCCCTGCTCATCCAGAACCATCAAGGACCACATTGACACCCTTGTCCAGCCTTGGCCGATTTCTGCAATCACTCCTTTGCCACTGGAACTTTCCCCTCCCCCTTAAGCACTTCCTTGTGCACCCCCTTCTAAAGAAGCCCTCAGATGGTATACCGTCATTTCATCAACAGGCTTTTCATTGCAGGGTTTTTTGCCGCGATTTTTTTTCGAAAAAAAAAAAACATCGATTTTATTTGGGGGTTAAAAATTAAATAAATTTGGTGTGCGTCTAGGGGAATATTAAAATAATTGAACGGATGGGGGGTTTGGTGGGGTAACCCCCCCCAAAAAAAAAGCGATGTTTTTTTGCAAAAAAAATCCGTGGCAAAAAACCCTGCGATGAAAAGTCCGTCGATGAAATCACATAGAACCCCTCAGATGGTCATTGCTCTCCGGCTAACTATCGCCCTATTTCCATCATTCCTTTCCTGGGCAAACTCTTGGAAAAGCTGGTCATCTCCTAGCTTAATCTGCATACTGAATCGGTTGGTTTCCTCCACGACCACCAGTCTGGCTTTAGAGCTGCCAGAAGCATGGAAACTGCTCTCCTGAACACCTGTGAAGCCCTGCTCTCCCATAATGACTCTAATCTCCCTTCTGTACTCATTCTCCTTGATCTATCCCCTGCTTTTGACACAGTCAACCATGCCATGCTGCTCAAACGTCTCAGTGACAACCTGGGTATCACCGATCAGGCCCTGGCCTGGTTGACCTCCTTTCTCTCTGACTAACACTCTCAAGTCCAACTGGGGTCTTTCCGCTCTTCTATCTCTTTCGCTCTACTTGTGGTGTTCTCCAGGGGTCTAACTTGTCTCCCTGGCTGTTCAACCAATAGCTGGCACCACTTTCCCACTGCACTGCCGCTTTCTTATTTATGGGGATGAGACCCAGCTCTCTTTCAGGCTCTCCTCAGCTACCTCTGCTCCTTCTCTCATACCAGACTGTCTGGCTGAAATTCAGGAGTGGTGTGCCACCAACTATCACTGCCTTAATGCCAGTAAGACTGAGATACTCCTCATTGGGACACCTGCTCCCTCCTTTCCTCCCTCTCTGGCCGCCCACTCAGGGCCTTCTTCCTGTGAGGCTAAGAATCTTGGTGTCATCTTTGACTCCACCCTCTCCTTCTCTCCTCACATTTATGATGTCTCTAAGAAGTCAAACTATCAGCTGCACCTCCTCAGAGGTATTCTTCCTTTTCTCACTTTCCCCCAGAAGCTCACTGTCTCCAGAGTTCTGGTCCTCTCTAGGCTGGCCTGCTGCAACAGCCTCTTTTTAAACCTGCCTGCCTCTACTCTTCGACCTTTACAAATGATCCAGACTTGTCCTTGGCCTCAAACTCAGGGATTGTGTCTCTCAGCACTGAAATCTCTTCACTGGCTCCCTGCGGCTTAAAGGATCAAGTTCAAGACCCTCTGCATCGTCAGTGTTTTAAATGAACAATAAAATAAATAAAATCCAATGTTGCCTCATTTGTATACTTTTACCATAACTGTGAATAGAAGTAAGCTGCTGATGTTATTAAGAGAAAATGCGGAGGGAAAATGGAAAAAGGTGGAGTGGGATGTACACTTGCTTTATTTTCTTCTTCTTCTTTATGCAACCCCTTGAGCTCTCCCTCTTTTACACAAGGAATGCCCCACAGAACGGGGTACTGGTCTTCACCCTAACACCGCAACAATGTGTCTTCCACGCCACGGCTTTCTGCATCACCAGTGACAGAATATGTGACCATAGCACCCCCATCCTATGAGAGCCTCAATGCCTCGCCCGCCTCTTCCCCGGCTAGAAAACACCTACACCAAATGGAAAGACATAAAGAGTCCTACATACCAGCAGGTCTGACTACCTTGCAAGTCTGATTGCCTTCTCTGGTGACCATAGACTGACCTCGAGTTGCTTTATTGCTAGACTTAAAATCCAGGAAGCTACGAAAGGGAGGACTTGGAAGCCAGCATTCTTCTTCTAGACGCCTACACTCTGTAAAAACCTCTCACTGCATCTAAAACTGTCCCGCTCCCTACTCCAGTTCTTGACAACATTGGAAACTCTCTTGTTCTTACATGTAAACTTGCTCTCACATCTGTCCATCCATGTTGCTGAGTCAGCATAACTCACACCCTCAACCCTCAGCCATGTCCCCTAATACCAATACTGCACTCTGCATGTCCATTCTGCAGAGCACCTATCTATCTTTGCACCAGCTGTATAATGGCCCTCATTCCAAGTTTGGCGGTAGTCATGGCGCTATTTGCGCCATGACTACCACCAATAACGGGACCGTGTCCGGTCCCGTTCAATGGGGATTTACCGGTCCAGTCCTCCCTTGGCGGGACCGGTCAGTCCCCATTGTAAAAGCCATTCCCCATTTGAGCCCCCATAGGGCTCAATGGGAAGGCGCCAATAATGGTACCGCAAATTGCGGTACCGTTATTGGCTCTGATTTCCCTTAACGGGTCCCATCCATAACGCCTGGTAAAACCAGGCGTTAAGGAAGGGACCCGCTAAGGGAACTCGGATTAGGCCGCAAAGGGATTACCGGCACCGGTGTCTTTGCGCCAACCTCGGAATGAGGGCCAATGTCTCAAATGCAAGGTATTTTATGCTGATGATACAATGGTATTTCACAAGGTGCATCGAAGGTATTCACAACTACCTGAAAGAAATGCACAGTGTAATAAGATGTCACTTAGAAGAACCAATCCCTCTGTTTCTCAAGTGCATCTATCTAGTGAAAACAAAAGACCTAAAAGTGTGAACATTTGGAAAAGTGGGTTTGATGTATTCCCTTAAGATGCTCTCTAACAAGCATCCCTGGCCCTTGTGGAATATATCTTTATTACCATATAACAAAGAGAATGATCAGAAGATCCCCCGTCAGCATTCACAAAGGTATCACTTCAAAAGGATTGCAATGAAAATCGAAAGATCCCAAACCATAAGGAGCGGAAGAGAAAACGCAAACTTTTGACTATGCATCATTTCAATATCTTGGCCTTTTCAATGTAAACTATGAGGCTAGCATGTTTTACTACAGGCCCAAACAAGCTCCCTTACAAGAGTGCACACCAGTGCCAAGATGGACACCCCTCGGATAGGCAAGAGCCCACCTTTCCAATTTCCACATCACAAAGCATACGGGCCACTAATAAGAGTCTTTAACCTCCACCCCTTGACTCATTGCCTACCATAGAGATAGTAGGAAGCCTGACGTCTATGCTCCGAAGGCTCGGCCTCACCAGGAGAGGTCACTTACTGCAGATTGGCCTTGCGCTCCTCCCCCCCCTCGAATCACCCTATCATGAAGGTGCCGAGTACAATTGAGAAGACTACCTGCAAGACATACATGAGGCTGGACAAATGAAAGGAGGCAACCTTAACATTAGAGAAGTGGTTGAAGCTGTGGAGCGTGGCACGAGGGTGGGGTAGATGCGCTCCTTAGTGCCAAGGGAAATAGTGAAGGGGCTGGGGGCAGTTGCGGCCTCCGGGACCAAGGAGAACAAGAGGTTTGAGGATGCAGCGGAGGACTTGCAGAATTATGAAAGGGCTTCAACCATGATGAGATGTGATAGGTTATTTATAACACGCTTAATACCCAGAGGTTTCTAAGCACGGACCCGGGGATCGAACCTGTGTTGCTCTGTGTCGTCTTCCTTCCAAGGCGAGCACGTTGCACCTGAGCTATCCTCCCGTGACGATGAGCTGGATCAGATTCCCTGTGGGTGTCAAGAGAAGGAATGTACTTGAATGAGCGAGCATCTGGGCTTTCGGGCTTATTAAATCGCCCTTGCGCCCAGGGATAGCGCCAAACTGACTGAGGGAATTGGAGGCCCTACAGTTACAGTTCATTTGGTCACTATGGTGGACAGGAAGCTGGTACTAAAGAGAGTGAAAGCCCAGAAAGGAATACTCCACTGTGGGTTTCCGCAGTTCTTCATTTTCCCAGATGTTAGCGAGGCAACAAATCCGAGACAGAGAGAAAGGGAGGCTGTCCAGATGTTTTCGTGGCCCAGGGACTGAATAGAATTCTACTGTTTCCCCAGAAAACGTAGAGTTGCAAGGGGTTCTAAAAATGTCGTGTTTGTGGATTCTAGGAATTCCGGGGGCTTCTTAGAATCTTTAAGATAGGATCCATGGCGACCCTGTCTTCACCAGAGCCACCTGTGCAGGATGGGGTGCTGCAGGATCCCAGGAGTGGAGATGTGGACGGCCGGATGCTGAGATCGCCCTAATTGCTCCCTTAAGCCAATGTTCACTTTTGCACATGAGTGCCTCCTAGGAGCTGCCAGTATGACGTCTGCAATTCTGCAGTGCAGTTCCTTCCACAACCTCTGCACTTGTTCTGTGCCTGAACCTTATCTCTGCTTTCCTGTCTGTCCTTGACCGCTCAGCTAGCAAGTGGGCTTTGCCTGATCTTTGCGCTCTATCCCAATGGGGCATTGGGCCTCATTACGAGTTTGGCGGTGTAGGAAGAAAGTGGAGCTAAATCCATTTACCTTCATTTTCCCTGCGCCAGCAAACTACAAGTTTGGAGGTATTACCACCGGTGGAATTACCGGATGGTAACTGCTGACTTCTGGAGGTAAAGTGGAGGAGCTACCTTCAAACCTCCATCCAGCTTTAAGCCCAACAATCCCATTAAACAGGGATTTACTCTCCCAAAAGCACCACTTGTAATCCGGCGGTATTGCCTGCAGTGGTAATACCGTCGAAGCAAGTGGCAGTAATGGTAATATTGTGGCAATAAGACAGGTAATGCCCGGGGCCGTAGTTATAGGCCCGAGCGTCGCAAGGGCCTTAACAAAGCCCCCGGGCATTACCTGCGGCGGTATTGGCCCGCCGCCGAGGGTCTTATTGCCATTAGCACCCCTGCCCGTTGGATCGGGGTGCTAATGGCATTTTATTTTTTGTTTCGCTGCATTTCGAAACAGAAAAAAAAAAAAAGAAATGAAAAAAATGCCCGCCGGGAAAGGGAAAACGGAGTGCGTTTTCCCTTTCCATGGCGGCCATTGGGAGCGGACGCGCTGGGAACACAAGTGTTCCCAGCGGGTCCGCTCCTGAAAAAAAAAAGAAAAAAAAAAAGAAGCAGAAGGTAAGTGGGGTTGGGAGGGTGGAGGGGAGGAAAAAAAACAATGGAAGCCTCCAGCCGTGTGGAGGCGCGGAGCGGGGATGGCCCGCTCCGAGTCTCCACACTGCTGGAGCCTGCTATCGTTGCCCAGCGGGGACGCAGGAGCAAGAAGGTAAGTGGGGTAGGGAGGAGGGAGGGAGGGAAGGAAAAAGAAAAAGCTTACCCGAGTCCCCGGCGGGGGGCGAAGGCAGCTTCTCAGTCGAGGGGAGGCTCGGAGCGGGGATGGCCCTGCTTTGAGCCTCCTCATTGGCTGAGGGGCTGCCACGCCCCCGCCGAGGACAAGGCGGCTGGAATCCCGGCCGAGAATCAAACGATTCTCGGCCGAGTAATGACCCGGCGAGAGCCAATCAGAATGCTTGTTGCATTCTGATTGTCTCTCGCCGGGTACTAATGTTTGGTGGTATCTCAGTGGTATTACAGTCAGGATACCACCAAACTAGTAATGAGCCCCACTGCTTGTTATCGACGTGCCTGTGGTACACTGTCTGATTGTGGGCCATGCCTCTGTTCTGGCTGTTGCACTAGTCAGTTGGGCACTGCCTCTTTGATGGTTGGTTTCAGTTTTTAGTGCATGTTTCCACTTGTACCCTGGGCCCACTGAGCAGGGCGTGATTCTATGTACTCTCCTGTATTTCTGTATTGTCACAAGTTACAGCTTACAATAGCTTCCCTTTGGGTTTTGATAGACACTTTCAGGTACAGCTTAGCCCAGTCTTCACTGGTGATTGCACACAGTGTCTGCATTTCCCGACCCCTTGTGTTATTTCGTGAGTGAGCGTGTTCACCTGATTGTCTAATGTGCCACATCTTGTTGACTGGGATCTGCCGTTTCAATTGGTGGAATTCTCAGCACGCCAGTGAAACATTCCAGGAAATGGTTGACTTGGATGTTTCCCTAAAGCTTTGACCTGTATTTTGTCTACAGCACAAAAAGTACAGAACATGCTAATCATTGTAAATGACGTGGTTTGGCCCTACAACGTAATTTAGCAAATCCGAAGCCTTCCGGGTGCATTACTTTTTACAGGGACTCACCTTTCAGTGCACTTTAGTGACCAGAATCCCCCACTGTATATGTTTTAGTATTGCCTGGTGTTGAATGCTCTTGAGCTTGGTTGCCTCACTTAGTCTCTATCGATTGTTGCACTATTCCAGGCACGGTCTGTGACCGTTTGGCCTCCCTGCCCCTCTCAAACTTCAGACAGACCTTCTGAAGTTCCGGAAGCAGCTCAAAACTTTCCTCTTCTCCTCTGCTTTCTCTCTCTCCATCCACTGCTGACCCACCTGACCTACCTGCTGAACCGACTGCTTGCTCAGAGTCTCACTGGATACCAGGCTCTTTCTTGATCAGTCACCTTTGCACTGCCTTGGGGCATACCACACACTTAGGGGCTGTAACTGTAACCCTACAGTCCCCTTTTCCCTTTGCACTACCCAGAGCCACGCTGCCCTGGCTGCACTTAATCAGAGCAGTTCTACCCTGTTCCCCTCCCCTCTCCCCTTGCACTTCTCGTTCCCGCACTTGCACGATCTGAATGGCACAGGGCCTAGTAAGATCGTTTGTCTTGCCCTCTTTCTGTCTTCCCTCCCTTGTTTTGTCGCGCCAGAAACACTGGTGTACAGGTGCCTTATAAATGACTTAAATCATATAATTTCCCACATCTGTTCATCTTTGCCATCTTCTGCCTTCCTACAGTGCATGTTTACAGTCTCTGCATCTGCCTGTCACTCCGCCTGAGGAATCTTCCAATGTGGTCCTGGGTTAATAGCCTGAGAATTCTGCTGCAGAATTCTCAGTGAAGTGGTAGTCACAATTCAGTTACCCTGTGTGACCATGGGCAGGTCCCCGATACATGTAGTTTAAGGTTCTGACATCAAGCACATTTTAAGTAAAGAGTTCTAGAGCATTAGCCTCACCTTAGACCTTCTCCTTCCGGTGAATACTGTCTGCAGCACTCTAGAGTGAAAGACTCCTTAGCGTCGGGGTACGCAGTGCTCCACCGGATGATGGCGGTGTCCCAGCACACCGTGCAATCTTCTGCCTTAAGTAGAGGTGTGGAAGGTGCTGTGGATACAGTATTGCATTAGAGATGCACTAGCAAATGCTGAGACTGACAAACCTTGAGGTCCATGAAGATTAACATGAGCCCTCATGAATATCATGCATGATGTATTAGGTTGTATGATAACACCGATAGCTGATCACAGGTCACCGCCTCACTGTAACCCAAGGCACAACCTGTACCTATTGTAACTAAGTCTCCTTACAAGTAACAGTGCCACAATGCCCCTGGGCTGCCTGTGCGCTATATAAATGTAATAAATAAATAAACAACAGAGATATTTCGACCATTCCTCAACTGCAGGCTCCGTAGTAGCTATTGGTACTTTGGCCCTCATTTACAGGGAGCCGGTCCGGAAATAAGGTGCTGGTAGTTCAGCCACTACCGACAGATAAATCACTGAAGCCCCAGCACCGTTAATAACACTGCTGGTGCTTTAGTGTTCCCATTCCTGTGGAGTCCTATGGGACACCACAGGAATGGGAACTTACCGTTCTGCCGCCGCCCGTAATATCCCGGTATTACTGTGATATCGGGAGGCAGAAAAGGGTAAGCCGAGGTTGCCGGTAGGCCGCCAGTACTACCAGCGTGCTCCCAGCAACAATGAGTGCCTTTACGAAAGCATCATTCTATCATTAGAGTGCAACAAATGAGCTGCACGTAGTGCCCTCACCAGCAGGTGGCAACAGTGGCTGTTATTTAAAACTGTAAAGCTTGAAATGGTACCTAGGTCTGGGAGTCTACTGCATGTCTGGGACTGGAAAAGTGCTGATTTGGTGCAGTACAAAAAACAACAGGCTAACATCACGTAACATGTAGATGTGCACATAACATTCATTGGATTTTACAAGTTTTATTCATCACTTTTTCCGATTCAAAATATTTCCAGATCAACAGGAGTTAAATGTACCACATCTTTAAATCATTGCATTTTATATGCAATGTAGACAGAACAAAGAGACTGCATCAAGGTGCATCATTAGTGTGAATTACCAATAATCATAAGTATTTCACTCCATAAGGTTATTCCTGTATGAGCTTCTAACGGAGTGAACATCATGCAAACAGTTTCAGAAAGTATTTTATGAATCAGATACAAGCATGGGATTTTACAGACAAACTGGGTGGGCACAAAAGGGTACCTTATGGGTGTATGATTATGCAGCCGCAGGGGACGCATATGGCTGGGGCGATTATGCAGCCGCAGGGGACGCATATGGCTGGGGCGATTATGCAGTTGCAGGGGACGCATTTGGCTGGGTGTATGATTATGCAGCCGCAGGGGACGCATATGGCTGGAGTGATTATGCAGCTACAGGGGACGCATATGGCTGAGGCGACTATGCAGCTTCAGGGGACGCATATGGCTGGGTGTATGATGATCCGGATGCAAGGGACGCATATGGCTGGGGTGATTATGCAGCTGCAGGGGACGCATATGGCTGGGGTGATTATGCAGCTACAGGGGACGCATATGGCTGGGTGTATGATTATGCAGCCGCAGGGGACGCATATGGTTGGGGTGATTATGCAGCTACAGGGGACACATATGGCTGGGTGTATGATTATGCAGCCGCAGGGGACGCATATGGTTGGGGTGATTATGCAGCTACAGGGGACGCATATGGCTTGGGCGATTATGCAGCTGCAGGGGACGCATATGGCTGGGGCGATTATGCAGCTGCAGGGGACGCATATGGCTGGGGTGATGATGCAGCTGCAGCGGACCCAAATGGCTGGGGCGATTATGCAGCTGCAGAGGATGCATATGGCTGCGGTGATTATGCAGCTGCAGGAGACCCATATAGCTGGGGCGATTATGCAGCTGCAGGGGAAGTATATGGCTGGGTGTATGATGTTGCAGCTGCAGGGGACGCATATGGCTGGGGTGATTATGCAGCTGCATGGGACGCATATGGCTGGGGTGATTATGCAGCTGCAGGGGACGAATATGGCTGGGGTGATTATGCAGCTGCAGGGGACCCATATGGCTGGGGCGATTATGCAGATGCAGGGGATGCATATGGCTGGGGTGATTATGCAGCTGCAGGGGATGCATATGGCTGGAGTGATTATGCAGCAGCAGGGGGTGCATATGGCTGGGGTGATTATGCAGCTGCAGGAGGCGCACATGGCTGGGGTGATTATGCAGCTGCAGGGGACGCATACGGCTGGGGCAATTATGCAGCTGCAGGGGACCCATATGGCTGGGGCGATTATGCAGCTGCAGGGGAAGCATACGGCTGGGGCGATTATGCAGCTGCAGGGAGCACATATGGCTGGGGCGATTATGCAGCTGCAGGGGATGCATACAGCTGGGGCGATTATGCAGCTGCAGGGGATGCATATGGCTGGGGTGATTATGCAGCTGCAGGGGACCCATATGGCTGGGGCGATTATGCAGCTGCAGGGGACCCATATGGCTGGGGTGATTATGCAGCTGCAGGGGACGCATATGGCTGGGGCAATTATGCAGCTGCAGGGGGTGCATATGGCTGGGGTGATTATGCAGCTGCAAGGGACACATATGGCTGGGGTGATTATGCAGCTGCAAGGGACACATATGGCTGGGGTGATTATGCAGCTGCAGGGGATGCACTCATATGGCTGGGTGTATGATGATGTAGCTGCAGGGGACGCATATCACTGGGGTGATTATGCAGCTGCTGGAGACGCATATGGCTGGGGTGATTATGTAGCTGCAGGGGACCCATATGGCTGGGGCGATTATGCAGCTGCAGGGGACGCATATGGCTGGGTGTATGATAATGCAGCTTCAGGGGATGCCTATGGCTGGGGCTATTATGCAGATGCAGGGGATGCATATGGATGGGGCGATTATGCAGCTGCAGGGGATGCATATGGCTGGGGCGATTATGCAGCTGCATGGGACGCATATCGCTGCCTGTATGATGATGCAGCTGCAGGCGATGCATATGGCTGGGGAGATTATGCAGCTGCAGGGGAAGTATATGGCTGGGTGTATGATGTTGCAGCTGCAGGGGACGCATATGGCTGGGGGGATTATGCAGCTGCAGGGGACGCATAAGGCTGTGGTGATTATGCAGCTGCAGGGGACGCATATGGCTGGGGTGATTATTCAGCTGCTGGGGAGGCATATGGCTGGGTGTATGATTATGCAGCTGCAGCGGACGCATATGGCTGGGGTGATTATGCAGCTGCAGGGGACGCATATGGCTGGGGGGATTATGCAGCTGCAGGGGACGCATATGGCTGGGGTGATTATGCAGCTGCAGGCGACGCATATGGCTGGGAGATTATGCAGCTGCAGGGGACGCATATGGCTGGGTGTATGATAATGCAGCTTCAGGGGATGCCTATGGCTGGGGCTATTATGCAGATGCAGGGGATGCATATGGATGGGGCGATTATGCAGCTGCAGGGGATGCATATGGCTGGGGCGATTATGCAGCTGCATGGGACGCATATCGCTGCCTGTACGATGATGCAGCTGCAGGCGATGCATATGGCTGGGGAGATTATGCAGCTGCAGGGGAAGTATATGGCTGGGTGTATGATGTTGCAGCTGCAGGGGACGCATATGGCTGGGGGGATTATGCAGCTGCAGGGGACGCATAAGGCTGTGGTGATTATGCAGCTGCAGGGGACGCATATGGCTGGGGTGATTATTCAGCTGCAGGGGAGGCATATGGCTGGGTGTATGATTATGCAGCTGCAGCGGACGCATATGGCTGGGGTGATTATGCAGCTGCAGGGGACGCATATGGCTGGGGGGATTATGCAGCTGCAGGGGACGCATATGGCTGGGGTGATTATGCAGCTGCAGGCGACGCATATGGCTGGGAGATTATGCAGCTGCAGGGGACGCATATGGCTGGGTGTATGATGATGTAGCTGCAGGGGACGCATATGGCTGGGGTGATTATGCAGCTGCAGGGGACGCATATGGCTGGGGCGATTATGCAGCTGCAGGGGATGCATATGGCTGGGGCGATTATGCAGCTGCAATGGACGCATATGGCTGGGGTGATTATGCAGGTGCAGGGGACGCATATGGCTGGGGTGATTATGCAGGTGCAGGAGACGCATATGACTGGGGTGATGATGCAGCTGCAGGGGACGCATATGGCTGGGGTGATTATGCAACTGCAGGGGACGCATATGGCTGGGGTGATTATGCAGGTGCAGGAGACGCATATGGCTGGGGTGATTATGCAGCTGCAGGGGAAGTATATGGCTGGGTGTATGATGTTGCAGCTGCAGGGGACGCATATGGCTGGGGGGATTATGCAGCTGCAGGGGACGCATATGGCTGGGGTGATTATGCAGGTGCAGGAGACGCATATGGCTGGGGTGATTATGCAGCTGCAGGGGAAGTATATGGCTGGGTGTATGATGTTGCAGCTGCAGGGGACGCATAAGGCTGTGGTGATTATGCAGCTCCAGGGGAAGCATATGGCTGGGGTGATTATGCAGCTGCAGAGGAGGCATATGGCTGGGTGTATGATTATGCAGCTGCAGCGGACGCATATGGCTGGGGTGATTATGCAGCTGCAGGGGACGCATATGGCTGGGGGGATTATTCAGCTGCAAGGGACGCATATGGCTGGGGTGATTATGCAGCTGCAGGCGACGCATATGGCTGGGAGATTATGCAGCTGCAGGGGACGCATATGGCTTAGTGTATGATGATGTAGCTGCAGGGGACGCATATGGCTGGGGTGATTATGCAGCTGCAGGGGACGCATATGGCTGGGGCGATTATGCAGCTGCAGGGGATGCATATGGCTGGGGCGATTATGCAGCTGCAATGGACGCATATGGCTGGGGTGATTATGCAGGTGCAGGGGACGCATATGGCTGGGGTGATTATGCAGGTGCAGGAGGAGACGCATATGACTGGGGTGATGATGCAGCTGCAGGGGACGCATATGGCTGGGGTGATTATGCAGCTGCAGGGGACGCATATGGCTGGGGTGATTATGCAGCTGCAGGGGACGCATATGGTTTGGGTGATTATGCAGGTGCAGGAGACGCATATGGCTGGGGTGATTATGCAGCTGCAGGGGACGCATAAACTGGGGCGATTATGCATTCTGAGTAGGGCGGGCACGGTGTAGAGCTCTGGAAAAATGCATGCTCTTGTCCCCTCTGCACCATCCCCACAATGTTGCCCTTCCTGAACCCCTCACTTAAGGAATTCAGACAGACTCCCCCTAACAAAGGTGTGTGCTGTCAGTCAACACACTGCCCGATAGCACCGGCAGGACGCACTTCAGAGATAGCGCCCCTCTGATGGGGAACTGAAAGCGCCCCTGACTTCCGGGCTGCAGCGCACACACATCGACGTCCCCCGGCATCACCTACCCGTCCTGAAGGTGGCCTTTTCACTGGGTAAACTACAGCCGGTGTAGTTTACTGCCATGACCCACACATTGTAACACTTGTCAGGCTCCAGCTCTTCCAGGAGGCAGTAGCTTTCCTTCACAGTTACTCGGTATTCTTCTATCAGACCTGAAAGATAAGGTCAATCTTCTGTGTCAGAACAGGCACACGTATTGCGCTGGCTCAGCATATGGCAAAAATATACGGAAACAACTGTACGCAAATATTACATATTTTACCCAGTTATCATATATATAAAAAATATACCAGGCATGCTTTTACTAGCTGGTAAGTAATATGAATAATGGTCTCGATATCAATGTTGATAATTAAACCAATAATAACTACACCTTCCACGTAGCGCCTACACAGCTCTATGTACCATTGGGATTCGAGGCACCACCCCTTGAAGTAGTGCCATCCCATTCATTGACAGATGACCAACGCTGCGCACACGCGCGCAGTGCACAGCTCATGTGTATGCGTCCTGGCCTGGCTGAGGCGCGCCTGCAGCCTCCTGGCGCCATCTATTAAACGGCTTCACCCGTTCCTTCGCTCCCCCAGACACATCACCCATGCTGTGCGCACAACAGGACACAGGCCCATTCTGCTCTCGACTGTACGGAGCACAGTGAAACCTGCAGACCTTGGATCCGTGCAACATAACGCAAAGCCCCATTGCAACGCATAGAGGCACCCGAGTTCTCTGCTCCCACTAAAGTTCTCTGACTGACATAATGGCCTGATTTACAAACACGTTTTTCCAAGGGAAACTCCCATTGAAAAACGCTTCGTAAATCATGCCCATAAGCGTTTCCAAGGTGTTCACATTTTCAAAAAACATTCATCGCTCTCCTCCAGTAATGTACAGTAAGCCTTGCACACCTGGTGCTTTCACTACATTGCAACACCACCCTTGGTCAGACTCAGGTTGGGCAGACTCCGCAGACACGCAACATACCACTCTGGTCCCGGTTTCCCTGCGGCTCTTCCATGCAGTAGACTTGGAAGCAGTCAATGACGTCCTCCTCGCTGACACCCCAGTAGGCTGTGATGGAGGTGCCGGTGGCCGAGTTGGCTTCTTGAGGCCGCAGCTTTGGGGTGTGAGGCACTGAAAGAAAGGGGTTTCCGTCCATGAGTAACCTTCCACGTGCAAAAGGTTTCCTGGATTAGCATAAGTAATTAACAAGCTAGCCTGTTGATCCATATTCAACTAACAATAACATATCACCGTTTTCAACACATTTCATGTAATTATGGAAAGCAAAGTTGAATAATGAACAATCACAATGAAGGAGCAGAAAGTCAATATTCCAGTAGCTGATTACAGTTTGTGCAGTTTCAAGTAGTGACTTGAACCCCACACATAGGGGCTCATTTTCCATGACGTAAAAGGCTTTAACGCCTTGCAATCACGCCACGGCTCATTTTTGTATGGCGGAGAGGAGGAGGGGCTGAACGCCGCAACTCGTGCTTCCACCGTTGCGTTTCTCACCGCCATACAAATGCTCCAGCACGAATGCTGGAGATCCCTATGGAGTCTATTGTACCCACTCCCAAGCGTGTACAATGACGATTACATCCTCCCCAGAGGGTTTGTAATGTAATGGGTTATTTATAGTACACTTAATAGCGAGAGGTTTCTAAGCACGGACCCAGGTATCGAACCTGTGTTGCTCCGTGTCGTCTTGCTTTGAAGGCGAGCGCATTGCCCCTGAGCTGGAAACAATGCATGAATGGTAAGCAGGTAAAGCAGTTCTCCCAGTTGAAATGAAACCCTCGCCGACGTGCGAGCATGCCAGGGTGGGTATCATTTCATTTGTGAGCACAGCTTGCCACGTGAGCATGGCAAGCGGCTCACAGAAACAAAAGTAAGCGCTGCCAGCATGCCTGGCAGCGTTTACTCACTTTGCACTGCAGAGTGCAAATATGAAGGGCAACAGGCAGCATGCACGCTTGTACGCCGCCTTTTGAAGGTGACAACGGGGACCGGAGGGAATGGAGGAGGCACCCCGATAACCGGGGCAGGGGCCTTCCTCCTTCCGCTCTCTCGTCCCTCCCCCTCAGGGGCAGGGGAGAGGGCGGCAAAGAAGACAAAAAGAAAGGGCGCCGAAAGCCCACAAAAGGCAACAAAAGAAGAGGGAGGAGCTCGGGCTACATAAGCGGTGGGCGCCCGGCACACAAGCACTTGCAGCTCTTCCAGCAGCCGGGCGCCCGTCAACATCGGAGGATTTCGTTTTGGATTTCTTTTTGCCGTCGTTAGACCCAGGAGAAAGGTGAGCCCCAGGCGGCGGTCAGCGGAGGAAGCAACGGCTGAAACGGAGCAAGCAGCCGGCGGGACCTGCACCGAACAAAGCATCCGCTTGGCCGAGGAAGCGAAGTTCGCGGAGCCGGCGGCGAAGAGGCGTCACGAGCACGGGAGGCAAGGGAAGTCTCTCCGTGCAGCGGAGCACCAGCAGCCCCTCCACCAGAGCATTACGGAGGCTGCGAAGGGGCGTCACGAGCACGGGAGGCAAGGGAAGTCTCTCCGTGCAGCGGAGCACCAGCGACCCCTCCACCAGAGCATTACGGAGGCTTCGAAGAGGCGTTGCTAGCACGAGGGACAGAGGAAGTCTCTTCGTGCAGCAGAGCACCAGCGACCCCTCCACCAGAGCATTACGGAGGCTTCGAAGGGGCGTTGCTAGCACGAGGGACAGAGGAAGTCTCTCCGTGCAGCGGAGCAGCAGCACTCGCCCTGCTACCCATTCCGGTGAGCGGTGGCTGTGAAGGTCTCTCCGTGCAGCGGGGGCAAGCGGTAGAGAGCGGGCAGCAGAGAGGAAGGCGTACAACGCGACGCTGTTTTTGAAGGGCCCACAGAAGGAGACCGGAAGAAGGAGGTCGCGTAGAGGCGGCTTTCAGCGCTGGTACGGCAAAGAGGGTCGCACCATTAAGCTGAGCAACAACGGAGCACGGCGGGAAAGCTTAAAAATAAGACTGCCATTAATTTGAACTACATTGCCCAATAAGAACCATGGAGGTTCAAAGGAAAAGCCACGTGGACCAGCAGACGGATGACCTGGAAGCGTTTTTGATCATGGGAAGGAGGGCTGGGGACAAATATGGCACCAGCTGGATGCAGCAGATGGCATCACAGGTCGGAGCTGAAGTGGCAGGGCGCAGCCAGAGGTCGGATTCACCACTCTTGTTTCCACCAACACCCGTGGAAGACGCATGGGTTGAAGTGCACTCCCAGGAGGGAGAGGGGCAGGACATTGAGGAGCTCGAGGAAGAGGACGAGCCGGTGGGCAAGAGGAAAAGAGTGATGACCAAGAGAGCGAGGACAGGGCCGGTCTTTGCATCAGGCAGCCCAGGCGGCTGCCTGACGTCAGTCAGCCTCTAGGGGGCGCTGCAGAAGCAGTCCACAGTGCTAGAATACACGTGTAACACGTTCTTTTCCTAACATTATAAAAATGAATGTGCCTGTTCATTTTTATAATTTTAGGAAACGAACGTGTTACACGTGTATTCAACCACTGGCACTGCTGCAAGATGCAGCCTCGGCCCTCAGGCAGGGCAGTGCTAGAATACACGTGTAACACGTTCATTTCCTAACATTATAAAAATGAATGTGCCTGTTCATTTTTATAATGTTAGGAAACAAACGTGTTACACGTGTATTCTATCACTAGAACTGCTGCAGGCTGTGGCCTCTGCCAGGGCAGTTTCTAGTCCATTTGGTGCCCAGGACGAAACACTAGGAAAGCGCCCCCCGCACCTCATCCCATGCTCCACTCCCACCGCACCCCGCGCACCACTCCCACCGCACCCCGCGCACCACTCCCACTGCACCCTGCGCGCCATTCCCAAACTACACCGTTAAGGAACTCCTACCCAAAGTCAAACAGTCTGTCACACAAGGAATGAATTGCCATTTGCAACGGTGGGCCACTTTTTCACTGGTGCCCAAGACAATTTTATGCCCCAGTCCCACTTAGGCTGCAGATAATGAGGACTGGGCACACCAACCAAGAGACCATGAATATGGCACAGGATGCAATATATACAACCAACAAAGAACACAGGATGCTGAAGGGGATTTGGAGGCAACCTTAGCCAAAAGGGCAATGACAGGGAGACCCCTGAACCCAATAAACATCACTTTAACATTCTTTGAATGGGAATCAAGGGTTACGCTTTGATACAGTAAAGTCTTGACTGTTCTAAGGATACATGGACCAGGATTATTTATTTATTCATGCAATGTTTGTCGGGTACCTGCATATTTATTTATTTATGCAATGTGTGTCGGATACAGGTATCCGACAAGCATTGCATAGATAAATTATCCGTCTCCATGTACCAGACAAACATTGCATGAATAAATAAATAAACCTGTTCGTAGCTTAAAGAATATTTACTCAGCAACACTGGTCAAAACTATTACCGCATAGTGAAGTAACTCATCACCAGTGCCATGGAAGTGGTGTAAAGTGTAATTGATATATAGTTTGGAAAAGAAGCAGCATGAAAGAAATAGCGCTGCTTTGAACTATTATTTTGGCCATTTTCTGGGCTTGCAGGGACGCACCATGGGCCCAAACGGGTCGGGGCCCACGGTGCGTCCCTGCAAGGCACGCACACTCCCCACAGCCCACTGCACCTCCCCTCCCATCTCAATGCCAGCACAAAACCATTTAGTGACTAATGGGCCGCCATTAGCAGTTTCCTGCCGGCATTTGTGATGGAAGGTCTTAGCTGCAGGAGGACCTAAAGTTTTTTTATTGGTGTGCTTATGCCCCCGCCCTAAGTGGCGCAAAAGTGGTCAGAGGGAGCCTCTGACTTCTGTAATGTCACGTAGTACTTTTGTACTTCGTGACATTACAGTCGGAAGGGGCAGCGCCAGCACCTGACCTGCGGAACTTTCCCCACGTCAATGCGCCGCCCCACAAACTAGGGAATTCCAACCCCTCCAGAGGCTCCAGGGACCGGGGCAATTGCGTCCCCCAGGGATATTGCGCCCCGGGCATTTGCCCGCCTCGTCCGGGCCAAGAAACAGGACTGGCCTCGGCCCTCAGGCAGGGCAATTGGCAAATAAATTGGCAACATTTGTTGCTTTATTACCTTCCCCCGGCCCCGGGTGGTCACGGTGCCGTGTGCCCTCCTCCAGGCTATGGGCGCGCACTGACACTAAAGTGTGGATCGATTGGTGCTGGCTGGTGTTGTCGGCCCCGGCCATTACAGAAAAGAGGAGCGAGTGGGTCACTAAATCCTGAAGTTGTTCCCATCACAAGCACACACTTCCAAGCAGCAGCAGAATCAGCAAATACAAACAGTTTCTGCATCAGTGGCTCCCCCAGATATTTTTCATAGGGGTGGCCTGATGAGGCCATAGCAAATCTTGGGGCGGCACACAGGGTGCCGCACAGGGGCAGATCCAGCCTCATCATTTTGGCGGGGCTGGATGACCGTTTTGAAAACTATTAGTGAGACGGGACATTAAACCTATTGTGCTACTGAACCCCCATCGTCCTAATGCCTCCTCCCCAAGCCCAGGAGGCTGAGTAGATATCACGCCTTCCTTTGGCCCATTAGATCCATCTTTCACCCCAACTCACCAGAGGCGTAGCCATTATTCTGTAACAAGTGGGGCATGGAGCTAATGTAGTAGGGCCCACATGAAGAAGAGCCTGTTGAAGGAAGGGCACTTGTTCTGCCCCCAGCCAAATGCATCGGAGTGACTGAGAGTAGTGAGGTCGGGCGAACCAATCAGAGGGATGTGTCCCCTTGAGAAAAGGTTTTAAATAATGGGTTAAAATTGTGCATTTTACAGTACACTTTGTGATAAATTAGGTAAAAAGCCACACAGTTTACAATCGGTTTTGTAGGGTAAGAAATAAAACGTACATTAGATGCCAAGCCACCAACAATGTACAGGAGCATTTTCAAACACATTTTCATCATGCCTTTGCTCCCTATATGCCAGTTCTCTGCAAGTGTAAAAAAGCATTTTCCGGCCTTTTGATCTCCTGAGGAGAGTCCACCACCAGTCCAGACCTGGGCAGAGTGTCACCGTCAGCAGATCTTAGACAGTTGCACGTTCCAGCAGGGTTGGATTGGTCGGTCCGTTGGCCGGGCCAAAATCACTTTGAGGGCGAGGCCCTGGGGGCCGCTACCACGCTTGGGCCGGTTTGGGGGTTACTACGCCCCCCTAGTTCCTGCTCCCGAGCATATTGTTCGTCGTTCCCTCTTTCCTGGGCATGCAGTGCTGACTTTATTTTAGTGCAAGAGTTTCCTACATTTCACTGTTTGCTCAGACTTCTCTTATACTCTTCTTTGTCGTTGTGCTCTTTTTGTTTGGAATAGCAATCACGCTAGTCTAACGAGATAAACAAACACCTACACGAACGTGCCTTGTGAATGATGAAGTGAAGGATGGATGCAGACACTGGACCAAAAACTGAGCGAAGTCTGCACAGCAGCTGGCTTGGGAAAGTGACTCACCAACTACAGTAGAAACCGTCTCTGTGGAAGGTTGGTCCGTCTTCCGTATAATGCAAATACCCAGACTTGTAGGATGCATGCTTCACTTTCTTTGTTCCATTGGGGGCGACATGTTGTAGCATCAATTCATGGCCTTTAAAATACCCTGCACGGTGCAGCTTCCGATCTCCTTTAACACAAACGCTGGGATATGGCCATGACTAGCTAACGCCTCATTAATCAAAGCCAGGTCTCTAAAGAATGGTTCAACTGTTGGGGAATCACCTGCTCACACTTTCTGTCGTGTGACCAACCAGTGCGCAAAAGATGTTTTAGAGCGTGGGGCTCTTGATGCCACCCATTTCTGCATTTGATACACCAGCAGCTAAACACACCCTGGGTAGGCAGCTCCTTCTGCATAGTCCATGTCTCTCCCAAGCTCGGGACAATGTTCTTTACCATAATGGAGAATGTGAAAAAGCGCAGGGCTGCAAAGATGGGGGGTGAGGGTAGAGGGCAAAGCGCACTAAGCTTGGGGTACACTGGAGATGCTTCCCCTGATACCCGCAGTACTCCAAGTCCCTTGAAATGAAATTCGTCTATACACTGCACAATATGCAAGGGCCACTGGTATTCAAGCAGCACGCGACTAGTAATTTGCAAAAAGTAAACTTAACGAGTCCCAAGAAAAGGTCATCTTCCACCCTTTAAGAATTTGATTGTTTTTGTTTTTATGTTGGGATGGTAGACGTCGTTTTTCTTTGCGATCTTACAGTTTCATGGTGCTGTCGGGAGCTAAAATGAGTGATCACGAAGGAAACATTTAAGAATTTGGAGAGTTCACAAGCATGAGCGAAACAAACCCCAATACTCGTACTGCCATTTCTCTGCCGTGGTAATGCACTGCAGTGTGTTTCAAAGTAAACTCCACATTGTAATGTCATAATTTTAGAACGCCACCTCTCCAACATTAACATTGGGAGCTATGTTGAATTGTACATGCATGTTAACTCTCTGCATATGTTTAAAGTAGACTTTACCACTCACATGGAGTAGTGATATTGTTTACGTGTGTCCCTCCTAAATATATTTAACTTCCCGTGAAATATTTGATGCAGTACATGTATTTTAATGCTGAGATAGACGGGCTTGTACAGCTATCGGTGGGTATGTTGCTGGTGCTTGTTCTTGGAGGTTTGAGTAACACTGTTCAAGACCAGTTCATCACCTTTTAAGAGTGGCTAAATGTTTGAGGTCATACGAATGACATTAGTGTAGATCTGAAATTGTCGATTCTCTGACCTGAGTCACGGCAGCAAACTGGTCATTGTTACTAAAAATTAAGAGCAAAAGCAGACTAACATAACTAAGCCTGTTCGGGTTTGAGCCTCTTATTGCTGTTTTCTGAGGTTCATGAAATTCAGCAGATGACAGCATTGACAATGTTGTTAACTCATAGTCCCCACTCCCGCTGCTCAGCCCATGACACATGCATGAGATCACAGGTCGGGGGAGGAAGGGACACCAAAGATGCTTCCCGCCTGGGGTGCAATCTGTTGTAAGACCGGCCCTGAGCGAGGGACAGCCAGCAGCAGGCAGTGGCGGCTCAAAAACGGAAAGCCACCCGTAAGGGAAAGGGGAGGGCGCAGGAGGTTGAAGCCACACCGGCACCTGTCCCTGCTGAGGTTCCAAGGCCAATGGGAGGTCCTCGCGGCGCACCTGTAGCCACACCGGCGGTAGCAGCTAAGGGTCCAACCACCTTGGATATGGTGAAAGGTATGTTCAAGGAATGTATGGAAGCATGGGGGACTGGTGTAAATGGACAGATACCTTCTCATAATACTAATGCCTTGAACCTAGTGGGTAAAGGGGCTCAAAAGGGAGGTGTGGTCCCGGAACAGGAGGGTCGGTTGGGGAGTCAGCCCATGATTGGGGTGAGTGGGCTGGTAGTAGGGGTGAACCTGGGGCAGACGGGGGGAGCGGGTCCTGCGACGCAGGGGACAAGCACAGCTTATACCCCCCAAATAGGGGGAACGCCAATGTGGGGGGCACAGGTCCCTCAACAGGTGCAGGGGCAGGAGCCGGCTAACAATACCACAATGTATGGGAGGCCCATGCCAGGGTTTGCGCCAGCCAGAGTGGCGATTAACGCTCTGGCTTGGCACATACCTCTGGCATACAAGGAACGGGTGTGGAGGAAGGAGTTCATGGATATTCTGGAGTTGGTAGGGATGGTCCCTTCAGGACAGGGTTTCAGTGAGCCAACTGAAAGGGAAAGGGAGAAGAAGGAGAGGGAGAAGCCAAAAATTGAGCTCAATATTCATACCTGGTTAAGGGCATTCCGGGTGTATGCCACCATCATGTTTGAAAAATTCCCACAAGATGGCGTGGCTTTGTTAGCATACGAACAGTATATTCATGAGCAGTATTTGAAGCTTGGGGGAGATGCATGGATCAATTATGATAGGGGTTTTAGACTCAAAATGCAGGTTTGCCCAGCAATGACATGGGATGAAGTGGATGTGGGAGGTTACCTAGACAAAAAAATGGTCCCATCTAGGCCAGTGGATGAGACTGTCTCAAGCGAGAGAGCAACGCAGGGCAAGGGCAGGGGGTCCTACTCAAGGGTGAGGGGGTCCTTTCGAGGGAACTCTTCCTGGAATAACCGTTCCAACTACCAGGGGGAGTTACCAGAATGTTGGTTGTTTGCTGAAGGGAAGTGCACATACGGAAATTCATGCAGGTTCAAGCACACGAAGGGCCCGAGCGCAGGGAGGCACAGCTCCTCCAGCAGAGAGAGTAAGGCAAAGGGCAGCACAAAAAGCAAGGAAAAAAGCCAGCATGATTAAAACGCAACTACCAACGCCAATACGTTTACAGGCTATGATTCCGTTTCTGAATGCATACTGTGACAAGGGTGATGCAAAGTTGTTGTGGGAAGGTTTCAGGTGGGGTTTTAAGATTCCTTTCAACAGGCGAATAGGACCAAGGGAGGCTTGTAATTTGAAGTCTGCTTTGTCAATGCCTGAGGTCTTGGCACTGAAAGTGGGAAAAGAAGTGCAGTTGGGGAGGGTGGCAGGTCCCTTCACTGCACCTCCACTAGAAAACTTGGTAGTGTCCCCTTTGGGCCTGGTGCCAAAAAAGGAGGTGGGGCAGTACAGATTGATACAGCACTTGTCTTTTCCGGAGGGGGAGTCAGTTAATGATGGCATTTCAGAAGACCAATGCAGGGTTCATTACGCGTCATTTGAAGATGCGGTGGAATTGGTAAAAGCGTTAGGTGAGGGGGCCCTCACGGGGAAGGCCGACATCGATTTGGCGTTCCGCTTGCTGCCGATTCACAAGGACAGCCACCATTTGCTGGGGTTCAAGGTGTTGCAGGAATACTTCTACAACAAATGTTTACCGATGGGGTGTGCAATTTCTTGTGCTTATTTTGAGAGGTTCAGCCGATTCCTTGAATTTTCAGTAAGGCAAAGAGCCAAGGTCGGGGGGATACTCCATTACCTCGATGATTTCCTGTTTATTGGGAGAAAAGGAACACAGGATTGCAAGGAGCTCATGGGGGTATTTCAAGGGTTGATGGAGGAGTTTGGGGTTCCACTGGCAAAAGAGAAAACTGTGGGTCCAGTCACGACATTGGTATTTTTGGGGATTGAAATTGACTCGGTGGCAGGAGAATGCAGGCTGCCAGGAGAAAAAGTAAGGAAGTTGAAGGAGGTAATTGCAGGGATGTTGGGCAAGGAAAAAGACACGTTGAAGGAACTTCAGTCCCTAGCAGGCAACTTGAATTTTGCAGGCAAAGTGATCCCGGCAGGTAAAGTGTTCGCTAGGAGCATAGAGCTAAAAACGGTGGGCTTGAAGCATGCGGGTCAGCATGTGAGCCTAGGAAAGGAGGTTAAAGAGGATCTTAAAATGTGGAATACTTTTTTGGACTGCTTTAACAGGGTGTTGATGTGGAGAGATAACCTGGGGAATGGAAATGGCCGGAAGCTGGTCACCGACTCGTCAGGGACTCTAGGGTTTGGGGCCATCTTGGGTAAGAGATGGTGCGGGCAGGCAGAGGGGATCACCAAGGACATTACATTACTAGAGTTGTTCCCGATAGTGGTGGCATTCAAGCTCTGGCCAGAACAATTGCAAGACAAAAAGGTGATGGTTTGGTCTGACAACCTAGCGGTAGTCCAGATTATCAACATGGGAACAAGTAGGAATGACAGGGCGCTGGGGCTACTCAGGGAGCTAACAAGGTGCTTGCTGCAGCTGAATGCAGAGGTCCGGGCACGACATATACCGGGGGTTAAGAATGTTGCCGCTGATTCTCTTTCTCGTTTACAGTGGGGAAAGTTCCGGGAAAATCACCCAGAGGCGAGCACAAAGATGACACCCTTCCAGACACAATGTTGGGGATTGGTTGGGGAGATCTGAGCTCACTGATTGACACGGCACTTGCACCAGGCACAATGCGAAGATATAGAGGGTGCTGGGATCGCTTCATAGCCTTTCAAAACAACATCCTGCCCGAGAGCGAGAAGGAAAGGCCAGTGCAGGCCTTTGTAGGATGGTGTTGGCAACAAGGAAGGTCCAGATCTTGGGTGGTCTATCACCTGCCAGCTGTTGCGCATTTCTATAAATTGGGGGGCAGGCCCGATCCCACCAAAGAGCATTACATTGTCATGGCAATGAGGGTTTGGGCCAAGCAGGTGACAAGTAAACCTGACGAGAGACGGCCCATAGATGTGGGCAAGTTGCACGAAATGATCAGGAGCTTAACGGTGGTGTGTAAGGATGATTATGAAAAAGCATTGTTCACAGCAGCCTTCTCACTGGCATTTTTTGGGGCTTTAAGGGTAGGCGAGTTGGTGCCAGCCAACAAGAAGGGTAAGGGTTTAAGTTTCCTTAGGAGTTGTGACATAGGGGTACAAGGAGAGCGGTTATACATATTTCTGAGGAGATCCAAGACCGATCAGAAAGGGAAAGGCACAAGCATCATGTTAGGGGGTACCCAGGACAGCCCGGTTTGTCCAGTAGGATGCGTAAACAGGTATTTGAGTTGGAGAATTCACACGGTGAGGAGGATCCTTTTCTTTTTGGGACAGCGTTAAGCCTTTTTCAATTTAGAAAGGTGATGGACTTGACACTGGTGGAGGCAGGGTTCTCGAATGGGGTCTACGGGACGCATTCCTTCAGGATAGGGGCAGCCACATCAGCGGCAGGGATGGGCCTGGGAGCAGAGGCAATCAAACAGATTGGGGCTGGAGGTACGGTTGTTTTAAGCGATACGTCAGGCCTGAAAAAAAAGTAAGACTAACGGTTCCTCTCTCCTATCTCCTCGCAGTAGCATCGATGAAGGGAAGGCGACGGTCCGCCTGGGTGGTGGGCCATTCGTTTGTATCAAGGGCCAGGGCAAGCTGGACAGCCAAGTAGGAGGAGTTGACCGCCGGGGAATACCGTGTGCAATGGCATGGAGTGCCGGGTATGAAATGGGCACAGCTGCGGGGGCACGTGCGCAGACTCCTGAGGGAACATCGGAGGCCCAATGTTTTGGTGGTGCACCTCAGTGGCAACGACTTGGCTGGTCTGGGGAGGGGGATCTTGCTCAGGGAAATGATGTCTTCATTACAGGAGTTATCGGCGGAAATGGGGGAGACCGAAATCGTGTGGTCAGAAATCATCTCGAGGCACGAATGGGGGGGGGGCGCTGGGAGTTAGGCGGCCGTGGAGAATTCAAGGAGGAAGTTGAATTGGGCTATGGCTAAGTTTTGCAAAGGAAGAGGCTTTCAGCATATCAGACACGGTTTGATCAATCTCAAAAACGCGGAGTACTACTTGAAGGATGGAGTTCATTTGTCTGAGCAGGGAATGGATTTGTTTTTCTGGAATATCTGCACAAAATTGTTGGAATTATAAGCAAGGAAAGGAGGGAGCCACGGTGGGCAGTAACCCACCTTTGGCGTGGCGGGTTGTGGCAACCTATGATAAGACAAAGACTCCAAATGAGCCATTGCTAAACCGGAAGGGGCTTAGCTCAGTCTAGACAGCGCCTCCTGGGAGCCTAAACGGCGGGGGTGTCTGGCGGTAGCAATTGGGGCTCAACTTCCCCCCAACAAACGGCGCTCCCCCAGGCCGCAAAGACCTGCAAGGGAAGATGGTTCTCAGACTCGAAGGCCTTGGGGGAGTTGTGCCTGCAATGGACATGGAGGTAAAGGGGGAAGCAGGACGAGGAGCAGTCGCCACACTTTTTGGAACTATTTCTAATACCTGTTTGCAGTGGTTGTGTATATGTAAAAATAAATCTGCTGCCTTGTTATGCCAAACTAAAAGAAATGTCTCATGCAGCACCTTACTGGAGGGGAAAGGAGAGGGCTTGCAAATGAGAAATGTTTTATACAAATGGCATAGCTAATGGACAAATGCCCAGGTTATAACCTTTACATTTGGACCCCACAGTGCAAATGACGAACATTTGCCAGCGGGATCCACTTACATTTAAGTGTAAACATAACGGGTCCTGCTGCCAAATTACGATTTTCAGGAACTCGTTTTCTATATAAAAAACGTAATTTGACAGCGAAGTAAGCAGTGTTCCCAGTTGAAATGAAACCCTCCCCGACGTAATCTGAATTGTGCACAGAAGCATGTGCAATGGATCCGTATGGGGTCCGCCTACTTTATGCTCGTGACTAAAGCAGGCGGATCTCATAGGGATTTCCTGCATCTGCGCCGGTGCACACGCAGAAGCATTTGTATGGCGGAGAGGAAGGGTGCGGCGGAAATGCAAGCTGCATTCCACCCCTACTCTATGCCACACAAATTGCTGAAAATGAGCTGTGGCGTGGATGGAAGGCGTGAAAGCCTTACTCAAGGCTTTTACGCCTTCCATTCACGTTACGGCTCAATTGAAAATAAGCTCTGTAGGGTCTCATTTTTGAATGAGCCGTAATGTGTGGCGTAAAAGCATCGCTTACGGCTTTTTCACCACACATTGACGTTACGCCTTGTTCTCATCCATTTATATTCCGGACAGGAAGAGCAGAAGATCTGCTGCCTCCCTTTCTCTCCACCACACACATGCCGCCGCATTTACACCGACGGGCATGTTCATGCCAGTGCAGATGCTAGGCTTCCCCGTGGAGATCCATTGTGCACGTAATTGTAAACACTGCATAGCATGTGAGTATGGTAGGCAGAGTTTACTTGTTTGCACGGTGGAGTGCCTGTGTAAATGGCCAAAATTTGGCGACACCAGAATTTGGTGGCAGGCAGCTGCCTATGCGTATTTCTTTTTGTAACGGCTCCCTGGCACCAAATTACGATTTTGAGCAAAATGAGCTCCATATTAATCACCAGAACACGATAGAGAAGGCCTCAGGTTCTGATGGTACCATCTGTGTTAATATCAAGTCCACGGCAGTCACTTTTGAGAAATAACTGGAGTCGGGTAGCATGGCAGAGGCTGGAGAGTGGTGAAACTGGGCTAGATTCAACAAACCTTGGCAAAATAAATAGTTCTGGCTTTGTAGAAGTAGAAAACACAATTTCTGTTTTATAAAGTATCTGCAGGATAAACAAATTATAATCATACCCTCTACAATCAGGATTCATGTCTAGTGGCTTCGCCGATGCATGTATTTTTTTTAGGGATGGAATAGGAAGAGGATGGCAAGAAGAGGGCTGGATGAAGCTACCCAGAGATGCAGCGAGCCCATACCTCCCGCTTTCAGCATCGTGCAGCAGCTGAATAAAACCAGGGCCCATATTCGATATACTTCCAAGAGCTCTGGGAAAGAGCTGAAGCTGTCTCAAACCACATTGGTTCAACGAGTGATCCCGTTAAGTATCTTCAAGTTAGCTGAACTAACAAGGAGACATCCATTTTCATGCTGATCTGATTCTCACACAAGGAGACATCAATTTCCATGCTGATCTCATTCTCCCACAAGGAGACATCCATTTCCATGCTGATCTGATTCTCCCACAAGGAGACATCCATTTCCATGCAAATCTGATTCTCCCACAAGGAGACATCAATTTCCATGCTTATCTGATTCTCACACAAGGAGACATCAATTTCCATGCTGATCTGATTCTCACACAAGGAGACATCAATTTCCATGCTGACATTTCCTAGAAAGCTTGGGTGGTGCAATCTGTATGCGATTATAATAGGGTTAATATTAAGTCAGATTCCTAGATCCCAAAAGAAATGAATTCTGGGGAAATACATGTGTTAAATGCTTGACCTACTGTGATGCGGGGCTAACCACGCCATGTAGTCTCATGAGTTCCAGAAGAGGTTTATGGGGTAGGTTATTGAGGCCAAAGCTGCAGCAGCATCCGGCCATTCCGGAAAAGCCTTTCAGAGGGAGAGGGAGAGGGAGGCCGATGATGTCAGAGATGCCACCACAGAAAGGGACAGCAGAGAAGCAGGAACTTCATCCAAAGAGTGCCTTGGACTTCCGGTAGCTAGAGTAGAAGCGTATCAGAGCACCGTCCTTGCCGGAGGGCAGGTAGAGAGCTGTATACACAGAATACAATGCAGAAGAGGAGGCACGCGTCTTCACTACTCTACAAGTATGTACACAATAAGGGCGATTAACATAAAACACAGAACACACCTTCATTTGATCAAACAGTAAATCCATCCAACCTCCAGAAATACAGTCAAACAGATATGTTTCCATGGAAAAAAAAGACCGACAATTAAAACAAGTATGTACCCTTTCAAACAGGGGAATCCACTAATCTGTGAACATCCCGCCCATCTCACCACATGCAAACAAGGCTAGCGGGATATTCGAACCACAACTGTCTTTCAGTTCACAGATCAATGTAGTTGTTAAAGGCGTTATCTTCCAAGTGTCCCTGTTTTGTTGACTGGGGACAACAGGCTGGATTGAGGGAACAGTGTCAGCAAAGTGTATGGTAAGGTGCCCCAGGCCATATGGTAGCTGCTTTGAGCGGCCAGATCGTGGATGAGCGGGGTTTGAAGCATGCTTGTGGCAGGTGCAGGATAGTAGGTGGTTGAACTTGGGTGCGCCAGTATTCTGGCCCACCAAGCACACCCCTGTGTGCACTAAGTACAGGGTATTGGCCACCTTCCCACATCTGCCTCTTTGTGCCATTTGGACACTGTATAGGGGGCGGGGAGGAGGACAGCTCACACCTGTTTGGTTACCAGGGTATTAGTCTCCCGTACAAATTGGTATTGTGTTGTTAATAGGATAGTCTGGGAAACTACAGTTTTAGATATGAAATAATAATTGTTTTTTTTATAACACTCTTAATACCGAACAGGTTTCTAAGCGCAGACCTGTATTGCTCTGCTTCGTCTTGCTTCCAAGAAGAGAGCATTGCCACTGAGCTATACTACGCGTGACCCTAGACCCATTAGTGAAAACTTTTCCCATTAAGATAACTGACACTCTGTGCTAGCCAAGGTTATCCAAAACAATGAACTCAATAACTCTAATTGGTTTGACACATGATGTATCCACAGAATTTATTCTTGTGACCAGGCTGTCATGTGATATATATATATATATTGTATTTACATGCAATTTGTGACTAGGCAAGGATGAGTTGCATTCAATGTTAGGTTGAAAGATGATCTATCCATTAAATTAACCAGATTATGTCTAGATGTTTCCTTTACCTTATTGATAACTGTGATCAGACAATATAAATTCACATTTGATATTTGCAATTTGGTTAATTCAAGTATTGGAGTTTTTCACAATGTGTTCAACAATATAACAATCACAGTCCCCCACCACCTCAGCAGGCAAATAAATGTTGAGACTGGGCACAGTCTGCTTGGATGTATCCGAAGAAAACGTTGGGCTGGCACCTTGAAGCAAAGGCGAGGATATTTTCCCACCTAGGGGGCAGGAGACAGATAAGGATTTGCAGCTGGGTACGGTGTCTCCTTTGAAGGTTAGCACAGGGGAAGGAGTAGGAGATGTAGGTGAGTGGTTGGAGGCAGGGGAGTATGACCTAGCATTGGTAAATAAGGAAGAGTGGGTCAAGGTGGGGAAGGGAGTAAATGGGTAGTAGGTGAAGAAGTGGAAAAGGAGGGATACAAAGGGCACCCGGGGGAGAAGACATCCTGTCCGTGGAGTGATAGAAGCCCTGTTGTTGGTGGAGAGAGATGGCTTTCTAGTCTCAAGGGAGAAAAGGGGGACTCTTGGTGTCACTCACAGTGTGGGACCATTGAGGAAGGGAGTACACTGTCCAGCCATGGACCGTAAAAAAGAGCCATGAAAAGAGGACTAACGTAGGTTCTGGAGCAAGGAGGATTAGGAGCCTAGCCAGTGGTCAAAGGTGCACAGGACGATGTACCCCGTCTACTGGTAATGAAAGAGGAGGCAGGAGGCCAACAGAGGAGGCCTATTATCTACCGATAGGTCAGTATTCAGAGGGGCGGTTGGCAGTTTGGGGAAAGGAAAGGGGGCAGCCACAAGCCCTTAGGGGAAGGGTGAGAGATTGCAGAGGGAAAGGTTGGAAGGTGGAAAAGAAGTGGAGGTTGGGTGAATACTGGGGAAGAGGCGATAGTACTGCAGAAAGATGATGGCAGGAGGACTTGAGAAAGAAAACGCAGTACTTGTGACTACTGAGCATGCAGCAGACGGACGGGGCAGCCAAATCGATGTTTGCACAGTGGTGGCGAAGGCGAGATCCAAGGTAAGCAGGAAAGAGAGTTGGGGAAAGTGAAAAAGGTGAAGGAAGATATCTTCCTGTATATGGGAATAACCAAGCCGCTGGGGGGAACTTAATGCTACCCACAAAGGAGAACATTTGGAAGGGAAATGTGTGGAAGTTTTCAAACTACTGCGTAGTAAGGTGTGATGCAAGGAGGGGTCAAAGTAGGAAAAGGGTAGCTACCCAGAAGACCTAAAGCACCAGCAGCTATTGAGAACTGCACTTCAGCCTTTATGCCAGCGCGACGTGTGGCACGATTTAAGTATATGGATGTAATACGCAAGACGTGAATTCTGGTGGCCATTTTACATCATGACAAGGACTTAAGGGCAAAGCTGGGAGAGCATGAGGGGTGGTGCGGGGGAGACGGATATGGCCCTATACCTGTAGTGCAATGTGCCGACCAGGCCAGCCCGCTCAGTTCATACGACCAGTGACTTACTTATCATTGCTGTTTCAGCCCCTTCTGGGCCATCCCACCCAGTTCAGGGTGATGGGCAGGAGTTCGATCTTTTGAGTCCATGGTCTGCTGGGCATTTAACAAGGACTTGTGCATTAGGCAATTCTACATGTTTTGGCATGAATGCTCGAGGTGTGGAGGAAGGCATGGGCCATGGGTACGCAGACAGTTCTCAGAAGTGGCCGAAGGGTTGTTCAGTGGAAGGGAGCCCTATGTCATATAAGGTTCAACTACTGAGGGAAATACTGGATTTTTATCCTTATAGGCACAAAGCCAGGGTGTTGGGGGAGGATTTTCAGAATGGTTTCAGTTTAGGGTATAGAAGGCCTGAGGCGAGGCGTTGGGCAGAAAACCTGAGGTCGGTGAAGAAGCATCCAGGAGTGGAGAAGCAGATCCTTAAGGAGGTTGAGGAAGGTTGGCTGGCTGGCCCCTTCCACTAATGGCTGGTGAAATATATTCTGATTTCCCCCATTGGGGGGTTGCCCTAAAAGAAGCTAGGGTAGTTAGCCCAATTCACCATTTCCTATGGCCGAGGTTTGTCAATGATTTCACCCATCAAGTGCAGTACATAGTGGTTTATTCCAAAACAGATTAGGCCATTGTGTTGGTTAGGGATGGTGGAGTAGGGCCCTTATGGCAACAAGCGAAATAATGTCAACCTTCAGATTGCAATCAGTTCCTTGGCTGTTGGGGAAGCAGTTTGGGGTAGTATGTGTGTATACAGGGCTACCCCCATGGACTGTTCTGTTTTGTGCACTCTGTTCAAGTGTGTTAGCATCTTTTTACAGAAGTGGTTTCAGTACAATTCGGGATATGGGCAGATACTGCACAACCTGGATGCTTTCTTATCAATGTGACCCGCAGATAATGACCAGGAAAGTGGAAGGTTGCTGCAGGAATATGAGGGTTTGATGGAGGATTTGAGGGTTTAGCTACCCCTTGGAGAAGATGTAGGGGCCATCCACAGGATTAACGTTTTCAGGTATCAAACTGAATTCGGTGGCTACGTGTTCCAGGTTGCTTTCGGGAAAGGTGGAAGAATTGTTGCATTTATTGGTTGAAGTGTTTGCTAAAGGGAAGCCGGAGTAGATGAAGTTCTTTGGGCATTTGACCCTTGCATGTGAAGTGGTAGCCCCAGGAAGGACTTTATGTAGACACATGGCAAAGAGCATGAAAGGGGCTAGATTACTTCATCACAGTATCAGGGTCTCATCGTCTGTGAAGGAGGACATACAAGTGTGGCATATTTTCGTGAATCACTTTAATAGTATGCCCTGGAAGACCTGGGGAATGAGGGACTGCCAGATCGCTGAGCCTGTGAGTACAGGGGAGGCTGCAATGTGGCGAGGGAGCTGTGACTCCAGGGAGTCAAACTAGGGTCAGCTGGGGTTGGCTGGTAGTGCCCAAGCCAGAGTTCCTCCCCTGGGCAATATACTGAAGCCCAAGCCTTTGAGGAGCAGGTGGTGAGACTCTGACCTCAGAGACATCCCACTGTGACAATCTGCTACTCCCAAAACTGACAGAATGCTATTAAGGGGAGCTAGTGAAGTGGGAGCAAAAGAAGAGTGAAGCATTGTGGAGCTTTAAGTTCAGAGACATTTTTTTGTTGGAAAAGCTGAGCAAGGTGAGACACGAGAAGGAGCAAATCTTTCGGGGCAAAGGCAAACCCAATGGAGCAGGAAGATTGATCGAGGGACTAGAGCGAAGAGTAGGGAAACCCTGAAGATGCCTGCAGGAGGTTGTTGCCGCCGGGACACCATGAAGGAAATGTGGAGACAGCCAAATCCAAGACAAGAAGAAACCTGCATTATGTTTCAAGGATGCTAGCGACCCTCCCGGGTGAACGACAAAGTTGGGGAGGCGAGGCCAAGCCTGTGTTATCAACATTGACTTGTGAATCAAAGCTGCAAAGAAAAGAAAGGAATGCACACAACCAGTGAGTTAGCAAAAGACATGAAAGGCTGGTTTGTGTCAAGGAAAGATTGAAGCCGCAACAGTGTATCTCACAATTAAAGTTTGTGCGCATGCCAATGAGACACGAAAGAAAGCAAACCAGTATTGAACTTTAAAAGTTACAGATAACTGTGAAGCCAGTGCTACAGAGTAGTGAGTGGTCCAGTGAAAGGAAATAGCCCACTCAAAAGTCTCTGTGAAATGTTGGATGTCTTGTTAAAAAGCGACAAATAGAACAAACTCTAAACTGTGCAATGGTCAAGATTAATCCCGTCAAAAGGGGAAGTTAAAAGGTGATTGCTTTAAGAGAAAGATTTCTTTGAACTTTTCTGATTATGTTGTGGAACTACCAAGACCAAGAGACACTGGGGCAAATACCATAAGGGAGAGCTGACATGAAAGTCGAAGTGGTCCGGTGGAGGTCTATGGAAAAAGCCTTGCAGATTCGAAAGTCTTCCACATCAGTGAAATATCCGAGCCCGAATGAGGGAGACCTGGAATATGAAATAAGTTAGGTGAAGGGAACCACTAACGAATGTGAATAACGCTTGGGGAAGGGAACCCCTGCAAGTGCTGTGATTGCGAGGTCCGAGCCTGACTGAGGGAGATCTATGTTGAATCAGATACCTTTTGTTGAGAGGTTTGAGCCCGATTGAGGGAGACCTACATGACGTTGAATCAGGTACCTTATGTTGAGAGGTCCAAGCCCGTCAGAGTGAGACCTACGTGAACTGTTGATGCCTTGAGAGGTCTGAGACCTATGTGAACTTTGTTGAACTGTGAAAGAACTTTTAGAAAAATTGAATAATTGAGTTTAACGTGGAAGGCCATGCAGGCCTCGACCCACATTATGAACTGCCTTTTTTTTGATAACCTGAGCCAGAGTGTGCCATCCTGTTTACGGCCGCCGCCCTATTCCATGATGTCCAATGTGCGGAGTAGAGTTGGCTCAGCCATCTTGATCCTTTATGATATAACACTGACTTTCCTTTGCATACACATTCCCCTTTACAGACTTTCTGTAGGAGAGATGAACAAGTTACTTAACAACTGTAACTTTCTTTCGACTGGATGTTCCTCCCACGTATTACTCATCTTGTGATAATTTGTTTCGGCAGCTTCGCTGCATATAATTCGTTTCGCCAGCTTCGCTGCATTGGAATTTTTTTTTCGGCAGAGGGCGCTGTGCTTGAGGCTGTGGTGTCGAATGTCCCTCGACGGGCTCCGTAGCGTGTCGACGTCACCGATGGTATAAATGGCTCGAGCCGCGCCCGTTGGCTTCAGTTCTGTTTTTCCGATTGCTTCGCAACTCGTGAACGGCGCGCTTCAGGATTTTCTATCGAAAATGTCTTCTTCTTCGACCACTTTGACACCCAAGACGGGGTTTAAGAAGTGTAATAATTGCGGATCGAAGATGTCCATTACCGATCCCCATCGAATCTGTTTATGGTGTCTGCGCTCAGACCACCGAACAGGCGACTGTGGCTCTTGTCAATCTATGACAGAGAAGGCCCTCCGTGAGAGGAAAAGTAAGTTGGCGGTGGGGCGGGAGGCGTCGAAGGGCTCTTCTTCGTCTTCCTCAAAAAAGCTCAAGAGGAGACAGAGATCTCCGTCGTCATTGTCCGATTCGTCAACAGAATTGGTTCGACCGACTGCTGCCTGGCCGTCCGAGAGCCCATTCTACGAGAGCGATCGCTGCAATGACAGCGATCCTGTCTGGTGTGCCCCTGCTGGACATTTGCAGAGCTGCTATGTGGAGATCAACGCATGTCTTCACAAATTCCTACGGCGCCAACAGGGATTCCAGTGAGGAGTCCAGAGTCAGCCAAGCAGTGCTGCGCAACCTGTTCGCCTGAGGCGAGTCTGTTACTTTAATTATGTACTGCTGTGCATTCTTTATTCATGAGCATGTGAATTCATGCCAGACCCCATGCTGGAGAAGGAACAAGTTACTTACGTGGAACTGTTGTTCTCCAGCTTGGGTCTGGCATGGATTCACATGCGAACCATACCGCCTGCCCCTCTGCAGCTCTTCTCTTGGTCCTACTGCCACTTTACGTCCTACCATTCTGAGGATGGCTGCTGGAGGAGGGCTTTGTGGAGGGGGCGGTCATTGGCTGGGGCGGTGTGGACCGGAGCTCGGTGGTTGGTTTGTGGGAGAGAGGCGGTTTGCATTTGTAGGCGGGGGTGAAGCTGTTTGTTCTTTTGCTGCGGGTTCCCGGCCTGACGACGGGGAGTGTTCATGGGCGTGTGAATCCATGCTGGACCCATGCTGGAGAACAACAGTTACAGGTAAGGAACTTGTTCCATATTGGCATATGCCTCACTAAGAGAGGAACTGTGAATATTAGCCTATGCTTCACTAAGAGAGATCTGTGAATATTAGCCTATGCCACATTAACATAGAACTGTGAATGCTGGCCTATGCCTCACTAAGAGAGAACTGTGATTATTAGCCTGTGCCACACTAGGATAGAGCTGTGAATATTAGCCTGTGCCAAACAAAAATGGAACTGTGAATATTAGCCTGTGCCACACTAAAATAGAACTGTTAATATTAGCCTGTGCCACACTAATGAGAACTGTGAATATTAGGCTGTCCCACACTAAGATAGAACTGTGAATATTAGCCTGCGTCGCATCCAGACAGGATTGTGAATATTACCTTGAGTCCCACCTAGAGAGGACTGCAACTATGAGCCTATGCCACACTAAGACAGAACTGTGAATATTAGCATGCGTCGCATCCAGAGAGGATTGTGAATATTACCTTGAGTCACATCTAGAGAGGACTGCGACTATTAGGCTATACCACACTAAGATAGAACTGTGAATATTAGCCTACGTCGCATCCAGACAGGATTGTGAATATTACCTTGAGTCCCATCTAGAGAGGACTGTGATTATTAGCATGTGCCACACTAAGATAGAACTGTGAATATTAGCCTGCGCCACATCCAGAGAGGATTATGAATATTACCTTCAGTCACACCTAGAGAGGACTGTGATTATCGACCTGTGCCACACTAAGACAGAACTGTGAATATTGGCCTACATCGCATCCAGAGAGATTTGTGAATGGTACCTTGAGTCACACCTAGAGAGGGTTGTTCTGGGTTACTGAGATCCAAAAACTTGAAATTAGGCGCTGGACAGTGGTTCCTTAGTATTCAATGAGTATCAATTCCCACACACGTTAGGTGTTTGCAAAATGTGTTGATTTATTTTTCCTTCAGTAATTCACACATTGGTTATCACTCTTGTGACCAACAAACTTCATATGTGGTACAGAATATGTGTTATACTTTAATTCCATTAGTGCCGACACGCATTTCAACCTTTTGAGGTCTTTCTCAAGGCTGCATATTAGTGACACGAGTGACAGTGTGCATGGTGAGTGGTGATAGAGGAACATTCATAATTATTACGTTAAAGCCCATAATTGGTTGTCAGTATTTGACGGCGAGACCATAGTTGACAAGTTCATAAACAATGTTAATAGTCCCGTGACATTTGTCAGGTGTGACATATTCACATATTAGCAATGCATTTGTGGCTATGTTAATTGGTCACATGGGTTAAATTGCCATAGCATTTTACCATTGTCAGTCGGTTATACTCATATTATACAATTGTTATTGTTTCATTGCATTATTAGAAAAATACAACGAGGAAAAAATATTTTTTGATTAGTTTGGGAGGTAAAATGAGAGAGAAAAAGAGAGAGAAATTGCTCTTTAATTGCCTTGTTAGTTGGTCTAATTAAGATTTGCGTAAGCTTATGAGGTTGGTTGAGTAAAGCTTACCAAATGTAGGGTTAGCGTGTTCCCGGATGGTTGGAATTGAAATTCTTATGGTCAGCAATGGTAGAGTGTGACACCTATTCAATGGAACTTTCTACCACCAAACCAAGGGGATAGCAATGGGTGCTATGTATGCGCCACCACTTGTGAACCTATTTATGAATCACTTTGAACAGGTGCATGTCTTCTACAATGAGGTCTTTATGGCACAGATTTATATACAATGTAAAAATGATATGGTCAGGTATTGAGCTACAATTAGCTGACTTTAAGGACTATCTGAACAAGAACCAGTTCGGAATAGAGTTCACAGGAACGCATAGTGCGGAGCAAATAGAATTCCTGGATTTGGATATCTCAGTCAAAAAAGTCACAATCCTCACTAGGATGTTTAGGAAACCAACTGAAGTAAACTCTGTGTTACATGCAACTAGTTGCCATCAGTGTGATGCTGGAAATGCATCGGAGGGACAGGGCCCCTGTATCCTTCTCCTTTACTTATTTTTATCAAGTGTTCTGTTTTGCTTTCCACGTAGGAGTTAATGTGGGACTCCTGGCGATGTAGCTCTCTCTTTTGGTTTGGTGTAGAGACCCATGGGATACCCTTATGGCACCCATGGGCGGGGGTACAACCCTGTGCCCCTAGTGTATGTTTTTGGGCACCTGTGTGTGATCCACAGAGCAGGGTATGGGCTGGTGGCAGCTCCGTGCTGAATTGACTGGTGCCCTGAGTGTCCTCCATTTTGGGATGCCCAGGCCCTGTCATTGGAATCGGTAGATTCCTGATGGAGACAAGATGGCCCCCGTACCTTGATCTTCCCAAAGTCCCAGGAAGCCCTGAATCTGTCCCTTCCCCCTGACTGGCTGTTGGGTCGAAGTTCCATATATGGTAGTGTGGGGAAGTGCCCACCAGACTGGCTGGAGCCTTCCCAACTACCGTATGTTGTGGGTACACCTGTGGGTGGGACCTGGGTGAATGGAGTGTGTGATGAATCTACACTTCTTGTTGTGGATGTCTAGTTTCTGGTATTTGACTCAATGACTGAGATAGCCCTGCCCGAAACTGGTATGAATGAAGTGTGGAGTGTTGAATGGCTGGGTACTTGTCCCAATACACATAACTTGTTGTGAGTGTCTGGAGAGAAGTGAATGGCCTCAATGCACTATGCACCTGATTGGCTGTCTGCCTGCATGAATGCCCTTCTGACCGGTTGGCTGCCTGAGTGTGACCCAGCAGAATGAATGGGAGATCAACTAGTATATCTGGTGGCCTCTCACTGCTAGAATTTGTGTTCAGAAGCGGAAGTCCAAACTACGAAGAGTAACTGGAGTGAAACTGAAGCTTGACCTTGAAGCCCTGCTGGAAGAGAAGAATTGCTGTTGTTCTCCTTCATCAATCTGAAAGCTACTATACCTCCAAGGACTGACCCAGAGAGGACCTGGTAAGGAGACCTCTTCCCGAGCTACGAGGGACCATCGTGCACCAGCTGATCTTTGGGAAAGCTCCCTGGTAGACAGACCTACAAAAAGCTGCCGACCGGAGATGGGTACTGCCGCGGAATCCCAAAGAGAAGCGCCCGGACTGTTGTCCGCCACCATCGACGACTGCCGTCGCCGACCGGAGCCGCTGTGCTCCCATTGCCTAAGAACTTTCGATTCACGGACGCACTCATCCGCCCCGCTGCTCGTCTTATCCCGCCGGAGAAGGCCAGGCCGTCGACGCGCCAAGGAGCATTCGCCGGTGGGATTCCCGCCACTCAAAGACCACAGAGACGATGACGACTCGACGCACTTGCTGGGCCACAGTTCTTCAAACTCTTTGCGTTCCAGAACTATCGACATCGAGGTGACCCGCACGCCTCTCCCTTGCAGGATGTTTATGCTTCCCCGTTGACGAGCACCACTAGGAAAGAAGCTGCCACTTCACTGCCGTAGTTCGCCCTGTTCTTTGTCAGTTGTTCAACGACCCGTGACTCCTGAACACTCCTGTCTTAAAGGGAGGACACTAAAGAAGGGCTGTCGATTCCCCGATGAGGGACGCTATAACGCCAGGTACTTTCGGGTTGCAGAACTATTGGAAAGACTCTTGTGAACAGTATATGGACTGGGCTTGTGATATATCTTTATTCCAGAGGTTGCTCAGGTGGGGGGATCTCCACACAGAACCGTGTCCAACGGTATGGGCCAGTATTCTGCCAATTGTTCTAACCAACTGCATCAAGGAAGAATTTACGGCCTGGCCAGCGCGCATGGAGTGAAGTCGGCAACCTGAGGAGCTCCTGTCCATGATCCTGCAGTAGACGATATTTTGGCGATTGCACTGAACGTGCAGCAATAAAAATTACATTTAAAGACAGAAGAACCTTGTTGCTGAACTCGACCGCAGCGCTGAAGAAAACCGGCACTGGCAACCGAGAAAACGGAGCAGCTGAAAAAGCTCCCCTGTGGCACCCAAGATGGCGGCCTCCATCGCTGGAAAGATCGGAGCGTCACAACAGTGAGCCCGAACAGAGCGCCGGCGGGACTGCAGGAGGAGACTGCCAAACGAAATCCCCTCGACTGAGGACGTGGTGGTTACCATTCAACGCCACCAAAGGAGGTACCCAGGAGGCGGGACTCCGGAACCGGGGAAAGCCCGATACACGGACACGGGGAGTGTCACCGAAGGGGCAAAAGCCCATTAGCGGACCCGCAATAGAAGGTCGAAGAAGGTACCGGACAGCGGGCGAGGGCGGAGATGGAGCGTGCCGCCTATCATCGACCCTCGCAGTGTAGCAGGAGGGAAGCGCCAGTGCCCGAGGACAGTGCGGCCTGGAGCCGGGGAAGCCGGGGCCTGACGCCCGATTCAGCGATTTAAAGCATAGAAGGCGGACTGCCACGGACACACGGCCTGAGAACCCCAGCCAGCCACGAGCCGCGAGCGACAAGTCAGCTGAAGGAAAGGAGGTGAGCCACGATAGGGGGAATGGCCGTGCACCCGGGGAGGCAGGGTCTCATGCAGCACACCGCAATCAGCCGCGGGCTGGTTAAAGCCATCGCTCTGTGGTGCTTTAAAAACGTAAGTGAAGCATAGTATTCAGAACCATAAACGAGGCTAGTCTGTCACCTTCGTGCACAAGGAGCGCGTGGGTCACAGAACCAGTCAAGCAGCACCAAAGTAGCCCATATTGGATCGCAACCACGCACCACCGTGAAGCCACCAGCAATTTCGAGAGCAAGAGGTAATTGCTCCTCACTGTGCCAAGTGACGCTCCTCAGTGCTGGGCGTTAAGGACCACTCCAGCATCCCATAGCAGGTGGAGAAACACTCTGGGTGCGGGGGTCGATTGTTAAGTGGAAGGAAGAGCTTTCTGCTGGAGGAAAACTGGGCAGGCACGAATACGCCTAGACAAGAAACCTCCATCCTAACCACCCCAAATCAAAGAGGGGAACACTGAAACACACCTGAGAAAACCTGAGACCCGAGGTGAAACGAAAGACCTGAGAAGGGTGGGCCCTGATCTGCACGGGAACTTATCCCACAGTGACATAACACCCAAGCAAGAGCTACCAACGGCGAACAACTAAACTACCTAGTAGGACACAGGGCGGGTACACGCAACCCACTGCAAAAGTCTGGAGTAAGGAAATGTCACCTCCTAAAAATAAATCAAAAACAGCGACAATGGACTCTTTTACGATGGTCAAACCAAAGCAACAACCACCACAAGATGTCACAGCCACAGTTGAACTGCCAGTCCCGGCAGTGAATCCTAGAGACACCCAAATCCTGCAGGCCATTGCGGCGCTTCGCACATCCATTGAGGACAAGATAGGAGAAATAAAATCTGATATACAGCTAATGCGACAAGATGCCCGCAACTTGACGGGAAGAGTGACCAAAAGAGAGGCTTCCCTACAAGAAAATGGCGAGACTACACAAGATCTGAAAGCGAGAGTTCAAGAACTAGAATGAAAAGTGACGAGACTGGAATCGCGCTCCGAAGACGCGGAAGGCCGCGCCCGCCGAAATAATATCCGAATACTCGGGATTACGGAAGACATGGAAGGCCTGAACCCTACCGAATTCATAGAAACAATGCTACTTCAAGAAATTAGGGCACTTAAACTGACCCAAGGGTTCTCCGTTGAATGTGCTCATAGATCCCTCCAGAAACGGCCCCCTCCAGGATCATATTCACGACCAATAATAGCGAAGATTTTAAACTTTCGCGACAGAGAGACAATATTGCGGTTCTCAAGGGAAGGTGGGGAGATGAAAAGAAACGATTCCGCAATAGTCATGTATCCAGACTATACCCACGTGGTGCAACTTGCAAGGAACTCCTTCATACCAATAAAAGCAAGACTACGGAAACTTAACCTTAAGTACATGTTACTTTACCCAGCAAGACTTAAAGTACTCTCCAAGGGAAAGGTAGTCTTCCTAGAGACTCCAGCTGCAGCGAATATGTGGCTTGAGCACAATAACCTCGCGGAAGATGCTGAAGAAACAACAAAAATGGACAAAAGATGAATAGACGATCAGAACTGCACTGGATGACGGCCACTACACTATGAAAGCACGGAATGGACTACAACACTTTACTTAACGCCGCTATGAATGGACGAAGAAATTGGACAGGGGCACAAAGGACCAAACACGAGACTGGTGAAGACCCACCCCACCTACAACAGTGCAGGCAGAATGCCTACACACCACCCGTACCGAAAGGCCTGGAGAGGCCCAAAAGGATTGGGAGCCCCCGAGCGTTGTGAGTTTGTAGCAACTGCTGGGGGCAGTTCTTCGTTGTTTTCTTTGGTTAATTCATTAATCAGAATGGAAGTTAAAAAAGTTGGTAAGTCTCCAAGTGGCAAGGCGAGGGCAAAGGGTATGCGGGCGATAGGAACAGACATGAAGGGTAAGGGCTCGCATCTGATGGGAGTCTGTGGGGGCTTGAGTACAATCGCAGACAAGCCCCAAGAGGGGCAGGAAGACCCTGAACTCCCCGCGGAACCGCCATGGCAGCGCGAATAAGGATAATGACATGGAATGTGCGTGGCCTGGGTACTTACCTCCGCAGGAATAGAATCAAATCCTACCTACACAGAAAGAGAGTGGAGATAGCACTGCTGCAGGAGACACACTGCACTTCAGAATCCGAGGCTAAACTCAAGAAACACTGGGGCGGACAGGGTTTCGGAGCTCCCTACTCGAGATACGCAAGAGGGGTTTACACCCGGATCAATCCCCAATTACCATTCCACCTAACTAAGATTGAAAAAGACCCAGAGGACTACATAATTTTGAAGGCTTTACTTCCTCCAATCCCGTCCATAAGTTGATCTGTCTCTAGACGTAGACCAAAGACTAGGTCCCTGTTTCTCTAAGAATTTACAGACACCAATTGTCCTGCACTTATTACTTACTCAAGACAAAAAACTTTGTTATTGATGGTTCAAGGTTTTCCCCTTTTTTTCAGTTTTTTTCATTTGTTAATTTCTCTGTATTTGTCAAGTTTTTTGCCACAAATATGTTTGTTTTCTGTTCCTTTCTCAAATGCATTTCTAAAAATGAGAAAATGAATGTATTTTGACGAACGATGTACCTTAAAAAACACCTATACATCTTCTTGTAAAATCAATTGCATAGAAGATGTTGTGCAGTTACTAGCACTAAGTAATCCTTTTTCCTTAAAAAAAAAAATTCAAGGGCCTCTTTTGCTCATCTTTTTAGAATACCCTCTGACAGCTAGCCAAGTAACAAAGCTGATGTCAAATCCTATTTTGCATGCAAAATAATCACCCTTTACCAAAATGTATAGGTAAAGAGACCTAAAGACAAGTGGCAGGACGCCTCCCTACTCGTTCCATGTACTATTAGCTCTTAAGTCCTTCCACTTATTCATGAGCTTACCCTTCAGTTATACCTGAAAAAGACCCAGAGGGCAGATATGTGGTAATATGGGGAAGCTTCGAACAAATGGAAATATGCATAGTGAACTCATATTTCCCCAACAATACTATCCCAGCTCACCTAAACGTGTTGGGTACTAAGATGTTGCAATACAGGAATAGCTTTTTCGTATGGGGAGGTGATTTTAATTGTGTCCACAACCCAGAACTAGACAGGTCCTTGCCCCCACCAAAAGGCCCTTCGGCGGCCACCACATCCCTGAACACCATGACTAATGGGCTTGACCTGGCGGATGCATGGCGAGAACTACACCCTGGGGAGAGAGGATATTCTTTCTTCTCATCCCCACACAGCCTCCACACAAGACTAGACTATTTTTTTTATAGGCAGGGAGCATTTACCACAGATAGAGGGCGCGCAATACCTAGGAAGATCTATCTCGGACCATTCCCCACTCCTGATGGAATGGAACCACAGTGGCCCCAGACCTCCCATCCCCATGTGGAGAATGCCTGTAGAGGCCTTAAAAGATCCGGCATTCAAAGATGAACTACAAGACTCCATAGATAACTTTATAATAGAAAACACGGGAAGTGTGGAACATGTTAGCACACTGTGGGATGCCCTGAAAGTAGTAACACGAGGAGAAATCATAACAAAAGCTGGAGGTATCAGGAAACTGCTACAAGGCAAATTAGACCAGAAGGAGCAGGAAATAGTTAGTCTGGAAGCCGCCCCATAGACACCCCAAACAGGGAGGAGAAACTCAGAACACTTAGAGAGAACTGCACCAAGGCGTGGAGCAGACTGGCTAAGTTTGTCACCAGAACAAACAGAACACACGCAGAAGCGGATAAACCGGGCCGCCTATTGGCCTGGCTCTGCAAAAAAGAACACGCCAGGCACACAACCACTGCATTGCAGGATGAGGGTGGCGAGGTGCACCAACCCCAACAGAGTACAAATGACACTTTGAAGTGCTTTTATGCACAATTATACTCCCACGAAGACCGAGTTCCCCAAGATCTAATGGTTGACACGCTTGAAGAGATAGGTCCCCAGCACAATCTGAAACCTTAGACATGGATATCAAATCTGAGGACATAACAGAGGCAATTAGATCCCTAGCCACATGTAAGGCACCGGGCAGCGATGGGCGGCCCCCAGAGTTCTACAAAGCATATGAACCATCCCTGACACCCCTATTACATGAAGTCTTCCAGGAGGCTTATGAAAGAGGGATACTTCCTGATAGCATGAGAGAAACCCTTGTGGTCCCAATGCTCAAGCCTAATAAACCTGCCGACAAGTGTGACTCTTACCGCCCGCTCGCCATGCTCAACTATGATGTGAACATATTAACAACTATCCTTGCGAAGAGGTTGTCCAGAATAATAGGAGGCATAGTGTACGCCGAACAGACCGGTTTTGTGCCAGGTCGTAACACAACTATGAACCTACGTAGGCTTCAACACATAATAGCCCACACTGATACAGAAGAGGAATGGTATGCGCTGTTATCCTTAGACGCCATCAAGACATTTGATTCTATATATTGGGAGTGGTTGGTGGTAGTTCTAGAGGGATTTGGCTTTGGCCCAGGGTTCATTAGATGGATCAAAGTTCTCTACAGTAAACCAAGGGCACGGTTGAAATCTGGGAAGCATGTGTCAGAGGCATGGGATATTTGCAGAGGAACCAGGCAGGGCTGCCCACTCTCCCCTATGCTTTATATACTGGGATTGGAATCCATCACTATTTATTTTAGAAAACAATTTTTTGATGCAGGAATACGGCTAGGAGGAGTGGAACACATCATCTCACTCGACGATGTACTAATATATGTCAGAAACCCTCACCTCAATGTACCAACAATGCTAGAAGTTCTTGACAACTATGCTAAGGTGTCAGGCATACAATTCAGCAAGTCAAAATCCTGCCTGTTCCCCCTAGCAGGCCTGAAAAATAGGAGCATAGAAGAACTCCCCTCGGTAGGCATAAAATGGCAGACCACCTCATTCCGATACCTCGGGATTCAGATAATGCACACCCCGGAACTAATGCATGAACATAACACAAGAGCAGCATTACCTGCACTGAGTCAATCGATGGGATTCTCGGCAAAACTACAACTATCTATGATGGGCAGATCCTCAATAGTTAAAATGATTGTCCTCCCTAGATTCTTATATGGGTTCCAAAATGTGCACTTCTACATCAAAAAAGCCTTCTTTCGACTACTCGAAACAATAATCAGTGAATTCTTATGGGGAAAAGGCAGACACAGGGTGGCCCTATCCACATTGGTTTTACCATACACACAGGGGGGAATCCAACTACCAAACCTAGAGAAATACTATTTGAGTTTTGTATCTAAATGGTTAGCGGACGAGACCACATCAGAGACTCCTCTGCTACAGACCATGATCTTCCCGATACAACTGAAGGAACTTATTTTGGCCCCACAAACCCTGCTAAGGAATACACCTATGCTAGCGACCCTGGGTAGGAAAATATGGCACAGGACCAATACGCTCATGCACCTAAAACACCCATACTCCCCAGAAATGCCAATAATCTCGGACCTAGGAAACACTGATGCTGATCTGAAGAATATCAGGCTCTGGGAAAAAAGGGGTTTACACTTGGGGTAACCTATATGCCGAAGGAACCTTCCGGGAGTTTGCATCGCTACAGGCGGAGGACAGTATTCACACTGGCCAATACCTGTGGTACCAGAAGATCCCCAAAATAGCTCAAATAAAGTGGGATACCTGGCCAGAGGAAACAAACTCGGACCCCCTCACGACACTGCTGTATAATTTAGGGGAGGGAGGGAAATCAGTGTCCCAAATATATAGCCTCTTGATTGACACTCCCAACCCTCGGAGCGCCGATCTAAAGAATAAGTGGGAAACAGATACGGGACGGGAGATGACAGACAAAGAATGGGATAGAGCATTGAAATTTCCCAAAGAGGTTTCTAGAAACCACAGATTCTGTTTGATACAACTAAATGTACTGTCCAACACTTAACTGGCCCCGAGTAAAATAGCTAAATTCAGCAAATCCACGCCACCCACCTGTGCCTGGTGCGGAGCAGATGAGGCAAACTTGATCCACATGCTGTGGGAATGTACCAAGACACAGAATCTCTGGGCAAGAATAAAACAAACATCTGAGGAAGTGGGCGTGACCAGGTATGAGTGGACCCCAGTCGAATGTCTACTGGGAACCTACCCTAGACTAGCGAAACTCAAGCATTTAGTTAAACTGATGGACATAATGTGTATAATAGCTAAGAGAACTATCGCAATGTCATGGAAAAAACCTGCAGGCCCAAACTACAAAGTGTGGCACAAAGAGCTTGAAAAATGGGCGAACGCTGAAACAAGGGCCCGGGAGGACAGTGTGGCCAGATCTACCGAAGACTCAAGCATGGCTCTAGTCGCATGGAAAGACATTATGACGAAGTTGTTTCATCCCTCAGACGATAAACCCCCTTGAACGAGTCACCTGGGCGGTCTTAAAGTTACACGGCTAGCGTAGACACCTGGCATGAGACTAACAAAGACCCAGACAACTTCCGAGGTGGCCCTACCCTTCCTCCCCCCCACTACCCAGACACCCCCCCTTGCTGGAAGCTCATGGAACACTCAAGGACAAAACAAGGAGACGGTTTAATGTTATGTTGTTTGAAATGTTTGTAATGTTAATGTTTTAACGTGTTACAGTAAAATCTGAGAAATAGCTGTTAGTTTGGCAATTAGAAATAAACCCGTTTGAGGTGTCGTACTGTAAACGTAACTAAATGCCAATAAACAAATTTAAAAATAAAATCAAGGAAGAATTTACTCAACCCAAAAGATCGGACCAAGAGCATTGAAAACAAATTAAGATATGTCACGCAATATCAACAAGAGAGCCACAAGATCCAGAAGATTATAGCCTTAAAGACAATATTGAGCCCATCATATATGAGAACGGAGGAACCAAGATGGGATAACTGGCTATCAGCTGCAAAACCAAAATGTTTTTACAAATGTGACACATGCTCTATGTGCAGTTTTGCTCAGGACACCAAAACATTAATCTTTCGAGACAACCTCAAACATAATATAACATACTTTGTGAATTACAAAACCAAGTATGTTATATATGTAATAATAAATGTATGCAAACATATGTATATAGGCAGTACCATCAGGGAACTGCGAATAAGGATATGTGAACATCTAGGATCACTGAAGTCACAGGATGCCAAATTCCCCCTGGCACAACACTGGCAGGAACAACACCAACTGGAGAGAAAGGAGGACCTCACATTCGTGGGTCTGGAAATCATCAGGCCAGAGCCCAGAGGAGGGGACCGTGAACTAAGACTACACCAAAGGGAGGCTAAACTCATTTGTAAATATAGAAATGTACTGCTTGGCCTAAACACAGAACATGAACTAAATGTGTGTCTTTGATACGTTATTAACACTGTGGACTGAGTTGATGGTCACTAAGATGACTACAGTGATTTGAAAGTTTTTAACTAGAATGATGGATGTTCTTTAACCTATATATTAACATCCTTGAGAACACCTTAAGCCTTCTCTGGCTGGTTATACCAGTGGAGAGGACATGTCATATATGCCTCCATTACCAATGTGAACTTTTCTTCATGGGCAGCTTACACTTCAACGGTAGCATTCTTGCAGTCTCTCAGTGTTGCTCACTGAATTAGATCACAGCGAGACCAGGAGACTACACGGACACTCACCCGAGAGTAAGAGGTAAGACTGCCAATAATTCTGAGCCCACATGTAGTTTAAAAGCGCTATTTGGTCACAACTAGTGATCCTCCTTATGATAGAGACCTAACCTAACTTTACGGAAGTTTGTGTCCATTGCAACCCAAATGGATGGGCAGCTTACACTTTAATGGTAGCATTCTTGCAGTCTCACAGTGTTGCTCACTGAAGCAGATCACCGCGAGACCAAGAGACTACACGGACACTCACCCCAGAGTAAGAGGTAAGACTGCCAACAATTCTGAGCCCCACATGTAGTTTATTTTAAAGCGTTATTTGGTCACAACTAGTGATACTCCTTATGATAGAGACATAACCTAACTTTACGGAAGTTTGTGTCCATTGCAACCCCATCTCTCCTTCCCCTTTTTAACAAGTCATGTTGCACACACGACAACATGCACTAGGAAATGTGCACTAATATAGGCACGTTGCCATTTATGCAACGCTAAGGATAACAGCGCTTACAGGCAAGCGAAAAATTGAAAACCACACTCTTTAAAACCACATGTATTGTTTTTTGTAACCTACGTAAAGCTGAACCAATACGGCACTTATTTGGGCAAGATAACGGGCCTGCTTCTACAGTATAGAGGCGCCCACAACAACTTAACTATTTACTGACACGTGCTAACGGGAGTGGGCAAAACACTTGCCTCGGCTCAGGACCATTTAATTTAACGTGCCTGGGACCCCCCAAAAAACGCCATGAAGGAACTTCCACGCATTGTAAATATTGATTGCTGGTTACATAATATTCACTGCATCAGTCAGGCACGCAAGATCCTGTGCACAGGAGCAATAGTTTAATGCACTATGGAACCCCGATAACACTATGGAGGACTCTCCTCATTTTGTATGTACTGGGCACTGGATATGTAGCAGTGGTAACTCGGAACTCTCAAATTAATGAGGCACATTGTCATTTATGCAACGCTAAGGATTGCAGTGCTTATAGGCAAGTGATAAATTGAAAACCACACTACTTAAAACCACAAGTGTTTTTTATAATTTACGTGAAGCTGAACCAACACGGCATATATGCCATAATCATTGGGGCTACATTCAACTATTTGGGCAAGATAATGGGCCTACTTCTACAGTATAGAGGCGCACACAACAGCTAAACTATTTACTGAAACTGACACGTGCTAACAGGAGTGGGCAACACACTTGCCTCAGCACAGGACAAATTAATCTAACGCGCAAATAACGCCATGAAAGAACTTCCGCACATTGTTAATATTGATTGCTGGTTACATAGTATTCACTGCATCGGTCGGGCACACAAGATCCTCTGCACAGGAGCAATAGGTTAACGCACCATGGAACCCCATTAACGCTATGGGGGACTCTCCTCATACTGTATGTACTGAGCACTGGATATGTAGTTATCACTGCATTATATTGGCACGCTACTTCTCTAGCTAACCAACCCACAAGCACAGCCAACACTAATCGGTGGCATGACCGGGCCTTGTGCCCCCTTTCTCTTAAATCAGGTGAATTGCACCTAATGGAGGCACTAAGAAACCCAAGCCAACTTTGGAATTATTAGCATTAGGACCAAGATAGGAGAATTCATTACTACCTCAATCTCTTTCCATATAGGTGTCACCCTCTACCATTGCTGAACATAAGAATTAAAATTCCAACCATCGGGGAACACGCTAACCCTACACTTGGTAAGCTTTACTCAACCAACCTCATAAGCTTAAGCAAATCTTAATTAGACCAACAAACAAGGCAATTAAAGAGCAATTTCTCTATCTTTTTCTCTATCATTTTACCTCCCCAAACTAATCAAAAAATATTTTTTCCCCGTTGTATTTTGCTAATAATGCAATGAAACAATAACAATTGTATAATATGAGTATAACCGACTGACAATGGTAAAATGCTATTGCAATTTAACCCATGTGACCAATTAACATAGCCACAAATGCATTGCTAATATGTGAATATGCCACACCTGACAAATGTCACGGGACTATTACCATTGTTTATGAACTTGTCAACTATGGTCTCGCCGTCAAATACTGACAACCAATTATGGGCTTTAATGTAATAATTACGAATGTTCCTCTATCACCACTCACCATGCACACTGTCACTCGTGTCACTAATATGCAGCCTTGAGAAAGACCTCAAAAGGTTGAAACGCGTGTCGGCACTAATGGAATAAAAGTATAACACATATTCTGTACCACATATGAAGTTTGTTGGTCACAAGAGTGACAACCAATGTGTGAATTACTGAAGGAAAAATAAATCAGCAAATGTTGCAAACACCTAACGTGTGTGGGAATTGATACTCATTGGATACTAAGGAAACACTGTCCAGCGCCTAATTTCAAGTTTTAGGATCTCAGTAACCCAGAAAAACCCTTGCAAACATTGGGACCATAGGAGCTTAGTCCCTTTGAGATCCACCTGATAGGCGGCAGGCAACGTAAAGAAGATAGCAACGCACACATTAGCGCAAGACCCACAGTCCTAACAAGCTCTCAAACCACTTTAACTAACACACCTAGAGAGGACTGTGATTATTGGCCTGCAGCACACTAAGACAGAACTGTGAATATTGGCCTGCGTCACATCCAGGGAGGATTGTGAATATTACCTTGAGTCACACCTAGAGAGGACTGTGATTATTAGCATGTGCCACACTAAGACAGAACTGTGAATATTGGCCTGCGTCGCATCCAGAGAGGATTGTGAATATTACCTTGAGTCACATCTAGAGAGGACTGCCACTATTAGCCTATGCCACACTAAGACAGAACTGTGAATATTGGCCTGCGTCACATCCAGGGAGGATTGTGAATATTACCTTGAGTCACACCTAGAGAGGACTGTGATTATTGATCTGTGCCACACTAAGACAGAACTGTGAATATTGGCCTGCGTCGCATCCAGAGAGGATTGTGAATATTACCTTGAGTCACATCTAGAGAGGACTGCCACTATTAGCCTATGCCACACTAAGACAGAACTGTGAATATTAGCCTGCGTCACATCCAGGGAGGATTGTGAATATTACCTTGAGCCACACCTAGAGAGGACTGTGATTATTAGCATCTGCCACACTAAGATAGAACTGTGAATATCAACCTGTCCCACACTAAGATAGAACTGTGAATATCAACCTGTCCCACACTAAGATAGAACTGTGAATGATAGCCTGCATCGCATCCAGAGAGGATTGCAAATATTATCTTGAATCACATCTAGAGAGGACTGTGAATATTGGCCTACGTCGCATCCAGAGAGGTTTGTGAATGTTGCCTTGAGTCACACCAAGAGAGGACTGTGATTATTGACCTGTGCCACACTATGGTAGAACTGTGAATATTGGCTTGTTCCGAGTTAGGATAGAGCTGTGAATATTGGCTGGCATCGCATACAGGGGGGATTGTGAATATTACTTAGAGTCACACCGAGTGAGGACTCACAAAATGAATATGCATCTCTTCAGTCAACAATGCTAACAACCAACCCTACTAAAACCTCACCCCTGTGCATACACCTCTCAAAATCTAACTAAACACAACCATACCTCTAAAACCACAGCAAACCGCAAGCACCTCACAGCACTGCAACAACAAACAAACCACACATAGCCTTACACAACAGCATATGACGGATACCGACCGAACACCGCACCAAAAAGGTCAGCGAACAGTGTTAACCGAACTGAAGCTGCCAACAGCACATCACAGCTCCTTTGCTCTTCCTCAAGACTTTGTCCTACTAACGTACCCCAACCAACCCTCGTTTTTTCAGATCTGCCAGAGTGCCAGCGGACCACTCCGGTGGTGATAGTGCCCAGTATAAATATCCTTTAACATTAACATTAATATATGGACAGACGAGCCTGGGGCAGGATGAGTTGAGGGAGGAGTGGAACTCCTAGGTACAAGCGAGGTAGTCAGGTAATTCGATTGAGGTGGGGTGACTGGGGTTGCAGCTGAGTATGGGTATAGCCATTGGAGATGGGAAGGGCGATTTGAGGGTCGGATTTAGGGGAAGCAGGGGTTAGGTTAGTGTGACTCTGTATTAGAAAGTTGTGAGGGCATAAGTATCGTAGCATGTTTTTTGTAAGCTTTTAGGCGCGTATGTTGAGGCGGTGGCTATTTATTATCACTTGGTGGGGTCCCAAGAGCTTGGTGCACTTGTAGTTGATGACCCTTTGTTTTTCTTGGACAGGTTTCCTAATGCTTTATATATGACTGGTGCTATGTTTGACTGGCCGTATGTCAATTAGACGGCTTAGATTTTAAGTAAACAATATGTATTCAAATACATTTTGTGTTTTGATACAACTCCAGACAGCTAGCTGTGCATTTTTGAAAATATGTTTGTATATGTATTTGTTTTTAGATTTACCAATTCCCCTGATGAAGACGTTTATACATCAATTTTCAACACTGAAACCGGTCGGTGCTCTCTTGGAGTAGCAGGAGGTCTTTTCCAACTAAGTTGAGCTTTTCAGCCTTCCTCCTAGCTACATACCAAATTATAGATTTTCAAATATAGTTTTATTTGGGCTTTACTGTTGTGTAATTCACAACCTCTTCCTTAATGTTGTAATTGTTTTTGTACACAGTTGTATTGAGTGTATGGTTTAATTGTGTACTTGGTTTTGATTGAGTTTGATGTACGGTTTGAATGCATTGAATTCATGGTTGAGTAATGGTTGAGTAATTGCATTGTTTATTGTGCTATTGTTTGTATCTCTGATGACATTTTATGAAATATAATGAAAACATTTATTTTTATTCAAGTCAATAATTGAATGTATTGTTGATCCAATGTTCCAGATCTGTTTTTTCAAAACACACACGTTTACCCCCTTTTGTAAGCTTCTGACCTGTCACTTTAAAGCAAACTTCTACACACAAGTTACCTTTCTGGTCCTTGCTTTGCCTTGTTCAATGAGACATTTGCTAGAGATTTGTGTCTGATGGGCGTCTGAAGTAACACAACTCAGGAGAGGCATTTTGAGGGTACGCTAGTTAAAAAACAGTAATGCGATGCTAGCTACACAGGCAGGCCACGGTTATGGTAGGGAAAACTCAGTGGAAGCGATATGTTAAACATCAATGCAATTTAATTCAAAATAAAATCAGACATTTGCCCCGGATGCAGGGCAAGGATGGGTGAAGCAACGCAACTAAGCTGTGACAACTGGAACATCAAATAAAATGTTAAGTATTTAATAGAAAGCAAGAGGGGCGGGCCAGAGTTATGTGAGGGAGGACAACTTATAAGACATTTGAAACACTACATTTAAATGAACCAAGAGAAGGAAGAACGTTTGCCAGAGAGGGAGGTGAGTGCTATGTGTGCACATACTGTTTGGGAGTTGTGGACCACCAAAGGAAACACACCTTAATTGCTTACATGCACAGGACATGGATGTGGGCGTCCTGGCTGCACCCACTTTTTTTGTGAACCTGCACTACAATCAGAATTCCTGACAGAGCCAAAAGGTTTTTGTTTAAATGTACAACTCCAAAACAAAATAAATATCACAAAAGCAAGACATTTCCAAGAGACGCAGGCCAGGTTTGTGCGAGGGGAACACATGCACCTAAGCAGCTGTGGTGCCGTGGTGTCTCTCAAGACTGCCTTTATCTGCTGGAACTGCTGGTACAAGCACACCTTCTGAGCTGTCTGTCAGCGGTCCCCTTCCACAGCTCCTGCTCCCACGCGCCTTCAGGTTGTTGCTTCTGTCCTCTTTCTATTCTATGCAGACCTCTACCGCTGCGTGTGCTCCACAATAGAAATATAAAAAAAGCCTCTTCTTTCGGTCTGCAAAAATCTCTCTCACTTTTCCCTGATGCCAATGTTTTCATTTTTAAAGAGCCTTTCTTGCAGCGAGTATATGCTGTGCTTGGATTCTGTGGCCGTAATCCATGAACACTCTGCTAACTACAGGCACAATGACAGGAGCACTGGCCAATGATATGCAGCGTGCAGGGCCGGTGCTATCACTAGGCAAGGTTAGGCGCTTGCCTATATGTTGGAAATGTTAGAGCGGCAAAATTCTTTTTTAACACCTCCACACTACTGCCTTGCCTGGTGATAGCACCGGCCTTGTTGTTAGTTACCGTCTGCAGTCTGGCTGGCTGCAGCAGCAGACTAGGTGGTGCAGTGACAGTTGGGACTTGGGGCCGGGTCAGGGTCACGATGGGTGAATGGGCGTGGTGGCAGCACTGGCACCTGTGCAATGTGCATTAGCACGCCACCAAGCACCACAAGTGGGCCCTTGACCGATCCAATCGTCAACTCGATGGTATGAATGCTGCAGTGCAGTGCGACGACCACGACACACGAGTCAAGACAGGTGAGGAGGACCCCTGGACCGAGGTGCCGTGCTGACTACACTGCCAACCAAGTAAGTAGATGTACCAGTGCGCAAACCCACGTTTAAACGTGCTTACTTACTTGCAGAACACACATGCTGAAAAACGACATTGAATGGCTATGTGGTGGCTCAAGAATGGGTGCCACATCAAGCCCCAACCAGACTATTCAAATCATCAAAGCCAGAGTCAGTGCCTGCGAGATATCTCAGCAAGATTGGGGGTTGGGGCAGTGGGGTGTGGTTGCTGAAGATGTCAGTGTGTCGATGACGAACAGCGCCGCCGCCAGCGAGACCAGGCCCAGTGCCAGGCTCAGCGCGGTCACCCGTCCCAGGGGCTCCATGGCTGGAAGCACATGGGCATCAGGGGCTGAGAGCGAGACTACTGTGGGGGGCAGTGGCCAGCATGGAGCCTACGGCTCCCCCTGCAGACTGCAGCTCTACCGCTTGCTTCCCTGGAGCGAGCGCTCCGGGGGCGCCTAAACCACAGTACTTCCATATGTGGCTCAAAGGCTCTGTCAACCTGTGGTAACATAATATTGCCTGAGTTTAACAAAATATTATGAAGACTTTCTCAACAGCTCCAAGTCTCTTTAGTGCAGGGGGAATCTGAGGTTCCATCGCGTGACGGATAAAACTATCATGCCGAGATACAGGAAGTCATAAGCCTGCTCAAGAAGTATGCATCCCATCCAGAAAAACTGCTTATCCTTATCAAAGGTCATTATTCTAGATGTATTGTTATTTATTTTGAGATTATTTCATTCACAGTATTGGTCAACAGCCGATAACTGAGATTGTAAGGCCCCTAACCAACAGCACAGACTACCACACATAGCACCAGTCCCCTGGCATGGAGCCTCTAGTGGGTCAAGCGGGACTGGCAGACTCTGAGTGAACAGAGACTGGACGTTAACAATCTGACTTCACTGATGGTGGCCAATTAGGACTAATCCATTCAGATAGGTGAAGAGCTTGGCATCGGTGCACGGCACTTTTCTTAGAGATTAGAATGGTGGGCTTTATTTTGGCCTTGTGCTAAAGGCAATGGCAGAAGCAGGCAGTAATGCCAGGTGGCATAGATCCCGTCAGGGGGCACAGGATCCAGGGAGTACACTTTAATGGTTTGTGAAACTATATGACTAAATGAAACCTAGTCTGAACCCTGCAGCTGCTGTCAGCCCTGGGGCTACAGCGGCTCTGTCACCCACTGTCACTTGCAGTGCAAACGTGCTCTCCTTTCTGGAGCTGCCTCGGTCTCTTGTCTGGTTCGGTGTTTCTGTTTCTCCATCCCCCGCTGCACACTGCACATTCCTCCCCATCACTGCTGCTGTCCGAGTCCGACCGTATCCTTGCATGCTGACTTTTGTGTCACTGCCTGGCTGCCAGTGCCCCCTCTGTGCCCTGCTCAGTGCTCCTGTGTTCTCCTCCCAGTCGCCTCTGCTCTTCTGTCCCACTCCTCTCCCACTACTCTCTCGTTCTCTCTACTCCATGTGCAGTGCATTTCCTTCTTTACTCACACCCTCCCTTGCCCTTCGTACTCACGGCATCATTCCCCTATTTTGTCTTTCTGTCCATGTACCTTTGTGGCTTTGCCTTGTGTCTGCCTAACACCCTCCGTCCTTCTGCTATGCTCCCAATCCGAACTATTGCATCTGAGTGTGAAGCAATTGCATATGAGGAGGGAAACAAAGGTGGTCGGTTTTGTTTGCATATTTACCCACACATTGATTACCCAAGGCCATGCTAATCTCTATGGCTATTCCAACCCACTTCCTGCCCAAACTGCATCCACTCTGGGATGTGTTCCCATCTGGGAATGGCTCCATGCACACTGTGGGCCACACTTTGGATGCTCTCATCTCTATTGACATCCCTCTCTCGATCCCTCTCACTACCTCTCTCTCCTGCACTGACCACTCTCTTCTCTCAACTCACCTGAAGCTCTCCTCTTCTCTAGCAGTGGCACACCCGCATGGCCACTCAGGTTCAAAGTCACCAGACCCATGAGAAAAATGACAGTGGCTGCCTTTGCCTCCACCCACTCGCCCCCTCCCGCTCCTGCGGCTGATTCACACCCTGACACAGCCCTCGCTAACCTCAATCTCTCTATCTCCAACACTCTTGATACTCTTTCCCCTCTCATGAGGGTCCGTCTGAAGTCTTCCAAAAAGTGCAACTCTTGGTACGACTCCGATCTGGTAGCCCTAAAACTTAAGTGTAGGGCAGCTGAGCGGAAATGGAATTCGTTGGGCGAACCCTCTGACAAACTGGCCTGCCCCCTCCTTCAAAGGTGATATCGACTCTGCATCCGCACCAAGAAAAGAGCCTTTATTGAAGCTTGCATCTGTGCGGCATCAAGCAACCCCGCCAATCTTTTCAAAGTCTGTAAGGAACTGACCAATTCTGAAGCAGCCTCTTCTTCTGTCACACCCACCCAGGACCTTTGCTCGGCCCTGGCTGCACACTTCATCACAAAAACCCAAGACATCCTTTCCTTCGTCCCTTCCACACCACAACATACACCTACACTGGAGCCTCTTTTGCCCCCCCCCCACCACTTCCCCTCTCTTCCCTCTCACCCGCTGAGGTAGCCAGACAAGTCAGGTCCATGAAGGCCTCATCCGAATAGGTGGACCTCTGCCCCTCCAAAACCATTTAGGACAACATTGACTCCCTCGCCCGAGCCGATCTCTGCAATCTCTCTTTCTCTGCTGGAGTTTTCCCAACGGCTCTTAAGCACTCCCTTGTGCAACCTCTGCTCAAGAAACCCTCTATCAACCCCTCCATTCTGGCAAACTACCACCCGATCTCTATCACTCCTTTCCTGCACAAACTCCTGGAGAAGTTGACTATCTCTCAGATGACCCTCCACACTGAATCTTTTCAACCCTCTGGAATAGACCCCCTGCCACCCTCCGTCTTGAGCCTGATCTCCTTAAGTTCCGGAAACTCCTTAAGACCTTCCTTTTCTCCTCTTCCTTCTCTCTCCTTCTCTCCCTCTTTTTCTGTACAGCTTGCTGACTGGCCACCTGGTGTACCTTCAAGTCTCACAGGTCCCTGGCACCCCACCAGTCCACTCTTGCACTTGCCTCAGCGCCCTGCACTCACCCCACCCTCAATGCACTTGAGAAATGACCCAAGAGAGTGGCTCTCTCTGCACTTACCCTAGTATCCACCGACTGGGTGCACTTGGCCCCCCCTGGAACCGTCTGTGCACTTCCACGATCTGAATGCACTGTGTTTGAAGATCGTCTGTCTGTTCTCCCCTGTCTACTCCCCTTAATTACACTTGGTAAAACTGCAGAATCGTCGTCAGGCCTATTTGCTGTGTCTCAACTGTTAATTGTGTTATTTGCACTTACTCTGCCTGTGAAGACTATTATCGTCTCAGAATTTCAAGGGCTCTGAACGACTGTTGCTGTGTCCCCATGTTCCCACCCTCCTTGAGTGTTTTGAAGCACTTGCCTTGTGTATAGGCGCTTTATAAATAAACATTACCATACCATACCATGTCTTTGAGCGTGCTTTAGTCAAGCCTTACCATACAACTTTGCACTTGTAGTGCCTGCAAATGTTTTTTCAAAGCAGTCTTCTGAGAGTTATTCACTTAATTTGAGCTGTACGTGCTACAGATATAATAAGAATGTCTTACCAGGCTGCCGACAGCCACTGCATTTATAAGCACTATGGTGTCCTTCACTGAAGTCCTATTAAAACAAGCCTTGGCAAAGCCAACAGTTTTGACTTGTATATAGGTACTAGGCATTTGCCAGGCACTGCAGTTATATGCCCAGGTAGCCGCACCATTTGCACCTGCTACCATCAATGGCCAGTTTATACCACTACGGCAGTGCCTGGCAAATGCCTTTCCCGCGTCTACAAAAAGGCCCAAACCATTGGCATTGCCAATGCTTCTTTCCTGTGTTTTCGTGGTATGGTGCCAAATCTGTCCGGGCACCTGGAGCTGCTGTTTTGAGCTGCCCCACATTCGTTTGTTGATTTCTTTTTATGCATGCTGGCCTAGAAGTCACCCCCTCCTGCAGGGCAATACACATCTGGTGAACATAAGGCTGTGGGGGGGGTGTGGGGGTTGGTCGGAGGATGGTTGATTGAGAATCTGGAGTGGGAGCGGCAATCTGACAGTTTGCCTAGGGTGGCGAAATTCCTTGCACCACCGGCCCTGGCAGCGTGTGGCTATCAAATATCTAAGTTACAGCAACTGTGCGTTCCGTGTGATTTGGTCGCAAAGATTACATCGAATTCGATTTCATCTAAAAATAAATTTGTGGCAGATTTTGCAGCAAATTTATGCGGAAGGAAATCCCCCGCAAGTCCTTCCATCACCCTATCACATTAGTTATTTGCCTACACGCCCCCTTCATATATTTGGGGTAAAATAAATTGAAAGAAATTAGATGAATTCGAATTTGATGTAATCTCCGGGGCAAATCCTCCGCATCCCGACTGTGCCAGGTGCTGCCAGCTGAAAGCTCGCCTTTCACAAGGCCATCCCTGTCGGGCAGGTGTCCGAAGCCCGTGTCATGTGCAAGTGCTGCGGCCTGGAGAGGAGGCAAGAGAGGGGGAAGCATGGCACTGAATGTGCATCGGCATAGATGATGACGTGGCAATGTGTACCACACCAACTATCTGTCTAGGAAAATGCTGCCTCCTGTTTCAAACCTCGGACGCCAAGTCAAGAGCAGGAAAGGATATCTGTAACAGTACCAACTGCACTAAGAGAACACACATTGGCTATGCCAACAGCTTGGGCTTTTATGCAGGAACAGCAAAGGCACTTGCCAGGCACTGCCATAGTGGTATTAAGTGGCCATTGATGGTAGCAGGTGCAACATTATGCCAGTACCTCGGCATCTAATAGCAGTCCCTGGCAAATTCCTAATACTTATACACCACACGAAACTGTTGGCTTTGACAATGCTTGTTTTCAATGCTTGTTTTCAACGGGGCTTCAGTGAAGGACACGCATAGTGCAAATAAATCGAGTGGCTGAAGGCAGACCTGGTTCTTATATTTTTATTACACCTAGCGGGTTTAACAGCTCCAATTAAGTCTAACTCTCAGAAGACAGCTTTGAAAAAACTGGGGTAGGCACTTCAAGTGCAAAGTTTGATGGTAAGGCTTGAGTAAAGCGTGCTCACTCAAAGAGTTCCCAGGAAGAGGTGGTTTGGGCAGGGAGGTGCAAGAACTTAATGGGAATGGCTGGAGGGATTAACAGGGCCATGGGCAGTCAATGGGTGGGCAAATAACCAAACAACACCTACAAGCTTTGTGTTCCTCCTCCTATGTAATTTCTCCCTATCTGACTCTCATGCAATAGTTTTGGCTTATAGGTGGCGCAAGTGCCAACTCATAGCCTAAACTAAAAAGGTCAAGTGTAAGTACTTCAGCAGCTCGTGCCTACATACTGTTTTAGAGATAGAGAACAAAAATATGTTGCTGCAACATGTCAGCCGGTGCCGACACCTCCACTTTGAAAAGAGCTAATGGCACTAACACAAATGTCATTTAGTGCAGCATGATGAAGGGGGAATGTTCCTCCTGCTCCTGCCAAACATGCAGTAACATGTCCAAGGCAAGAAAACAAAGTGAGCATCTCCAGTTTCTTTCCTCGGGTTTAGCAATGTAAGGATATCGTCACTTTTAGTGAGTGACAAAAATGAGAGCCATGCGAAGCCTAGAGCTCACATGACTACCTCATCTCTGCTGGTCCATGTGTGCAATTACATACAACCGTTGCTGGTTTGCAGTTGGCGCTATTACTTTCCACACCCCTGTAGAAAGTACCCTCAAAACCCTTTTCACAGCTATATTTACAGCATAAGAATTGAATCAGTAGTCCTCATTGCAGGGTTACCAGGAAACCCCCCTGGAGGCGGCAGGTTACCGGCAACCCCATAACACTGTTTCCGCTGCCTGACTTCCCGGTGCCACGGGGATATTACGGCAGGCGGCGTGAACGGCAAATCCCCATTCCCGTGCAGTCCCATAGGACTCCACGGGAATGGGGACACTGAAGTACCGGCGCCGTTGCTACCGGCACCCTTATTACCGGACCACCAGACTTATAACGAGGGCCAGTGTCTTCAGGATTCTAGCCCTCATCAAATCTATTGAACACCTGGAATGAACTAACCCCTTCCAGCTGTTTCTCCGCACTATGCAGCCAGACTGTACTTGCTGGCCTCAGGTGAGATATGGGAGCAAGGCACAGATCACAGAGCCCTAGAGAGGCCAATGAATGCGGGCACATGAGAAGCATAGCAGTCGTGAGCCATTCAACCTCGGACCAAGCGTAACACTCGCAAAATGGAGTTTAGAGGCGCTTTAAAAAAAATGTTGTGAAAATAACAAGTACAAAAATATGCGTGTTCTAATGAACATGTCAAATTCTGGGAAGACAGCTGCGGTCACAGAGAAAGTGAAAGCATTGCACCCATCAAGCATCACACGTCAGAACAGTGCTTTTTTCCCCACTAGGCAATGCTTTCCACACGATCTGGGACTGGAGTGTGCTTATATATTTGCACCCATCCTAGAGTATGCTAGGAGGGGCGCAGAGTGAGCCAAGAGACAGGTTGGCAGAAGACTCTCACATCTTAACGATCCGTGCCCAGCTCTAGCAGGATAGACCCTGGAATCTTTATACTGGGCACGGGATGACATGCAACCCTGATGTATCCTGCACAGGATGCAACCAGTGGCAAGTGGGAGGAAAAGGTGGAGTTCCACAAAACAGCAAACATGTTTTTCTCTGCATATAAAAACCCCTAGACAGTTTGATGAGGGGGGGTATTTTTGACTCAGTGTAATTGTCTTGGAAGAAGACGAATATTGAGTAGTTAAGTTATAATTGGGGTTTCATGTAATAAAAAGAATTATTACCAATTCACCCTTCCCTTGACTCGGAGGGTAGAGTTACTCCACTCCAGACTTCAGCTCTCTTAGGAATAGCACAGGAGAAGGCAGTGTCTAAGGGGCCTACATCTCCTGAGGCGCCATCTTACCTTCTTCAGAAGAGCTGGGCTTCCATCAGCACGGTTTGCACTGAGGCTGTGCCTTAGTTACAGGAATAGCCGGGCCAATAAGGACTTGGTTTCTCTCTCCAGGGTCTAGTGCCATAGACTATGGGCCTTTCACTACCCTTCTTGGCAGAGTTCCGTTGACTGCAAGACCCCCACACATTCACACAGCTGGACAGCAACTGGCAGTTCCATTTAGTTCTAACAGGAGGCGTGGCTGCCGCTGGGCCTTGTGACAGAGGATAACACTGGGCCTATAGAAAAGCAATGGTCGCCAATTACAAACACAACTTGTGCTGACGCTGCCTAATGGGCTTTATCCCCTGGCCTTCACACTTTGAGAAAGGCTTGTCACAGGTAATGCGCCATGTACTCCTCTCTGCTGCCGAGCACCTAAGGAGCTTCCCCCTTAAACAGGCAGCTGCTATTAAACGAGGTGCATTCAAATGATGTTTGAGCCCAAAATGAAGAACATGGTGACTCTAGAGGCAGTAAGGGTGGGCAATATTGCCAGGCCCCCATCTGGCAGGTGCCACAGGAAGTCATGCAGACACTGCCTGAGGCAAGAGGTAGGACCATGTAAACCATGGGCCAAGCTGAAGCCAGCCCCTTGGCCCAAGCTGAAGCCAGCCCCTTGGCCCAAGCTGGACATGGCCCTGCAAAGCTCGCCAACCTCCAATAGAAAGTGAGATTATTTCGGGGTGTCCATCTCACTAGCCTCTGACATGAGAGCAGCCTGCACTTGCAAAGTTCGCCTCATGCCGAAGGCCTGTCGCTGCCTTTCATCCTTCTGATAATTCGATTACCATGTTAAAAAAAGGGGGTACTAAGAAGCTGGAAGAATCCGGCAATCGGTGCCACAAACATTCTCACATCCTTATATTTCAATATCAATGACATTACCTCCTGGGGATCCGCAGTGTCACAATATCAAGGGGATCCCTGGGGGAATTGTTATAGAAGTGATGAGCAAACGCTGCCCCACATATGGGGGGAAATAAGCCCCTGATACTATAGCGAATTACCAGCCTCAAAAGCATCAAACACTCACAAAAGATCTGTATTCTGCGAGACTAAAAGCCAGAGGAAGCCGAAAAATTGCAACACCGCTGGGCACTTCAACATCCATTCGCAGAATCTATGAACTGCAAACGTTTTTGCAACACACATTAGATTTGAGCAGGAATTACGCTCATTTCTACTAGCTCAATAAATAATAGTTGTTGGGTTTGGTGCCATCTGCTGTAAATTTAGTGAACTTCAGGGAGACAGACAAGACCAATGTAAAAGCACAAGATCAAATGATTTTATTTATTGGGTATTTATAATGCGCCTATTCCGCAAATGGTGTTTCAAGGCGCACCAAGACAGAAGAGGGGCGTGGGGAACAGATGAAGGATAACAAAAACGGTCCTACTAGACCATGTGACATTCGTATCGTGCACGTGCAGTAACAGAAACTGCAGGGGATTGGGGAGGAGGGGGGAAGTGCCTGTCAGAGCAGAATGGGCTAATGCTAAAGAGGGAAAAGAAGTGCAGGTCGGAGTGGAGAGTGCACACGCGCTGGGGAGGAGGAAGGTGGGGAAGAGGGTCCCCTGGCTAGGTGAGTGCTAAGGGGAGGCCAGGTGGACAAGTGCCAGGGGAATGCAGAGAGTGCAGAGGAATAAGGTCCACATGCTATGTGCGAGGAAGGGGCTGTATGTGCTCAATATGGGTGCAGGCCAAGTCAGGCTAGTGCAGGGGGGAGGGAGCCTGAAAGGACAAGTGCAGGTTGGGGCAGACAGGAGAGACTGAGGTGCTAGGGTAGACTGGGCGAGGAGGGCCTGGTGGCCTGTATGAGTCAGAAGGAACCATTCAAAAGCGGCAGAGGGGGACATTAGCAGATTAGGGGGAAGAGAAAGCAAGCAGAAAAAAGGAGGGTCTTGAGAATCTTCCAGAACTTAAGGAGGTCTGGCTCAAGTCTGAGAGGGGCTGGGAGGTACAGGGAGGTACAGACTAGTGTACAGGCACGTTATAAATGCCATATCATATAATTCCAGAGGGAGGCTCCTGCGGAAAAGAGAGAGATCTACCCCACACACTATGCTTGGAAAAAGTGTCTGATCTTCAGAGAGTTGGAGCCAGAAGACCGACAGGCTCCAGCAGGGAGGTATTTAGGGAGAGAGTTGGATGTAGCGAGGTCACAGGCCCCAGAAAGCCTTGTGGATTATTCAGAGGGTCTTGAACTTGATCCTCCCAGCAACAGGGAGCCAGTAGAAAGATTTTTGGGCTGGAGTAATGCGGTCCCTGGGCTTGAAGGCAAGAATAAGTCTCGCAGTCCTATTCTGGATTAGTTGAAGGGGGCGAAGTAAGGATTTAGGCAGATTGCGGAAGAGGCTGTTGCAGTAGTCCAGCCTGCGGAGGAACACAACTCTGGAGAAATGTAGTTTCTGGGGGAATGTGAGGAAAGGGAGAATGCCTCTGAGGAGGTGCAGCTGAAAGTGGGCCTTCTTGGCAAGGTCTGTGATGTGAGGAGAAAAAGAGAGAGAGGAGTCGAGGTTGACACCAAGGTTTTTAGCCTTACAAGATGGTGAGTGGAGGGGGCCCATGAAGGGCTGCCAGAGAGTAGGAGGGAAGGAGAGAGCTGGGGTCCCAATGAGAGGGATCTCAGTCTTCTGGCAATAAGGCAGAGATCCATAGCAGCACACCATGCCTGAATAGCAGTCAGACAGTCAGGAATGAGAGAGGAGGAAGAGGAGGCAGTGGACAGAAGCTTGAAGGAGAGTTGTGTATTGTCCGCATAACACTGGAAGTGAGAAGAGAAGGGGTAGATCAAATGGGCTAGAGGGGCAAGGTAGATGTTGAAGATCGGATAGAGCCCCGAGGGACGCTGCACATGGAGAGTTGGATGGAGGAGAGAAACAGGCCCAGTTGAACCTTGGATGGTCGGTCAGAGAGAAAGGAGGTCAACCAGTCCAGTGCCAGGCCTGTGATGCCAAGGGTATTCACAACCAGTGGTAGTTAGGCGGGCAGAAGGGGTCAGCAGAAGGATTCTTGAGGGGAGGGTGCACAAGGGAGTGCTTGAGGAGTAGCGGGTCAGAGCCAGTGGCAAAGGAGTGATTGCGGAATTCAGCCAAGGCTGGAGCAAGGGAGGAAATGTTGTCCTTGATAGTTCTGGAGGAGCAGGGGAGCACCTGTTTGGAAGAGACTTTCATAGAGAGGACTTGTCTAGAGACCTCATCCAGTGATATGGACGAGAAAGAGGAGAGTAGAAGGGAAGGAATGAGGGGGGGCAGGGGAGGCCTGAGAGTGGGTGAGTGTTACATCCTGTTACCGGCACCTGATGTTTTGGGCCAGATGGAGAGGAGGGTTTCTCCATTGTATGCGGATTCCGGTTCCTTCAACGTGGCTGCCGAAGTGCCATGTGCAGTTTTAGTTCCTCTAGAGAAGGCATGCCAGGCAAAGGCTGTCGCACCCACGTCATCGTTGTGCAGTCTGCAGCCGGGATATGATCGGGAGAAGCAGGCGACATGGTGCATTGCTTCGCTTTCACATAACGCCTGTGAGTTCTAATCTTTATGTCCTGCCTTCTGTCTACTCTGTTCTAGTCTGTACTTTAACTCTCTCTCTCGCCCTTCTCAGAGCTCTTTCTTCCCACTCCTCACTTAACGAAGACCACCCAACTCCTTAATCACAGCTTGTAATTCCAGATGAACCATAATCGCGGCACACAACTCTAGTTTTGCATATTACTGAGAGCTGATTACCAATGTTATCTCCTCTCACTTTTGCGTATTCCGGCATACATGAATCTCAGCCCAGCAGCTACAATATAAACAAAGAGATAATAACATCACAAAACGACACACAGACGCCAGGAGCGGCACTTGTCACCACAGGGGTTTTCCCTTTCCAAGGGTTTCCCTCGGAACCCTACGTTCCTGCCGTTTGGCATTTTGGGAGCGATAGGGATTACAGGGAGATTCTTACAGTCTCCACTGACAACTGCTTCTGAAGGTCCAGTCCATTGTGAGCACTTTGGTACATTTAGTTATACGTGGAACATATTTGGGTAACAGGGAGGGACAAAGGAGGGGTGTGGAGGAGAGTGAGGACATGATGTCCTGAGTTTTGGTTAGGAGGTAAGAGACCTGTACAGAGGGCCAGGGATGGCAGATGAGAAGTGGAGGCTGCAGTAGCATTGGCGGATTCCTTGCAGATTATGAACAGCCGTCCCATAGTCCCATAGGACTCCCATTGAGTCCTCTGGGACTCAATGGGAATGGGGATCATGGAAACACCGGCAGCATCTCGTAATGCTTCAGGTGTTTCCTCGTCCGCCTGCAGGCGGGCTGTGTTAAACCCGCCAGGTCAAACCTGGCGGGAACATCACCTCCCGCCTGCAGGAGTCGGGATCAGGCGGTCCGGAAACAACGGTGGTGGCGGGTTTACCGCCACCGTTATTTCCGGACCGCCTGATTTGTAATGAGGACCATTGTTTCAGACATGCCTTTCCAAAGAGGCATGAAGTAGAAACAAGTCCAGTTCTCTTTATCCATGTCAACAACTACACCAATGATCAATGATAAGGATCTGAGAGTGTGATTGGTTAGATTTGGAGACCTATCGTGACATCATTCACCGGATAGCCCCATTAAGATGGTCTCTTCTATCTCCTGCAGATTTTCGCATCATTCAGACGTTGTTGCTTTGCCGACTGAACATTTTTTAATGCTATATTGACTGGTCCCCTGCCTTCTGAGCTCCTTTTGCTTAAGAGAGTTTTCATCCTGACTGATTAACAAAGCCCTCAAGTTTGACCACATCACTCTCGTTGTAATTGAAATTTGCTGGTTGCCACTACCAAATTCAATACAAACTGTGCTGCAGGACCTTCAAAGCATTCGTCCCAAAGCAAGCCTTATATCTTGCCATTTGACTCCAGATAAGGAAGTTCTGTTTATTGTCCATTTCTCCTCCTTCTTGGCTTCATTACAAGTACGGAAGTAAAGGTGCGGGTAGCAAAGTACCGGCACCCTTTCAGGACCGCCAAACTACGAGTCTGCCGGTGGGTGCCACGGATCTCCCCACAGGCCTGATCTGCCTGGAGTTCAGGCCAATGATTGCAGGATTTACACTGAAGCACCAGCACCGTTAAGAACGGTGCTGGTGCTTCAGTGTCCCCATTCCCATGGAGTCCTATGGAACTCCATGGGAATAGGGATTTACTGTAACGCCTCCGCTTATGATATCCAGGTAGCACTGAGAAGTCAGGCAGTGGTAACGGTGTTATGGGGTAGGCGGCAACCCGTCGGAAGTACTGGCAGGTTACCGCCAACCTCGTAATGAGACCCATTGTCTCATTTTGATGTACATTGAAAACTCATCTGTTTAAGTCTGCATACCCTAAAAAGTAAATCCGGGTTCCTTGCTTTCTGGTTAAAAATAGGAACATTTTGGGGGTAGTCCTAAACCCACTGACATTTACATGTCATGCAAGCACTAACGGCAGAAGCGGAAGGCAGAGAGTTTTATGGCCATGTTGCTAAGCCACTGCATAATAGTAGCAAGGAAGGAGTGGGTTCGCTCAGGAGCCATACAGGAGCTGCATGAGACAGAAAAGCGTCGCGCCCAAGCCTTGAATTCAGAGCCCATGGCCTGGATGTTGTGCAGCAACATGTTTAGGGAATCGGAAACTATCTGCCACACGGCCATCATCAGGGAGCCTGGCAGGCTCTGGAAATGGCGGTCAAGCAGTGGGGCCAATCATCCTGCCAGCCTGAGGAGCATTTGCTGCTGCACAAAGCATTCAGCCGGCTCTTCTCTCACAGTAAGCAGAGGCAGAAGGCATCCTCATGAATGTGAACAACCGTTCGCCGCAACTGCCCTCATCTTTCTTGGCCGGCTGCTGCAGGCGAGTATTTGGCCCTGCCCTCGGGACATCTTTTTTTTAGCCTTCCTCTTACCAGTAATCGGTTCTATCACTATCGAGTTATAGCTGCACTGATGAAGGGTACTATTCTTCGACAGAACTTTCTGGTAATTTTGTAGCGTCTAGGTTGGCGAACCAATCTCTGTGCACCACTGAGCATGTTTCACAGAAACTGCTGGACCGTTTACTCCTATATTAAGACATTTTCACTTGACCAGCTTGTTTTTTCTGACTCATAAATCATGGTTTTTACCATATTGCCTTGTTTGGGACTTTATTTGCAGGTTTTGTTCTGGTCCACTTCTATAATCTTCTTATACTTTTTGTTCATTCTTCCAGTGCCAAGGGGCCTACCTTGTCAATCAAAACTCATTAGTTGGAGGCCTGCCCGAACACTTCAAGTTTCTGGATCATCCTGAAATGCAGTGTGATGGGGCATTCACTCGAGTTTGGCTTCTGGGCAGTCCATAGCCCAGCCTCTGTGTTTGAGTCACCTCACCTTTGTTCGTTAAGGGATGAGTTTATCAAATTTGTAAAAATCCTCCGTGAGTGGAGGGCGAAATTGCTTCATGCTTGAGGCTGGAGAGGACTCCAATGGCAGGTTAGATCCTTTGCTTGTTACATCCTTGTTAGCGAGAATTCTCATTTTATGGCTAATTTCCCTCACCTAGTGAGTCCCCCAGCAGCTTTGCTGGATTTCTGGAGTTTCTTTTTTTCACTTGGTAAGAGTGTGAGCTTCCCCCCCCCACTCTTACCCATGTTTTGCCATGTGTCATTTACCTGTTTTTGTGATTGTGGACTCTGGAGTACACCACTTCAGTAGTCCCCCTCTTTTGTGTGTTACACAGCACCTTCAGTGCAGTGACACAGGGTTGTCTTTTATACTTCCCACCGACTCCATTTCTGAGGCTGACTACAGTCCCCCAGAAAAGGGTAAAGTTGCCATTAACTTTACGTAGTCATTTAACCACAGATCCAGTACTCACCATCTTACATGGAGTACTGGAAAGGGTTACTCCTTATCCCTTTTTATCTGTACCTCCTAGAGCATGGTTACGCTCTTTTAACAGTTAGACTTGGCTGGTGGCAGTGGTGTCTACCCTAACATTTCTACCGCGATTATATTATATAAACGTGGTATTATTTTAGGCTATTATATTAGCCTCGAACATAAACCCACTGGACCAAATACTTTTTCTTTTGGCTCTGGTCGGGTTTATTCAACATTTCTTTTTGTTAAAGTCCTTCTTGTGTCTTACTTTGCACGGCAAACCAGGTTTGCTTCCTTTGTTCACTGTCTTTTGGCGGGCTTCTGCCAAGAAGCCCTCCTCCAGGCGCCTGGGTGTCTAGATGGGTTGAATGTGAGGGAGGGGTGTAGTCACCCCCTGCACAGGGTATCCTAGGAAACCCAAGTCGCACTTTGCCATGATTGGCTGAGGTGGTTGTCCGGGCTGGACAACCCCCCTACTACGTGATGGACAGCCAGGCTGTGTGAATGGGGGATTTTCGCATAAAAGGCAGGTCTCGGGCTAGAAGTCAGAGTCGCCACTGGAACTACAAGGAACCGCAGAGAAGCAGAGAAGAAGACGGCTGCTGCAACTACCCCGTCCCGGTGAAGCCCTGCTGCAGTCCCAAGCTATCTACCTTCGACGACCAGCGAAGATCCAGTCCGGAGTCTTCTTCCCTTGAGCCTGGTGGGGATAACCAGCTCATCTTCCACAGCCAGAGGATCCTCTTCTTGGTCGAAATCGCTGCACACTGCTGTAATGGTCCGGATAGCCATCTGAAGAGCCTCTCCTGTTTTTAAGGAGCGCACCTTTTATTCACCGTCGCTGCTGCCGGCTTCATCCCTGTGTGGTGCAGAACCCGCCAGACGTCCTCCTTCGCACCAAAGCTCCAGGAACCGTGGGTCTGCAGGAAACCAACAGGAACAACTGCCGTGGCACCAGCTTCTTCACTGAATAAGGTACTGTGTTCTGCTTGAGGAATTAGGGTGAATCCCTTTTCTTCGACTCCAAGGCTTGTACTTGTTTTCCCTCCTTCTTATAACTTTTGCTTCCTCTATTGACAATATCTAAGTACTCCTGGCAACGTTGAATCTTGAACTGTCCGACTGTGTGATCCTCGACAACAGGAACCCGGTTCCAATTGACACTGGCTCCGGCCTATTGACTCTTGAATTCCGCCAAATAGTGTTTTCTGATTCTGTCTGCCTTGACAAAAGTATTGCCTATGATTTTTGCCCCCAACTCTCTCCGTTTAACTCAGGTGCTAAGTGTGTTTTTGCCCCGGTAACATTTCTGGCCGCAGATACGCGTTTCTTTAGTAAGACCGAACTGTCATTACTGTCAAAAAGTGATTGCAAGTGTATTCCCGGTAACGTCTTTTGTTTCACAACACCGGCCCATTAAGACATTGGGTACGTACCTTGAGTTAGAGTGTACCAAAGTGAATTGGTTGGTTGTAGTGTATTTTACGTGTGGTTTTGAATAAATAGAAGTGTTGTGTTTATAACAGATGGTTTAAAAAATAAATGTACTTATATTTTTTACCTGAAACCTTGAGTCAGTGTTTGCTTGAGCCACAGTAATTGTGGTCCCTTAGTGTAATCTCTGCTACTGCTCATATACTCTTGAGATAAGCCTGGCTGCTCCGCTACTGCTACCACTTTAACATAGTAGTCCAGGCTTGTACCAAAGGTAAAACTTGTATTGCCACCTGTAGTCTTAATTGTGTGTAGTGGTCCCTAAGGGCACTGCACAGGATTCTGCCTAACACTCCTATTCCCCTATACCTTGCCCAGGGTTTGATGGTAGTAGACAGTGGATGTGGGGATGAGGAATGAGGGGAGTGATGTGTCAAGGTTCAGGGCTGTTATCATTATGGATTTTGCACTCAGGATCGTCAGTCTGTCCTCCCAGTGCTCCAGGGATGCACACATGGATTTTCCGATTTTGCAGGAATATCAGTTTGGTTTCTTCCAGGGATATGACCAGGGCTCTCTGGATTGGTTTAAAGGATCGCTTATGTTCTTAACAAAGTAGACCATTTTTTTCTCTCTTGAAATGTTTGTGGTAAACCCTTTGGTATTGTACCCAATATAACTTGTTAGCTTGTGGGTATCAATTTGTGCCACTGACATTCCATGTTATGGAACATTGATTATGGCCCAGGCTTTTTATCTCAGCGAGTTCTTTGTTATATTACCTGCTGGTGTATTCAACCTCCTACTCCAGTTTCTTGGATCTGAGGGTGCATCTTGATGGCAGGTTTTGAAGCATCAATGTGCACATCTTCTAAAAGGATCTTAGAGTCAGTAGTGACAAATTGAGGTCTTCCTTTATCTGACAGGCGGGATTTTGTGACCATCCATTAAAAGGGGAGTGTGTGCTATGGCACCCTAAGAACAAGGTGGGTGATTAGTGAATGGTTTGACCATATCTGTTGCTACGCTTCCATGTTCGCGTCTACAACGTGATGCTAGAAAACTAAGTCAATTTCTTTTTTACAGAGCTCCAAAAGTTTGAAATAAGGTATCTTCACTTAAAAAAAGATGAACATGAAAGGTTACAATGCGTTCACTGAGCACACATATAGAGAAAGGGGTCCTAACCATTAAATGCAGCTGGATAGGGCTATGATCATTGCCTTGGGTGTGCAGTCATTCTTGTGAGCGCATTACGTCTCCAATTACCTTGTTTCATCGTGAATGTGCTTTCATTTGCTACAGTTATTTCCCATTGGGTTTGCATTGCCTATTGGTAGTGCACTGAGGTCCCCAGACCTGCAGTCCATTTCTCCCCCTCTGCCAGGCGTGCCCATTGGTGAGGTTTGCACAGTAGCAATCCCATCTGCACTGTTGATTCAAACTCAGGAGCATTTAACAAGTTACCCCTTTTTCATTCAGCCCACATTTCCTGGAGGCACATGCTAGTGCGAAACCTGGTTGGTCCATCCCCTTCACATAAACATCTGTTACATATGCAGCAAAGCAGCACAGACATGGACCAGCCCTGCAGACGGGCTGGGCCCCACCAATTGGAGAACACTCGGATGGTCTTTCTTTCTCATCCCGAGCCAAATTACACCATCGGCTATGAAGACAATCAGGACAACTAATCAATATGAAGCCTGGACCTTTTACCATGACACCATCCTCAAGGCCAACTAGAGCGCTCTGAGGCAGCCAGGTGACAAGTGGCACGTCAGAAAACTCCCACATTATGCAATTAAAGCAGTACTCTATCCATCAAAAGGGTCTCAGTGTCCAAAACAGAGCTTAAAATGCAAACTGGTGAGCTGAATCTGCAGCCGCCTGGAACCCTAGAAGTCCAGTTGCCCTCTTTTAACAGAACAATGAAACTGAAACCACTGGATTATGCAGATTAGCTCCAGAAGAGCAAAGCCCCAGCCCAAGAGCGATCTAGCCTCCCACACCACGGTAGCCCTCCCTATAAAGGTACTAGCAGGCCTCAAGAGCTTTCACGCAGACTGGGCCACGACAGTTCAAAGCCGAACTTTGCTTAAGAGGGCACATAGTTCCGTCCAGCTTGCCTCCCTATTTTTGGCAGTTTGTGGGCTAGGAAGTGAGTAAAAGGGAATGTACTCTCCTGTCTCTTGTGCATAAGCGCCCAGGGTGGGACCAGCAAACAATCAGGTAGCTTCAATATTGTGCTTTACCTATTGGTATAAACCCACATTCCAAACAAGCACCTGACCCTTTAACATTGGTCTTTTTATCTCAAATTTAAAAAAGATTTTCCTCTGTCACAGATCCCACAGTTTTGACAAAGCCTCCACCATTGGTATCCTTCTGGACTGCCATGGAAATGGAAGATGGGCACCTCATGTAGTGCCCAGCCACCATTTCCATTTCAGCCATATTGATTGACATATTGCATACTGCAAATGACTGGCAAAGCGAACTGACGAGGCATTCATTATCATGTTGATCGCTGAGAAAATCACTCCACCCCCAGAATGAATGGTAGAAGCATTCCTTGACTGATATGCTGTTTGCTAGGAAAGTAAAGTCTAAAAACTTCAGAACGAGTTGAGAAAAGATTTACTGATAAAAGTGCTGCACATCCCAGAGCAAAAGAGACTTCTAACTAAAGAGCTTATGCTGATTATAGGAGGCTTAGTATAGTCCTTAAAACCCCAAACAAAAGACATTGGTCATTATTGCCTGGAGACTGCCGCTAGGTGGTAGGGGTGCGCGGTATAAATCAACATAACATAAGATAACATTATAAGATGCAGGAAGCGGCAAGTAGCATAACACCGACCACAAGAGAAAAGGACGCAGCGGAGACTCTACGGGTCTACGCGCCATCTAGAAATAGAGGCCTTATAAATGAAACTCCCACTAGCCCACTAGGGACATTAACCGTAAAAGGGCCACTAGAAGGCCTTATCAAACAGGGACTCCAGTCCCTCAGAAAGTCTTTAACTTTCTTTGCAAGTGATGCTGGCAGAAAAGGGGGTGGGGCTTGCAAGCCCTTTTTGAAGCCTCCCTAAATACCTCCACTGTCACATCCCCTTGAGCCAGGTAAGTGATTGAACAAGGTGAGTGTCCAATCCTGAGAGGGGGTGGGGTATTTAAGAAGGTGCATGTGAGATGTGCAGTGTGGGTTAGTTGGGTGAGGCCAGGCAGTGGAGAAGGACGTCCGAGAGACCAAGTGAGGCCAAAGCGAAAGGCGTGCAGAGGCTATTGGTGAGAGGGGGTCTGTGAAGTGTTTGTGTTTGAGAACAACGAGTGTGTGAAATAACGATAGAGTAGAAAGTAGTAGTAGGTGGGTGTATTGGCAGTAGCAGGAAGTGGTATTTGGTAGTAGTGGACAGTAGTTAGTAATAGTGATCGTATTGCAAGTGACAGTACCCGGAGAGGGTTAGTGAGAGTAGTAGGAGTAGTAGAAACAGGGGAGCGAGGGAGTTGCGGTAGCACAGAAGTAGTGGTAACAGTAAAGGGGGAGTAGAAGGTGAAGTCGTAGTGAGGAGAAAAGAAGGCAATAGTGATAGAGGTATTGGTAGGAAAGTGGTAGTTGGAACCAGGAGAGCAGCAGCATCTAAGGGTGGAGGTGAAAAGGCAGAGTGAGAGATTGGAGGGACAGTGACGTGGTGGTGGAAGAACAGCTTAAGAGACCAGTATAGTGAATGGTCAGTTACAAGATGGTCTAAAAGGAGTGAGCAGGACCCTGAGCTAAAGAAAGCACCATTCATTACTCCCTGAGACTCCTAAGCGGGGATAGGAGAGGGAAAGTTAGAAGTTCCCTAGGGAGTCAGATAGTCAAAGACTTAGGGAAATCCCATGAAGCCCAGGTAGTGAAAGATAGAGAGGAGTTACCGATCCTAGTGCTACTAACATTCCCGATAGGGATGTCTGGGCTAGGGAGGTGGGGACAATAGAGAGGGCCCCCCCTAGCGCCAAACATCCCATGCCCCGCTAGACCCTTTGTCACAATAGATACCGCTATCCCATCGGTAAAGAATTTTAATAAACACCCTTGTACTTGCTATTGGAGTCAGTGTGGTTCTTTGTGATGGGCCACCCTGTCACACCTATTTATGCCAAATCAGCGTGAAGCTGCGTCCACAATCTATCTATGCCAGTAACGTTCACTAAGTGACCGTTACTGGCATAGATAGATTGCACCAGTAGCATCACGCACGTGATTTACACTGACCATTAATGGCATAGGTAAGTTGTGGCAGCAGCTCATGCATGAGATTTGCTGTGACCATTGTACTTGCACTGATAGGTTGTGGCTGCAGCCTCATGAAAATGGTATAAAGTGCTCATCTGCAATGTACTGTTAGTGACATGGAATTTACTGGATTCATTAATGTGTTACTCTAGAGAGCCAACTGCAAATTGTATGGATTTGTAACTCATTTTTGTCCAATATTGTGCTGCAAAATGCATAATTTCAGCACATTATTTAAAAAAATGTTCTACATTTAATTATTCTGGGCTCCCTCGCTACGCTTGCTGACTCGCGATAATTTGAGAAAAAATGTAGCCCTCTCCCCTCAAACTATTCACCAGGCATGAATGCCCATGAAATGCACTGGATATTTGTCATGTTTCGTTAGAGAAACAATTATACACTAGCTGTTCCCGGCGTAACATAGGCCGTTCTACCATATCTTCAAGGTCAATATCGGTCAGTAATTCATAGGGTCACTTCTGTCTCCCTTCATAAATATCTGAATTACCAGTGATTGCTTCCAGGAAGGGGGCGTAGGTCCCTGTTACTTATTAATGGTCATTGAAAAGGCTAAAAGTATCAGATGGAATGAGAGGTATGCATGGTATGAGAACAGTATCTAAGTTCCATCGATCACACAGGCCTCTATGATATGTCTTTGTAGATGTGTAATTGTCAAACTTGTTCCATTGCAGTGTCCCTGTGATGGCCTGAGATTGCGTAGTAGCATAATTACAGCATCTGCTTTCAGTTTTAGCTCGTGAGGAGGCATTCGTCCTACAGCGTTTCGCTCTTTAGAGGTGGAAACTTCGAGCTGGTAATTAGCTGTCCATTGACACTGGAACCGCTGTGCCCTGTGTGAAGAGAAGTGGGGGTGGAAAGAAGTAACTTCCAAATGTTTGCGATAGTGGAAGGTGAAGGTGACCATGTAGGACCGTGCTCATTCTGTTTGTTGAAAGGTAGCTGTTGTTGAAGTGTGTGCACTTTGCCATTTGGACAGCAGCGGGCAACCAAAACTGATAAATTGCATCCGTATGTTTAAATGATAGCTGTTGTTGAAGTGGGTGTACTTTGACATTTGTACAGCAGAGGGCAATCTAACACTGATAAATAGCATCAGCTGAGTACGGAAACATACCTAAGCATTTTATATGGGATACATTACTCACTGTAATCATATTTCAGTTGCTTGTATATGTATGTACTATGTTTTTTGGGGGGAATGAACATTACCAGTTGCATGTTGTTTGATTCTTATAGCTCCATTTCATTTAGTTAATTGTTAAAATCAAGTTACAGTCGATTTTATTTGTGTGCCCACCATCACATGGGTGTATTGAGGCAGGGATCATTGCATGATTATATGTTTTCCTGCAGTGATTCCTGTAGTTTTTCCTGCAGAGCAGAAAAAAAAGGAGGGTGTGTAGGGAAAAAATATTCTGAATTTCAACAAGGGTAAAAGATTGGTCCCAGTGGTGAGCAAGCTTGTCAGACTCAGGTGTGAGACTCAAGCTGAATCTAGTAGATGTCAATATTTGGAATGGACAGGACACATGCTAGAAAAATGAAGGTTTTTGAACTGGGCATTGCATAAGAAGGGTGTTATCACTTTGAACCACTACACCACATTTGTGAGCTGAGTTGTACTGAAATAAAAACATGAGACTAACATATGGGATACATTACTCACCGTAATCGTATTTCTGATGCTTGTATCTGCTTAGATTCACATGCTGTGCATAGGCCGACATCTAGTGGAAGCTGCGGAGTATTACAGTTTGTTTTTCGAAAGTCGAAAATGGGGCGTCGACACAGGCGTGCCAGTAATACTATCCCTAGTGTGACGTCCACTGTACCCAAGATCCCTCACGCGTGTAGGATCCTCAGATTGTATTTTTTCTGACATGAGGAAGCATGAGGAGTAGCGTGAGTACAGATAATCCAAGCAGATAGACAGAAAGGTAAGACTACAAGCAATCATGCGCCTTCTCTCGGAGGGGAGGAAGGGTGGGTCGCATGTGAATCTAAGCAGATACAAGCATCAGAAATACGATTACGGTGAGTAATGTATCCCTTCTGAGGCTTGTGGAATCTGCTTAGATCACATGCTGTGCATAGATTAGCGAGCAGTACCAGAAGAAGGAGGTGGGATGTGAGAAGGGTCATGAGCAAACAGGTGTCTTAGAACCGCTTGTCCCACTTGTGTATCTGTCTTGGAATGAGTGTCAATGCAGTAATGCTGAGTAAAAGTGTGAATAGAGCTCCAAGTAGCCGCTTTGCAAATGGTGTCGAGGGGAACATTTGCAATGAAAGCCAGAGTGGCACCAATGCCTCTAGTAGAGTGGGCCCTTGGCGTAAAAGGCAGAGTCTTTTCAGAAAGAGAGTAACACAGCTGTATACAGTTGATAATCCACTTCGAGATAGCGCCCTTAGAGACGCGATCCCCCTCTCTGCCTGTAGCTACGGAGACAAACAGTTGATCTGTTTTCCTTAGCGGTCTGGTTTTATTTACATAGTATAGGACCGCCCTACGCACATCTAGGGTGTGTAGTTTCACCTCAGCCGAGCTTTGCGGGTTTTGGAAGAAAGCCGGAAGCTCGATGGACTGGTTTACATGGAATCTGGATATGAATTTAGGTGAGAACCTAGGGTGTGTGCGTAAAACCAGTTTGTCCTTGTGGATAGTAAAGAAAGGATCCTGCACTGACAGAGCCTGAATTTCACTGACCCTTCTTATGGAGGTAATGGCTACTAAGAAGGCCGTTTTATAAGTCAGGTGTTTGAGACTACTTTTATGCATGGGTTCGAATGGGGGTCCCATGAGCTTAGCTAGCACCACGTTGAGGTCCCATCCTGGCGGTGGGTTCGAAATAGGAGGGTGAAGTCTCTTTACTCCTTCCATGAAGGCTTTAACCACTGGTACTTTCCACCACGAGACCTTGTTATGGGATGTGGTGTAAGCCGAGAGGGCTGCCAGGTGTACTTTCAGCGAGTTAAAAACCAACCCTGCATCCAGCAGGTGGAGCATGTATGTTACAACGTTGGAAGGAGTGCAATCAACCGGGTTGATTTGTTTATTCTGGCACCAGATAACGAATCTTTTCCACTTATCAAAGTAACAGTGCCTTGTATTTGGTTTCCTGGACTCCTTTAGAATGTCCATACACCTCTGTGGTAATTTGAGATGTCCAAACTCTATGACTTCAGGAGCCATGCTGCTAGGTTCATAGAGTTGGGTTTCTGATGCACTGTTTGACCCTGTTGCTGGGACAGTAGGTTGTACCAGGCTGGGAGTCTGATGGGTTCGCACACCGCCATCCTGCGTAGGTGTGGAAACCATGGTTGTCTCGCCCACATGGGAGCAACTAGGATGAGCGTCATCGATTCCTTGTTCATCTTGTACACCACCTTCCTGATGAGAGGAGTTGGTGGAAAAGCGTACGCAAACATCCCTGACCAGTTCATCCACAGGGCATTCCCTTGGGAGTCTGGCTGGGGGAACCTGGATGCAAATCCTGGGCATTGTTTGTTTTCGCTTGTTATGTTATGTTATGTTATTTTGCACTTATATGTGCAAAATAGGTGGCGAATAGGTCTATAGTGGGGAAACCCCACTGAGAGAAGAGATCTTCTACTACGTCTCTGTGAAGGACCCATTCGTGTTCTTCTGGGAGGGAGTCTCTGCTTAGAGTATCCGCTAGGGAATTGAGCTCCCCTGGAACATGTTGCGATGACAGGAAGATGTTCCGTCTGAGTGCCCATATCCATATTTTCTGGGCAAGCTTGGACAGATTTGGCGAACGAGTCCCCCCTTGCTTGTTCAGATAGAACATGGCTGTCGTGCTGTCCGTCCTGACCTGCACCGACAAGTTCAGTAGATGGGGCTCGAACGCCTTTAGCGCTCGGAATACTGCCAGAAGCTCTAGCAGATTGATGTGGTTCTTGGCTACTGAGTGAGACCAGAGACCCTGAGCTGTGTGGTGGAGATGGTGAGCTCCCCACCCAGTCAGGCATGCATCTGTAGTCACCACGGCTTGTACTTCGGGATCGTAAAAGGGTTTCCCCTTTGTGAGATTCTCTCTTGTCCACCAGTGTAGGCTCTGTACGAGTGTTGGCGAAACGACCACTAGATCGTCCCAATGACCACTTGCCTGAGACCACTGTTTCGCCAACCATTCCTGCATGGGATGCATGCGCAGACGCGCGTGGGGGACCAGGTAAATGCATGACGCCATCATGCCCAGTAACCGCATAGCTTTGCGTACTGTTATCTGTTGACCTGACTGATAATACGGAATTTGCAGAAGTATATTCCGAATTCTCTCTTCCGAAGGGAAGGTCAATCCTTTCTGAGTATCTAGGATAGCTCCTAGAAACTGTTTTGAGGTGCTTGGCACCAGACTTGACTTTTTCTCGTTGATGGAGAAGCCTAATTCGTGGAGGAGGTCGATAGTCCTCTGAATGTTTGACCTGCAAATTCCCGGGGTTTCCCCCGTTATGAGCCAGTCGTCCAGATAAGGGTACACCGGGATTGCTTCCCTGCGTAGGTGTGCAGCCGCCACCGCCAGTACCTTGGTGAATACCCTTGGTGCTGAGGCTATCCCGAAGGGCAGTACCTTGAATTGGTAGTGGCGGCTGTCCACCTTGAAGCGCAAGTACTTCCTGTGCGCTGGGAGCATGGAAATATGAAAATAAGCATCTTTCATATCCAAGGTTGCCATGTAATCCCCCTTTTTTAGGAGGGGGATTACCTCTTGTAGCGTGGTCATACGGAATTTTTGGGGCTTGACATACTTGTTGGCAGGCCGTAAGTCCAATACTGGGCGCATTGTCAAATCTTTCTTTGGCACAAGGAAGTAAGTTGAATAGATACCCTTGTTTACCTGGTGTCCTGGGACGAGTTCTATCGCGTCCTTTTCTAGCAGAATGGCGATCTCCTCGAGAAGGATCCTTTGATGCTCTAGGGAGTGCACTCTTTGTCGTGGAGGATGGTTCCGGGGACGCTGCAGTAGTTCTATACAATATCCTGCGGATACTGTTGACAGCACCCATCTGTCTGAGGTGATCCCTTCCCAAGCTTGGGTGAAGGTGGAAATGCGTCCCCCTACTGGGGTTGCGTGGCAAGGGACCCTGAGCTGAGCGTCACTGTTTTGGTGGAGGCGTGCCACCTCCCTTGTTGGGGCTGCCTCTGCCTCTTCCACGACCTCTCTTGTTACCCCTGCCGTAACTCTGGGTAGACTGCTGGTTGTTATTCCATTGTGTACCCTGTCCCTGGGCATAGTTGCCTCTTTGTGAATTTTGGCCGCGTGGGCGACGAAAATTACTGTTCCCCCTCTGGTTAGGGGGTTTGTTGGTAAGCTGGCCAAGGGATTTGAGAGTCTCATATTCATCTTTGGCATTTTTAAGTGCGTCTTCGACCGCTTTCCCAAACAATAGGTCGGGTTCCACTGGCTTGTCTATTAAAGAAGCCTGGGTTTCTGTCTTGAATCCCGACTGCCGTAACCACGCATGTCTCTTGATAACAGTACCTTCTGCTATCAATCTCCCTGCGTTGTCAGCGGCGTCGAAAGTTGCTTTTAAAATGCAACCAGACACGGCTCTCCCCTCTGCCGAGATCCGAGCCAGCTGGCCCTTTAATGGTTCTGGAGCAGAGGCAATGAGCGCCGCGACTTCTTCCCATTGATGGCAATTGTAACTAGCCAACAGGGTGGTGGAATTCGCAATCCTTGCTTGGTAGGCGGACGTTGAGGCTACCTTCCTGCCAAACCCGTAAAGTTTTTTGCTCTCCTTGTCGGGAGGAGCTTCTGATGAAGATAAGGGCGTGCCAGCCCTTTTTCTAGTGTTGGTAACCACTAGGGAATCTGGTTTAAGATGTCCCCTTATATACAGAGGGTCAGACTGGGCTGCCCGGAAAATCTTTTCAATTCTGGGGTTGACAGCTCTGGTGAGGTTCGGATTCACCAGGGAAGGATCTATTCTTCGTTGGATGGATTTGAGGATAGGGATGGTCTGAGCAACCGGTCTTCTCTCTCCTACAAACTCCTCCGCGAAGTCCCTTTCCTCCTGTACACCGTGGGTGTCGATGTGGAAGTGTTCCGCTGCTCGAGCGAGAACCTCGTTAAGGAGGGGCTGGTTATCAATTGGAGAGTCAGTAACTGGGGCTTCGCTTTGTACTGGGGAATCTACTCTGTAAATTTCCTGCTCATCTTCTCCCTCCTCCAGGTCCTCATCCTCTGCATAGTAATCTGTCCCGGTTTGTTCTTCCATAATGTTAAACTCCTGGTCCTCTTCAGGGAAAACTTGTCCCTGGTAACTGGGGAGTGGAGTAGAATATGGAGTGGAGTAAGGCTGAACCTCGAAGGGTTCAGGTCTTTCGAACCGGGGCTTTTTACTTAGCGGGATAGGATCGGAGGAGCCTGAGGGTGTGGCCCCTTGAGGGTTATATGAAAGAAAGTGTTCTGGGTTCTTATCATAAAAATCAGCCAAGGAAGACATCCTAGACATAACCCTGTCTATGTCTACACTGGACCATTCCCTGGAACAGGGAATTACTTTAGCAGGTGATGATTTATGGGACTTTTCAAGGGTAGACTTGTGTTTGCTTGTCTGCCTAGGGTGAGAGGATGGCTTAACAGGGGTTGAAGGCTGTGCTTTCCGCTGTTTCCCCCCCTCCCCGTGCGTGGAAAAATGTTTTCCCTGTCCCTTGGAGGCCCCAGAGACTTTCGACGCCTGGCGCCGAGGGTCTGGAGAGGTATCTGTGTGCTTCGGGCGTGGGGCCTCACTGGTGTTAACCGCGGTCTCGGTATCTTGGAGCGCGGCCTGGGGGTGGAAGTCGTCTTCGTCTCCCGACGATCGAACTTCCGTTAATGTGTGTAGCGAGGCACTCTTGGCAAGAGTGGATGATTGCCTTGCGTCGTGAGGCGATCTCGATCGAGAGCGCCCAGAGGACACCGAGTCGGACCGTTCTTTTTGTGCCTCTTTCCGGGAAGTCGATGTCGTCGAGGTCCGGTTGGTCTTAGTGTGTTTAGTGTGTGTTAGGTGTGTAGCGCTTGCGTCGCCGGGGGTCTTCCCCATAGCCGCCCTGCCGGACGACCTTCCGAGGTCGGCGACCTGCGCTCGTCGGCTGTCTTTCGACGCCGTAATGCCCTCGCCGTCCGAAAGTGCGGCGTCGCTGCCATCGCTGAAGGCGCCCTCCGCTGCCATGGCCTCCTGCCTGGCGTGGTGGGCCCAACGCTTTGTTGAACGGTCCTTAAGTGTCTTAGGTTTAAACCTACTACACGCTCTGCAGTTCGCTTCGGGGTGATCCCTCGGCAAGCAGAGATTGCACGTGGCGTGCCTGTCGACCCAAGGGTATTTGCGATTGCACTTGGGGCAGAATTGAAAAGGGGTACCCTCCATACGCACCTTAAGGCAGCGGGCTGCTAAGTGTAGGAATATATAAAATGTAACTATATATCAAGAGTGAAGAGTATGTACCACCCCCCACTCTCCCTACTTGTAAGGGCCGAGGCAAGCGGCCTACTAGGCCCGGGCCGAGGCCAGCGGCCTTCCGAGGCCCAGATCCGTCGTGCAGCAGTCGACGGTCGATGACTTCTCCAGCCGTCGTCGAGGTTGAGGGTCGACGTTGGGGTGGGGAAGGGAATGAATAAGAATTATAATTATAATAACAGCAAAAGTATGGCTAAGGCCAGGGAACTCCGCAAGATGCTTCCGACCAGTATGGCGGAAAAAAACAATCTGAGGATCCTACACGCGTGAGGGATCTTGGGTACAGTGGACGTCACACTAGGGATAGTATTACTGGCACGCCTGTGTCGACGCCCCATTTTCGACTTTCGAAAAACAAACTGTAATACTCCGCAGCTTCCACTAGATGTCGGCCTATGCACAGCATGTGATCTAAGCAGATTCCACAAGCCTCAGAAACTAATTTACCTTATCCATCTAACATATAACAAATCACCCTACTAATAAACAGTGCAAGTCAGTTCATGCCTTTTGTATAAACTTGGTGGAGATTGATAAATCCAGTGTGCATGGCATTTGGGCTGTGCAAGGCTAGCTTGGAAATGCAATGAATACAATGTACAGAATGAAATCCATTCTGCTAAAGACTCTATTGTTTAAAACACTTTCAGAGCAGGAAACAGGACAAATGTTACTTTTCCATCCAATTTGGTTCCACTCTAAGCCGGCTGTTTCATCATATGCTTCAGAACTATCTAGAGGGCTGGCTGGATGACAATAGGAGGTGGCATCTCAGAGAAAGGCAGAGACCACAGTGCTATTGTGTTGTGCCCTATGGTCGCTAGAGACCACAGTGCTATCAGGTTGTCCAACCCTTATAGCATCCCAGCTCTCACCGCCCTATCTCAACATGCACACCGCACACATAATATTCATCCTCCTAGGTTCAATCTACATCGTACTTACTAGTAGTATTGGCTATCTCGTGCCCAAAGGGCAACCCAACAGTCATATCATGGAACCTAGGCACTCCACCACGCACAATACTCCCCCCAAAATGCCCGAAACATTACATAGGCAGCGTAGACTCAGAACACGCACACGGCCTATAGCACTCCCCTCCACACCCATGAAGGTAACTATCAGGAACTCACGCCTAGGCTCACGCACGCACGCAAAAACCTGCCGCCCGCCTTACACCACCACCGCCTTACAAGCACCCTAACAAGCCTCTGACGCCAGCTCCTCCCAGACATCACATGTCCAGCAAGCCTATTCATACTACCAATAAGTCTACTCTAACCACCAACCTCAAGCCACTACAACCTAAAACGCTCCAACACCTTAAATGTGCCCTACTGAATGTTCGCTCACTCAACGCCCACGCTCTAGAAGTCAATGATACTATTACCAACCAAGACCTAGACATGTTAGCCATAACAGAAACTTGGTTGCATTCCGCCTCTGGCCCCACTATCAGCATAGCTGTACCGCCAGGTTACTCTATCTTAAGACAGGACAGAATAGCCAAAACGGGAGGTGGGGTCGCACTCATCTTCAAAGACTCCCTAGCACTAAGACAGACTCCCACTACTGGGGAAGACTCCACGGACATCCTCTCAGCCAAACTCACCCTCACCCCTAAAGATACAGTTAACATACATGTCATATATAGACCCCCAGGCCCTGCCAATAACTTCACAGGCATAGTTAACCATGTCCTGGGTAAAAACATCAAACAAACTTCCAGAACTCTGCTTCTAGGAGACCTAAACCTTGGATACAATGACAAACTTGACAAAGCAGCTACCACTCTCGCTAGAAACCTCACAGATCTAGGATTCACACAGATAGTTACTGCCCCGACCCATAATAAAGGCCGTATTTTAGACTGGGTGGCAGATCACAACTGTGGCTCCACCCTCAACTCCAACACATCCCTCCCATGGTCCGATCACAACTGCCTTCAATTCTGCATTCCCATATCCGCATACTCCAAACCACTTATACCCGCACCGGCCAAGTTAGCCAGAAGTGCCAAAAAACTTACAGCAGACAATATACGTCCCTTCCTCAACAGCCCATGCCTAGCACCTCCTTTCTCCCCTGACCCCAACATTCTAGCAGATATCTTTAAAGACACTCTCACCCATGCCATCAACTCCGCAGCTCCTCTTGAAAACAAAAAAGAAAAAAAATCGTTTCACTCCAACTCATGGTTCACTGAGGACCTATTAAATCTACGCCAATGTAAGCGCCAAGCCCTCAAAACATGGCAGGCCAACCCTTGTGATGCCACCAAAGCAGACTTTCTCTGCATTTCTAAAAAATACAAAAGTGCCATATTTAAAGCCAAGTCAGAAACCTACAATAAACGTATCCTGGAAGCTAACTCCCACTCAAAAGAGCTCTTCACCATCTTTAAAGAGCTTACCGTCCCCCCTATCTGTACAGATGAGATTGTTAAGGACGAAGACTGGTGTAACAGCATCCAAACAGCGATGCTAAATAAAATAGACCTTCTTCAAAACAAAATAGCACAACACTTTAAGGCTCTCCCCCCCCAACAGACCCATCCCGCCAATACCACTAAAAGCAAGAACACCCGCAATTCAATTTTTCTCCAATCACCGAAGCAGATGCTCTCCACATCCTCAAGCAGCTTAAACCATCCCAATGCAAAGGCGATATATGCCCCCCCAACATCATTAAAGAGTGTGCGGCACCCCTCACACCAATCATCACAGCATTCATTAACGCCTCATTCAAGACGGGCCTAGTTCCCGACAGCCTTAAAGAGGCATGGGTGCGTCCGCTCTTAAAGAAACCTACCCTTGATCCGACCCAACCGAACAACTACCGGCCCATTACTACGGTCCCATTTCTTTTGAAAATCCTAGATAAAGCAGCCCACGTGCAGATACAGTCCTACCTTGAAAACTATTCTATCCTAGGAAAAAGGCAGTCTGGTTTCCGCAAAGGTCATGGCACTGAAACCGCTCTACTAGATCTGAAGAACCAAATCACGCTAATTCTAGACAAAGGCAAGCCGGCCCTACTGCTCCTTCTAGACCTCTCGGCGGCTTTTGATTTAGTCGATCATGCCATCCTTACCAACCATCTCACACAGGCCGCACATTTCTCCAAACAAGTCACAAAATGGATCACCTCCTTCCTCGAAGGAAGAGTAATGAAAGTATTCTCCAATATAGCTAATGCAGAGCCTACGACCATCAGGCATGGAGTCCCCCAAGGCTCATGCACGGCTCCTACCCTCTATAATCTATTTACCAAACCACTCTTTGACAAACTAGACGCACTTGGGATCGCATACACCAACTACGCGGACGATACCCAAGTACTCCTCCCGCTCACAGGACTATACCATCAGGACGCAGCCACCCTCCAGAACATATACGCCACCATCCAAGCATGGATGGCCACTAACGGCTTATGTCTCAACGGAGACAAGACTGAAATTCTCATCTTGGGGCAAAAACCCACTCTCTCTAAACTCGACCCACTCTACACCAATTTCTACATTGACAATTGTGTCATCACAGTTCTACCTTCTGTAAAAACACTAGGAGTCCACATCGACGCCTCTCTTACTATGGACAAACAAGTCAACTCCATTGTCTCAGCCTCCGCCCTGAGCACCAAACTCATCAATGCCATCAAACCCTTCCTAACCAGAGATAATTGCCTCTTTATCGCCAGAGCCACCATCGGAGCCAAACTAGATTACTGTAATGCGCTACTGGCTGGCACCTCCAACTCCAATCTCAATAAACTCCAAACCACACAGAATAATGCTCTAAGAGCAGCCCTCAATATACCTAAAAGGGACCACATTGCGCTAGCCAGAAGGGCAGCACACTGGCTTCCGGTCAAAGAGCGCATCACATTCAAAATACTTACCACCGCACACAAATGTATCAACCTCTCCGCACCATCATACCTGTCTGATACACTAACTAAGTCTCACTCCTCCAGACCAACCAGGCAATGCCACTCCAACCAACTTAAGGTCCCACGCATCAATCGAGCTAGAGCAGGTGGAATTAGTTTTCCCTACATTGCCCCTAAGCTATGGAACTCTCTACCTAGCACACTGAGAGCAGAAACCTCTCTCTTTGCCTTCCGAAAAAAGCTGAAAACCATCTTGTTTAACTAACTCCCTCTCCTCATGTTGTTTACTCTCTCCTCCTCCCCTCCTCCCTCCTCTTCCCCCCAATAGACATTTCTCTTCTCTTGCAACTAAGAAATTCATTTCATTGTATGTACAACTAGTCATCTGCATATCCTCTGTTTTCTTCTCGTGCAACCAAGTAATGACTGTAAAGTATGTAAAATAAGTCATTTTCTTTTCTTGTAACAAGCGCCACGATGCCCACTGGGCTGCTTGTGCGCTAAACAAATGTGAATAAATAAATAAATAAATAAATAAATAAATTGTATCTGCTTAGATTCACATGCACTGCATAATGTGATCTAATGGAAGTCGCAGAGTATTATAAAGTTTGTTTTCGAAACTCGAAAACGGAAGTCGACAGGGCATGTTTAGTAATAATATGCATAGTATGATGTGTGCTGTACCTATGGTCCTTCACATGTCGAGGTCCCGCACATTGTTTGTTTCTGACCTGAGGTTGCATGAAGTGTAGCGTGAGTACAGATGTGATAAAGCAGAAACAGTTATAACCCAGAAAACATCTATGTACCTTCTACTCCAGTAAGGGAGGAAGGGTGGGCGCATGTGAATCTAAGCAGATACAAGCACTGGAAATACTGGTTTATGTTTATGTACTTATAGCACGCCGAAAGCCCGCGGGCGTCAGGGCGCGTGAGTAATGTATCCCTTCTGCAGCTTGTGGATCTGCTTAGATCACATGCTCTGCATAGATTAGCAAGCAGTATCTGGAGAAGGAGGTGGGAAGTTAGAAGGTACAGCGGCAAAGAGATGTTTTAGGACCGCCTGTCCCACCTGTGAATCTGCTTTAGAGTGTGTGTAAATGCAGTAAGGCTGTATGAACGTATGGATGGAACTCCATGTAGGAGCTTTGCAGATGGCATCCAGAGGGACGTTTGCAATGAAAGCTAAGGTAGCCCCTTTATCTCTGGTAGAGTGTGATCTTGGGGTGAAGGGTAGAAACTTTTTGGATAGGGAATAGCAGAGTTGTATGCATTTGACTATCCATCTGGATATGGCGCTTTTTTTATATGTGATTGCTTTCTCTACCAGGCACTATGGAAATAAAGAGTTGTTTTCCTTAGGGGTTTTGTTCACATAGTACAAGACCGCCCTCCGTACATCAAGTGTATGGAGGCTTCTTTCTGCTGAGTTTGATGAATTCTGAAAGAAGGTGGGAAGTTCTATTGATTGGTTTACATGGAACTTTGAGATGAACTGAGCTGAGAACATAGGATGTGTTCAGAGGACAACCTTGTCCTTGTGTATAGTAAAAAATGGGTCTTGTACAGAGAAAGCCTGTAGCTCACTGACTCGTCTTATGGAGGTGATAGCTACTAGGAATGCGGTTTTATAGGTAAGGCCTTGTGCATAGGCTCAAAGTGTGGCCCCATGAGCTTGGAGAGCACAACATTGAGATCCCAACCCGGGGGAGGGTTGGAAATTGGGGGTATAGCCTCTTTACCCCTCCCATGAATGCCTTAATGATAGGGACTTTCCAGCAGGACACCTTGTTCTGTGAAGTGGTGTAAGCCGACAGGGCCGCCAGATGCAACTTTAAGTAATTAAATACTAAGCCGTAGTCTAGTAAGTAAAGCATGCAGTGTAGAATGTTAGATGGAGAACATTCTAATGGGCTTAGTGATTATTATTTTTTTAATCTTGTTTATTTATACAAATATATACAAAGGTAACCAGTGACGGACAAAACACAAAAGCAACCAATCAAGAATAATGATGATTGTGATGCTGGAAATGCATCGGAGGGACAGGGCCTCCGTATTCTTGTCCTTTACTGCCTTTTATTGTGTATTCTGTCGTGTTTTCCGCACAGGAGTTCATGTGGGTCTCCTGGCTGTGCAGCTCTTTCCTTTGGTTTTGGTGAACAGACCCATGGGATACCCTTATGGCACCCATGGGTGGGGGTACAACCCTGTGCCCCTAGTGTATGTTTTTGGGGACCTGTGTGTGGCCCACAGAGCAGGGTATGGGCTGATGGCAGCTCTGTGCTGAATTGACTGGTGCCCTGAGTAGCCTGAATTCCGGGATGCCCAGGCCCTGTCATTGGAATCAGTAGATTCCTGATGGAGACAAGATGGCCCCCGTGGCCTCTTGCCTTCCCTCGCCTGTTACCTTGATCTTCCCGAAGTGCCGGGAAGCCCTGACTCTGTCCCTTCCCCCTGACTGGCTGTTGGGTGGAAGTTTCATATATGGTAGTGTGGGGAAGTGCCGACCAGACTGGCTGGAGCCTTCCCAACGATGGTATGTTGTGGGTACACCTGTGGGTGGGACGTAGGTGAATGGAGTGTGTGACGAATACGCATTCTGTGTTGTGGATGTCTAGTATCTGGTGTTTGACACAATGACTGAGACAGCCCTGCCCCAAACTGGTATCAATGCAGTGTCAAGTGTTGAATAGCTGGGTACTTGTCCCAATACACATAACTTGTTGTGAGTGTCTGGAGAGAAGTGAATGGCCTGAATGCACTATGCACCTGATTGGCTGCCTGCCTGCATGAATGCCCTTCTGACCGATTGGTTGCCTGAGTGTGACCCAGCAGAATGAATGGGAGATCAACTAGTATATGTGGGGGCCTCTCACTGCTAGAATTCGTGTCCAGAAGCTGAAGAGTAACTGGAGTGAAACTGAAGCTTGACCTTGAAGCCCTGCTGGAAGAGAATAATTGCTGTTGCCCTTCTTCATCAATCTGAAACCTGCTGTGTCTCCAAGGACTGACCCAGAGAGGACCTTGTAAGGCGCCCTCTTCCCGAGCTACGAGGGAAGATCGTGCACCACCGGATCTTTGCCAAAGCTCCCTGGTAGACAGACCTACGACAGGCTACCGAGCGGAGACAGGGACTGCCGCGGAATCCCAAAGAGAAGCGCCTGCAATGTTGTCCGCCACCATTGACGACCGCCATCGCCGACCGGAGCCGCCCTGCTCCCGTTGCCTAAGAAACTCTTGATCCAAGGACACTCTCGTCTGTATCATCGCCCGTCTGATCCCGCTGGAGAAGGCCAGGCTGTCGACGCGCCGAGGAGCATCCGCCGGTGGGTTTTCCGCCACCCAAAGACCACAGAGACACCGACGACTCCACGCCCTTGCTGTGCCACAAGTCTTCAAACTCTTTGTGGTCCAGAACTATTGACATCAAGGTGCCCCGCACGCCTCTTCTTTGCAGGATGTTTAGGCTTCCCAGTCGACGAGCACCGCTAGGAAAGAAGCTGCCACTTCACCGCCGTAGTTCACCCTGTTCTCCGTCGGACGTCCGCTGACCCGTGACTCCTGCATTAATGGGAGGGCACTCAAGAAGGGCGGTCGATTTCCCGACGAGGAACGCTACAACGCCAGGTACTTTGGGATTGCAGAACTATTGGAAAGTCTCTTGTGAACAAAATATGGACTTGGCTGTGATATATATTTACTCTACAGGTTGCCCAGGTGGGGGGATCTCCACACAGAACTGTGTCTAGGTATCGGGGCCAGTATTCTGCCAATTGTTCTAAACAACTGCTTTCCTCTTACATCTGTTGTTGGTTTCCTTTATGAACTGATTTGTGTGACATTTAACCGTACAGTTGATGCTCTTTAAAGAGGTCTAATAGTAATTGTGGTACCACATAGAACTGTATATTTGCCATTATAGATAACCGAGTACAAAGTGAGTTATCGTGGTATTGTACATAACCTTGAATATTCATTATATAAAGACTGTGTTTTAACTAATACAGTGTGCAGACATTCCATTATGGGTGCTTGGGGACTACACTGTACTTAAGAACCAGACTGCATCACCTCCTGAGAAGTTAGGCCTTGATTGCTTGTCCATTGCTACCACAATAGAGAATCTTTGCTGGGGTCCTCTGTGCCTCTCCTCTACCATATAGAAAGCGGAAGTACCAACCCCACCTCCGGTCTTTACAGTGATATAGAATTGACATACCATATGATCCGCAGACTATAGCACCACCACCAAAACCCAAACTAGAATTGCGTTTCTGCTTCTCCAAAGTATCGACCATTGAGGTAGAAAAAGTTATCCTGGGACTTAAACCGTCCAACTGTAAAGGCAATCAATGCCCTGCCCAACTGATTAAGGATGCTGCGAGAGAATTATCGCCATTCATAACCAAACTCATCAACTCATCCTTTACCACAGGCACTGTACCGAATAACTTAAAAGAGTCTTGGGTACTGCCACTTTTAAAGAAGCAAACCCTTGACCCGGCCATTCCCACTAACTTCAGACCCATCACGACCGTGCCCTTTCTTCTAAAAATTTTAGACAAAGTGGCATACATGCAAATACAAAACTTCCTTGCATCTAACCACCTACTCGGAACCCGCCAATCCGGATTCTGCCCACAGCATGGGACTGAGACAGCCTTAATCAATCTCAAGGCCCAAATAGATCATTGCAGAGACAATGGCCAAGCAGCCCTACTCCTCCTGTTAGACCTCTCAGCGGCATTTGATTTAGTCGACCATACAGTCTTATGTAGCCACCTAGACTCTGCAGCCCACTTCTCTAAAGAGGCCATAATATGGATCAAGTCATTCTTGAGTAACCGAACTATGAGAGTCTTCTCTCCATCAGCCTCAGCAGACCCGATCCCCATAACATGTGGTGTACCTCAAGGATCTTGTGTGTCACCCACCCTCTACAATGTATTCACAAAGCCGCTCTTTGACGAAATGGATCATCTGGGTATCGCCTACACCAATTATGCAGACGACACCCAGATCCTCCTCCTGCTTTCAGGAGACTACGTCAAGGATCTGGCCTTAGTGAATAAAATCTACAGCATCGTTCAGGCATGGATGGCCACACACGGTTTATGCCTGAACGATGACAAAACTGAGCTCATTATCCTAGGCACCCCGACATACATATCCAAACTCAGCCCTGACTATGCCAATTTCATTATCGATGGGAATAAAATAAAAGTAGCAAAGGAAGTGAAGACCCTATGCTTTTACCTAGATGCAACCTTGAACTTTGCTAAACAAGTTAACTCTCTAGCCTCAGCTACTGCATACACATGCAAACTCATCAGAGCCAGCAAAGAATTCCTCTCTACAGACAGTTGCATCACGCTTGCCAGAGCCCTTATACTGTCCAAATTGGATTATTGTAATGGACTATACATTGAGGCTAATAAACAGACTATCCATAAAATCCATGTCCTCCAGAACAATGCCCTGAGAGCAGCTCTCAAGATTAACAGAAAGGAGCACATATCCTCGGTTTGAAGAGATTATAAATGGCTATCCACCTCTGAGAAAATTCAACTCAAAATTGCCTCCCTTACCCACAAGTGCATCAACAACAAAGCACCACCCTACCTCAAGGACAGGCTACATCTAAGAACCTCGACCAGACCCACAAGAACAGCGAACGCTAACTGCCTACAAGTCCCGCGATTTAAACTCGCTACTATAAGAGGACAGCTTCCCAGTCAAGGCTGCGCAGCTGTGGAACTCACTACCCATGGCATTAGAAAACCCCAGCCCTTTGCGGAATTTAGACAGACCTTGACCAATTGGTTGAGAGCAAATGACACCTAACTACCCTGACTTGCTTGACTTAATTGTATCCACTGGCGAACTAACCTGGAGTTCTACCTGCACCCCATTACCAGGCTATTTGAATTCGCCTCTCTTCCTGCACTGGAATGTTCCTGGTGCCTGTATATTATTACTGTATATATTATTATCTTATACTCCCCTCAAGAATGCCTGCACCTGTAAAACTTTGCTTTTGGACCTAGATCCGGCCTTATAGATATTCACCTACTGTAAATTGTATGATGACCCTGCACTGTTCCTACTTAACATGTACCTGTAACTAAGTTGAGCATATTCATGTCTTGTGTGCCCTGATGCCCCAGGGTATGGCGCGCCCTGTAAATAATAAACTAAACTAAACTAATTACACATGCCCAAAACAACCCCCCCACCACTGAAACATAAAACAGAAATCCATGAAGCAAAAGAACAAAAATTAAAATACATCAAGAAATCTCCTCCAAATCTCGCAAGCGAGTGCATGTCAAAAATCCAAAAATCCAGTCAGAAGAAAGTGGTACTATTTGTGATTTCCAATTACGAAGAATCTTTTTTTTTCCCAATTAACGCACCTCTGAATAAGAATTTTTTGTGTGAAATTGAAACATCATCCAACAACTCCTTACTGCCTAAGATCATTGTTTTGAAATCCAAATCAATTATACAATCCAGTACATGTAGGCACAATTTGCAAACATCAGTCCAAAATCCACAAGCAGATGAGCAATGACAGAGCATATGTTCTAGTGTGCCCACTTAATTCAAGCATTTCCAACAATCATTCGTACCAGACATCCCTATTTTCATCAACCTCTCCGGGCTCCAATAAACCCTGTTCAGAATTTTAATCTGTCTAGATCTTTCACATAAATTCAGTGAACAGAGTTTAAAATTCCCACACATATCCATACATTGCTCCTCTGAAATATCAAATCCAATCCTTAAACTCCATTTGTCTCGAAGGGTCACATTATCCTTGTATTTAGATACAATTTGTCTGTACACTCTGCTCACGACCCCCCGCATACCAGGCAGACGTGCACCCGTTACCAGTTTCAAATCAACATCATCCTCATACTTAACCTCCCCAACACATCTCTTTAGACATCTGTATTCAAGTTCAGTAAAATCAACAATGTCCCATCTTCTGCGAACTTCCCTCCCGGAAATCCATTTTCCATTGTGCCACAAACCCTCGATCCAACAAACTCCACCAATAAACCAGTTCACCCAAAATAATGACCTTCCTTTTTCCTTAATAGCAGCATTCATCCACAATGAAGCCCTGGGTGATCTCAACGCATCTGAACCAAAAGATACATACACAAATCCTTAGAAATTCAGTAATGGGATTTCTTTTATTAGCCGTATTTGACATGGTCAAGATTGCCTTTGGCAAAAGAGTACTGGCCAGGCCCGACTCGGCAATAGCCCACTCATCTAGCTGATCTTTAAGGAATGGGATAATAAACTGACATGAAAACGCTAAATGACAGGCTTGGAAATTCAGGATGCCAAGTCCACCCTTTTCCGGCAGAAGCTTAAGTTTCCACAGTTGTAATCTTGGAGGTTTATTGTCCCAAATGAACAACTGAATCAAACATTCCAATTCTTTCCAATATTAAGTTCTGATATTTAGCGGAAGCATACTAAGTGTATAATTGATTTTCGGTGCAGCTGACATTTTCAATGCATTTGCTTTACCCGATAATGATCACTTGAAATGGGTCCATCTCTCCAGACATAATTTAAAATCTTTACACACATCACTTATGTTCTCATCCACCATGCTCTCAATGCGCGGGGTAAGCCATAATTTAAAATCTTCACACACATCACTCATGTTCTCATCCACCATGCTCTCAATCCGCGGGGTAAGCCATACACCCAAATATTTCATCCTCTTCTCACACCACTGGATACCCCATGAAATAATGAGTGATTTATCACACCAAAATGTCAACAGCAAAACTTCAGATTCCGGGCTTAGTGATTATGATGTGCACCATATCACAAATCTCCTCCATTTATTAAAATAGCACTGTCTGATGTTGGGGTTTGTGCTTCATTAAGAATATCTATACACCTTTGTGGAAGGTTTTCAGTGGCCAGCCTCTATGACTTCAGGAGCCAAGCTGCCAAGTTCATTGATTGAGGGCGTGGGTGAAGGAATGCCCCTTTGGGCTGTGTTAACATGTTGTATGGGCATGGAAGCTTGACTGGGTCGCACATCGCCAGTTTGAGCAGATGTGGAAACCAGGGCTGTCTTGCCCACATAGGAGAAACCGCTTGAGGGTTACTTGTTCCTGGTGCATCTTGTGCATTAACCTGCTCAGGAGTGGTGTTGGGGAAAAAGCAAAAGAAAATTTCCCTGACCAGTTCATCCACAGGGCGTTCCCCTTGTACCCTTGCTGGGGAAACCTGGACGTGAAGTCTGGGCATTGTGCTTTTAGCTTTGTGGCAAACAAGTCTAGTGGGGGGTGACCCCATAGTGAGAATATTCTGTCTAGGATATCTCTGTCGAGTTGCCACTCATCTTCTTCTGGTAGAGGGTGTCTGCTTAAAGTGTCTGCCAGAGAATTGAGTTCCCCTGGAACATGTTGGTACGTTAGGAACATGTTCCGCTACAGTGCCCGCTTCCATATTTTCTGGGATAGCTTGGACAGACTTAGAGAGTGTCTGCCTCCCTGTTTGTTCAGATAGAACATGGCCGTGGTGCGGTCTGTGAAGACATGTACCGTCTGACCCTTGACATGATGTTGAAAGTCCTGAAGAGCCTTGAGGACTGCCAAGAGATCCAGGAAGTTGATATGTCTCTGGGCAGTAGCGTGTGTCCACTGTCCATTGGCTGTGTGGTGGAAGAAGTGCGTCCCCCAACCGGCGACTGAGGCATCTGTAGTTAGGATTGCTTGTGCTGGTGGAGTGGGAAAAGGTTTTCCTTTTACCAGGTTGTCCTTGGGCCACCAGCGAAGAGCCTGAACCAGGGTTAGCGAAACAACCACAAGATCTTCCCACTGTCCGCTTGCCTGAGACCACTGTTTCACTAACCATTCCTGCATTGTACGCATGCGCAGGCGCGCGTGAGGAACTAAATGAATGCAAGTGGCCATCATCCCTAACAAGCGCAATGCTCTACGTACCGTTCTCTGGCGACCAACCTTGTATTGAGGTACCTGCAACAGCATATTTTGTACTCTCTCATTTGAGGGGGAATGCCAGCTCCTCTTTTGTGTTTAGGATAGCCCCCAGAAATTGTTTTACCTGGCTGGGGACAAGACTTCATTTCTTCTTGTTGATGGCAAGACCCAGATTGAAGAGGAAGTTTGTCTTTTGCGTATTTAACTCGCAAATTTGAGGTGATTCCCCAGTGATTAGCCAGTCGTCCAGATAGGCATATACCGGGATGTACCTTCTGCGTAGGTGTGCTGCCACTACTGCGAGCACCATTATGAACACTCTTGATGCCGAGGCGATACCAAATGGGAGTACTTCGAACTGGTAGTGTACTCCCGCCATCTTGAAACGCAGCTATTTTCTGTGCGCAGGGTGCATTGAAATATAAGTATGCATCTTTCATGCCCAATGTCACCATGTAGTCTCCCCGTTTCAGGAGTGGAATCACCTCCTGGAGCGTGGTCATGGGAAACGTTTGTGGTTTGACATATTTGTTCGCAGAGGGCAGATCTAGTACTGGGCTCATGGTGAGGTCTTTTTTGGCACAAGGAAGTACGTTAAATAAATACCCTTCTTTATCTGGTTTGCCAGGACGCTTTCTGTGGTATCCTTTGAGCAGTGCCTTTATTTCCTCCAGCAACTCAATGCAGTACTCACCTGTCACTGTGGACAACACCCACTTGTCAAAAGTTATCCCCTACCATGCATGGATGAATTGAGTGATTCGGCCTCCTACTGCAGTGGCATGGGAGGGGACCTAAAACTGAGTGTCATAGTTTGGGAGGGGTTGAGCCTCTGCCAGGTGAGGTTCTGCCTCTACCTTTGCCTCTTTTGTTCACTCTTTGAAAGTTAGATGAGGAACCTTGGCCTTGTGACTGGCCCCAGGAAGAGGACTGTCATCCCTGAGAGTAGCCCGAGGAACATATTGCCCAAGGGATTTGAGAGTGTCTTACTCATCCTTTGCACTCTTGAGGGCATACTCTACGGCCTTCCCAAATAATATATTTGACTCTACTGACATGTTTAAGAGAGTTGCTTGGGTCTCTAGCTTAAACACTTACTGCCTAAGCCAGGCATGCCGCTGAATGAGGGTTTCCCTCCACTATGATGCATCCTGCATTATCCGCTGCATCAAGATTGTTCTTCAGGATGCAGTTGGAGATTGGTTTGCCTTCTGAGACAGTCTTAAACAGGGTCTTTAGTGGCACTGCGGGGGTCTCTAGTTGTTGTTCCAGCTCATCCCATTTATGGCAGCCGTAACTAGCTAACAGTGTTGTATTGTTGGCATTTCTTGTATGGAATGCTGCAGAGGAAGCAACCTTTCTCCCAAACGTATACATCTTTTTACTCTCCTTGTCTGGACTGGCTTCTGCCGACGCCAGGGGAGCGCCTTCCCTTTTTCTGGTGGTGGTGATCACTAGCAAATCTATTCTGAGCTGGCCCCTCATATACAGGGGGTCAGTGGGCATCAGTCTGAATAGTTTTTCTATTCTTGGGTTGACCGCCCTTGTGAGATTAGGTGTTAGTAGGGACGGCTGGATACGCCTCTGGACTGACTGCAGGAGAGGTATAAATTGCATGGCAGACATCTTGTCCCCCAGGATATCCTCCAAAAAGTCCTTGTCGATTTGTGTCTCCTGAGTGTCGATATTGAAATGTTGCGCCGCCTTTATTAACAGTTTGTTGTAATGGAGTTGGTTGTCAACTGTCAAATCTGCTACCGGCTGGTCCTGATGGTCTGGCGACTGCACTATGTAAATGTTGTCATCCTCATCGTCGTCAAACTGGTCTTGGTCTTGGCCATAGAGGTCCCACTGAGACCCTGGGTCTGCCTGGTCATCATAATATGAGTCCCAAGAGGGGTCTGGGTATTGAGTGGTGTCTTGGAGAGGCGAGGCTGGAGTGCCTAGAGCAGAGGTGCTTGGCTGTGGCTCAAGGCAATACTTTTTGACAGGGGGTGGGCTCTGCTGACGCCCCTGGCTGTGAGGCATCTCTAAGAACTGTTAATTGGTCGGGGTGTTTGTCCATAAAGTTTACGAAACAGGACATTCTCCCTAAAATTGTATTAAATTGTTCTGGTGTAAAATGACATGAGGATGGGAAGCTGGAGATGACAGGACCCTGGGAGGGAGTGACATCCTTAGCAGGGGTGGGCTGGGATGGAATGGTATCCTTATGGCGTATAGCCCCAGAGAAAGAGTCTATGGGGTCAGAAAACTCTGTCTGGTGTCTTTTTGGACCAAGGATCAAGAATTTGTGTTTTTACGGCGACGTTGCCTTGAGTAGTGAAGCGCTAATGTGTTTTTATTACCGTTTGTATTTTCTGCATCTTTTTAGGAGATGCCGAAATGCCTTTCTCCACCTGTTACTCGGCACGTGAAAAGAGGGCCTTTTGATATTCAGTGTCCGAACCGACTTTCGCTTTCAGCTTTTGGGAACTGCCATGAGGAAAAAGCGTGCAAGATGGCCCATATGACAGTGGGGAACCTGAGGCTTTATCCCTGGTCACCACATGGGCCTCGACGCTCAATGATGTTGCAGCGAGTCAGGCCTAGGGTATGTCCTTAGTGTGTTTACATTTATGTGTGCCTTGGCCGCCGGGTGTCTTCTCCATCACAGGACCACCAACCTGCTTCTAGGAGTCGGGGCCCACACTTTGGGTTCCGACAGACCATGATTGCCCTCAGCGTCACTCATGACCCGTAACTGCCCTCGCTGGAGTCTTCCGTCACGTCTATGGAGGCCTCGGCCTTCATGGCATGAGCATCCCAGTGTTTTGGTCGCCAATCCTGTAAGGTTTTTTTCAGCAGAAAAAGCTGACAGGATTTACAGTGATTTTCGGTGTGATCCCTCGGAAGACAGTGATTGTACACTCAGTGCATGTCCTTCTACAGGAATTTACGGTGGCAAAATTTTAATGGGGGTTTGTCCTACTATGTCTTAAAAGGGCACCTGTGCGAAAAAAGAACAAAAGGGGATAATGGGATAAACATTCTCTAAAAGAAGTCAGTATAGAGAACCACCCCCTCTCTCCCTACTGTAATGGACCAAAGCCCGAACAAGCCCGTAAGGCCGCGTCTGTTCATCGAGCGGCATGGCGATCAACAAAGGAAAGGAAAAGGAAGTAAGTCTACAATTACAACTGTAGTTAATCAAAGGCATCTGCCTGGAAGAGAACTCTGCATTTGTGACCGACTTAGATGGCAGAAAAAAACAACCAGAGGGACCTCGACGCATGAAGGACCATGGGTACAGTACACGTCACACTAGGGCTAGTATTACTAAACACGCCCTGTCGATGTCCGTTTTCGACTTTCAAAAACAAATCTTGCAATACTCTGCGACTTCCAGTAGATGTCGGACTATGCAGAGCATGTGATCTAACCAGTTCCACAAGCAACAGAAGAACAAGTTACTTCTTACCTTGTAACGTTCTTTCGATGGGATGTTCCTCCGACGTATTCCTTATCTTACATATCTCTTTCCAGCTTTGCTGGCCTCGGAAATTTTTTCTCTCTAGAGGGCGCTGCGCGTCGACGTCCGCCGAGTCGATGTCCCTCGACAGCCGCCATATCGACGTCGACGTCATCCTGCCTATAAAGGCCGCGCCCAGCGTCCGTTGCTCAGTTCCGTTTTGTAGCCCACAATAATTCTTTCTGGACTAGACTAATCACCCTGAAGGAGCGTAAGCTGCAACAACAAGGGAAGTAGTACTGCGGGGATGGATAGGAGGGTCGATAAGGAATACGTCGGAGGAACATCCCATCGAAAGAACGTTACAAGGTAAGAAGTAACTTGTTCTTAGAAGGGATTGTGTCCTCCGACGTATTCCTTATCTTAGATAGGCTCCCATAGCAGTATTCAGTTATTGGAGGTGGGAGTACTGACTTCATGCTTCCTCTTATTGATGAATAGAGTGCAATACTGCCCTTCCAAACCTAGTCTCTTGACTGGAGGAGGAATCCAAGTTGTAAAACCGTGTAAAGATATGGACGGACGACCATGTGGCAGCCGCACATATGTCTCTAACCGGCACTCCTCTTTTGAGGGCCGATGAAGCTGCGATACCTCTGGTCGAATGAGCCCTAAGATTTTGAGGGGGTTCTTTTCCTGCCAGTTTATAACATTCCAAAATGGCTAACATGATCCATCTGGAAATGGTCTGCTTAGTTATCGGTAACCCCAGCTTGTGACCTGCGTAGCCTACAAACAGCTTGTCTGCTTGTCTTATCCTAGCCAGTCTACTAATGTAAAAACTTAAAGCCCTTCTTGGGTCCAGCCTGTGTAACCTCTCTTCCTCTTTCCCCGGATGGGGAGGAGGATAGAAAGATGGAAGGGTAATCTTCTGTGTGATTCAGAAACCACCTTCGGGAGGAAATTAGGCTTCACTTGCAGAACAACTTTGTCTTTGTGAAAGATTGTATGAGGGGGTTTACAAGAAAGAGCTTGTAACTCGCTCACCCTTCTAGCAGATGTAAGTGCTACTAATAAAACAGTCTTAAGGGTAAGAAATCTTAACGAAGAAGAGTGGAGTGGTTCGAAAGGTGTGCCCATCAGGAAAGTTAGGACTAAATTTAAATCCCATAGGGGAACCTGGAATGGTCTTGGGGGATAAACGTTAGTTAACCCCTTTAGAAACTGTATTACCAAGGGTAACTTGAAATAGGATGGTTCTTCCGCAGTGCGCTTAAAGATGGATAGCCCTTGATGGTGCCAACTTGAAGGCCTGAATTCGCTAAATAAAGTAGGAAGGACAAAACCATTGGTGTACCACATGAAAAGGGATCGATATTCTTATCCCTACACCAGCTGCAAAATCTGTTCCAACGGCAGCGGTATAAAGATTTTGTTGCTGGCCTTCTTGCCGAAAGCAACACCTCCATAACATCATCAGGGAGGTCCCAATCCTTGTACCTCAGCCTTTCAGAAGCCAAGCGTGAAGGTTGAGGGTTTTGATGTCTGGATGGAGAACCTGACCTCCCTTCTGTGAGAGCAGATTCTCTCTGAGTGGAAGTCGAATTGGAGGGCAGATGGACAAGTCTAGAAGGTCCGGGTACCACGTTCTTCTGGCCCAATCCGGGGCAATTAGGATCATGGTTTTCTGGAATCTTCTCAACCTCCTGATCATTTGAGGAATGACAGGGACCGGTGGAAACGCGTACAGGAGCGGAAACTCCCAGTCCACTATGAACGCGTCTCCTAGAGCTCCTCTCGGGGGAAATTCCCTTGAACAGAACAGATTGCACTTCCTGTTGACACTGGTGGCGAACAGATCCACCTGAGATGACTTCCTGAGCTAGTTCCCACTCGTGGGAGACTGTGCTCTGCCTGCTCAGAGCGTCCGCTGTCAAGTTCTTCTCTCCGGCTAGGTGAACTGCCGATAGAGAGATTCCTTCTTGGATTGCGGAAAAAACCAGAGCTGCATCGCCTCTCTGCACAGAGGTAGTGATCCTACGCCTCCTCTTTTGTCGAGGTAATGCATGGCCTCTGTGTTGTACGTCATTATCAGGACATTCTTTCCTTGTACAGATGGCAGAAAAGCCTTCAGTGCAAGTCTGATGGCCCTCAGCTCTAAAAGGTTGATATGTAGTCTGGACTACGATGGAGACCAACGACCGCTGATGGTCAAGTCGTTGGTGTGGGCTCCCCACCCCGTGTGTGAGGCATCCGTGACTACTGTTATCTCCGGCCAGGGTTGCCAAAACTGCTTTCCTTTCAGAATGTTCTCCTGACAGGCCCACCACTGAAGGTCTCGAGCCACCCTGTCGGGAACCTGAAGAAGATCTGTCATTCTCCCTGAGAATTGTGACCACTGAGTTCTCAGTGCCCACTGGAGGGATCTCATTCTCAGGCGAGCCTCTGGCACTAGGAAAATGCAGGATGCCATGAGGCCTAGCAACCTCAAAATGTAGAAGGCTGGGAGACGTTGGGCATTTTGAAACTTGGTAACCATCTGTAGAATATCTTGAGCCCTCACCTCTGGTGGCGAGGCTTTTCCCAGGGAAGTGTCCAGGATCGCTCCGATGAACTGGAGTCTCTGCGATGGTATCATTTGTGACTTCTTTAAATTGAGGGAGAAGCCCAGTCTGTGAAGGGAGTGGCAAACATGATCTAGCTGGATCTCAGCTTGTTCCGAAGATACAGCTCTGATCAACCAATCGTCCAGGTAGGGGTAGACGTGAATCCCTTCCCTCCTTAGACTTGCAGCCACTACCGACATTAACTTGGTGAAGACCCTCGGGGCGGAGGTCAGCCCAAATGGCAGCACTCGAAATTGATAATGAGAGTTGCCAATTGCGAACCTCAGGTATTTCCTGTGTTTGAGATGGATTGGCACATGGAAATAAGCGTCCTGAAGGTCCAGAGATACCAACCAGTCCTGGAACTGAAGGGCCTGAAGGATCCGAGAAAGAGTTACCATCTTGAATTTGTCTTTCCTGAGGAATTTGTTCAATTCTCGCAAGTCCAAGATGGGTCTCAGTCCTCCGTCTTTCTTTGGAATGAGAAAGTAAGGGGAGTACCAGCCCTTGTTCCTCTCCGCTACAGGTACCGTTCTATGGCACCTTTCTCTAGCAGGTCTAAAATTTCCTGCAAGAGGAGCGGATCTGGAGCTTTTTGAGAGCTGATCCCCGGTGGATGACTCTGAGGTATGCGTAGGAGAGGCAGGCAGTAACCCTGTGCAACTGTCCCCAATGCCCAAGCATCTGATGTGATAGCCTGCCATTCTGCCATATGTTGAGTTAACCTGCCTCCTACAGGTGTCTTGTGAGGGAAGTCCTCAGAGTGGTTTTGGGGCAGCTGATGCAGATGCCGATGGTAAAGAGGCACCTGCTGTTGCTGAGGCTTTTGAATATCTACCCCGTCCACCTCGGGTAGTTCTTCTTTGTCCCCTTTGAGCCGGTCGTCCTCTACCTCTTCCGAATGCGGAGTAGAAGCGAAAGGACTTGCCTCTCGCAGAGGTTCCTGTGGGACGAAAAGGTGTCTGACGGATTTTGCTGCTGCCTTTGATGTTTGCAGTTTTTCTAAACTGTCATCAGCCTTTTTCCCAAACAAAGAAGAGCCATCAAATGGCATGTTCAAGAGCCTGGCTTGCATATCTGGGGCAAAACCAGACTTTCTCAACCAAGCAAATCTCCTGGTTGTTGTACTTGCTGCCATTGCTCTGCTGATACTGTCAGCCAAATCAATGCCCGTCTGGAGGGATTCGCACATAGCGTCTTTACCGTCCTTTATGATATTTAGGAACGCCTCCCTTTCTTCTCCCTCCGGGATGCAGTCAGCCGCTGTAGAAGCACACTCCCAAAGTGTATGACTAAATCTAGCAAGGGTGCAAGTAGCATTAATAGATTTTAACGCCATGCTACATGCCGAAACGACTTTCTTAGCCATAGCATCATATTTTTTATCGTACCTGTCCTTGTGGGACGGTAGGGTAAGCAGTCTTGATGTCAGTAGAAGATGCTGCCTGTACCACCAGACTTTCTGGGGATGGGTGTTTGGACAAAAACTCCGGGTCTGCAGAAGATACCCTGTATTTAGTGGACAGTTTTTTATTTACTGCCGGGACGACATCAGTTCGTCATGATTTTCCTTTGAAGAGCTTTATGAAAAGGTACTACAGGATCCTCCTGTGGACCTTTGTCAAGAATATCCGTGAGGTCATCCTGTTGGAAAGCCTGTGAAGGTGTTGACCACCCCATAAATTCTGTGATCCTGGCCATTGAGGCTCTATAAGGGGTTTCAGCATGCTCCCCCGGGTCTGGCCTAGCGAACTCCACCTCTGGGGAAGTGTCTAAACCACTTGCCTCATGTAAGGAATCATGGAGTTCCTTCAATCTGCGTTCCTCTGAGGATAACTCCTCTTGAACTGGGGTTGCAGATCCCTGCAACTCAAATGTCTCTTCTTGGTCAGATAGTTCTCCCTCTTCCATAATTGAGGACATTCTTCTCAATTGGTCTGAACTCACAAAGGGTGTGAAACCCATCTCCAAGGCAGAGGGTGCCAAACTTGTTGTAATCGTCGACGCCGACGTCGAAGGCTTCGAACGTGGCGTCGAAAACAAAGGCGGAGGCCTCGAGGTCCTCGATAGAATTGGAATTCTGCTTGAGGATGTCAACAATCTCGACGACATCGTCATCGAAGACCTGGGAATAGCCACTGGGTGCGCCGCAACCGTGACTTTCCTTGGCGTCGACGCCGGTGTTGAGGATGGCGTCGAGTCGACAGACCCGTATGTCGAAGGTCCCTTCGACAACGGCGTCGAAGACACCGACCTCGGCGTCAACGGAACCTTCGTCGACGGCGTCGACGGAACCTTCGAAGAAGGATTGGAGGTCTTTGCTTTACTCGAGGGTTCGTGACGCGCTCGAGAAGCTTCCATCGTCGGGTACTGCGACTCGCAGCATTTTGGACCTTCGGGCCTTTTGACCAGAGCATCGCTCTCGGCAGTCTTCGAGGGGGTCGAGGCCGCTTTCTCGAAGACGCTCATCATATTTTTTCGGAATTCCTCCCATTCAGCCCGGGAACTATGTTTCGTGGGGCAAGGGATTCTCTTAGGTGAAACAGAGGAAGAGGAGGACGAAGAAGGGGATCTTCGGCGTCTCCTTTTCGAGTGCTTCGATCTCGAGGAGTGATGGGACCCGCTTCGAGACCTGGAGCGCGAATGGTGACGAGGAGACGAATGTCTCGACTTCGTCGAGGAAGAAGAAGCTTTAGAAGTCTTACCTTTTTCCAGCTTCCCCCTACACTCCTTCAGGGCCTTAGCTGTCATGGACATACAGTCCTCGCACTCCGAACAATGGTGTTCAGCTCCCAAACACCACAGACAGACTCTGTGAGGGTCATTCAGCGACATCTTTTTTCCACAGTCTCGGCATTTTTTAAAGCCGGACCGAGGGGTCGTCGGTTCAGACGAGGAAGCCATCGAGTATGGATCGAATATCTCGAGGAAATAGGAATAATTCTCTACGAAACTGAGCAACAATATTCCGAGGCACTGAGTAAGCACAGAAAAACGGAACTGAGCAACGGACGCTGCGCGCGGCCTTTATAGGCAGGATGACGTCGACGCCGATACGGCGGCTGTCGAGGGACATCGACTCGGCGGACGTTGACGCGCAGCGCCCTCTAGAGAGAAAAAATTTCCGAGGCCAGCAAAGCTGGAAAGAGATATCTAAGATAATGAATACATCGGAGGACACAATGGGCCTCATTCCGAGTACGGCGCTAACCAATGGCGCTATTAACGCCTTGGTTGACGCCGGACCCGGACCGGCAGCGCCTTGGTGGATGGCGGAATTACCGCCCCATTCCAAGGTTGGCGGGGCGGTAATTCCCCAATCCCCATTTACCCTTCCCCATTCCCATTTTTGCCCCATAGGGCATAATGGGAGTGGGGAAGGCGTTAATTACGCCACCGTAAATTACGGTGGCGTAATTAACATCAACGTCCCTTAGCGCCATGGTTTTTAACACCTGCTAAAAGCAGGTGTTAAAACCTCCATGGCGCAAAGGGAACTCGGAGTATGGCGGTAAGGGATTACCACCACCGCTCTTGTTAGCGGTGGCCGCTATCCCTTACCGCCATACTCGGAATGAGGCCCAATCCCCTCGAAATGTAGATTACAGTTTTTCACCCCATTTCCCCATTCCCATTTTTGCCCCATAGGGCATAATGGGAGTGGGGAAGGCGTTAATTACGCCACCGTAAATTACGGTGGCGTAATTAACATCAACGTCCCTTAGCGCCATGGTTTTTAACACCTGCTAAAAGCAGGTGTTAAAACCTCCATGGCGCAAAGGGAACTCGGAGTATGGCGGTAAGGGATTACCGCCACCGCTCTCTTTAGCGGTGGCCGCTATCCCTTACCGCCATACTCGGAATGAGGCCCAATCCCCTCGAAATGTAGATTACAGCTTTTCACCCCATTTTTCTTATAAATTGTGCTGCAAAATGCATAATTTTAGCACATTAATTTAACAAACTTTCTTGAGGGGTGGAGCACCCCGCCTCACCCTCTCCCCACCCCGGGTCTCCCTTAGCTGTTTTGAGCTCCCTCACCAAGCTTGGTTGCTCATGCTAATTTGAAGAAAAATGTAGGACTCTCCACTGAAAACATTCACCACCCTGTGAGGGCTCACCCATGAATCGTTTAGAATCTTCATGTCCCTTCAGGAGTTATACGGCCCTCGTAGCAAAAGCTGCCTCTGCCACTGCCTAACACTAAAGTACTGTAGTTTCGCAATGCCCCAACATCCTCTTAATGGATAATTATGTCAATGAAGAGTAGAGGTGATGCACAATAATTCTGCCATGATAATAAAAGAAGGTTCCAACAAATGTCATGACTCTGGCCATCACTGAAAGGTAGTAACCTGAAAGTCAGTAGACATCTTGACACAGAAAACACATGGGGCCTCATTACGGGTCCGGCAGTAACCCTGCCGGTGCAACCTGCGGGTTGCCGCAGGACCCGTAATAATTTACCAGCACCTGACTTCCCAATGCCACAAGGCTATTACATGTCTGGCAGTTGGGAAGTCAGGCGCTGGTACATTTGTTAATCCCCATTCCCATGGAGTCCTATGGGAATCTATGCGAGTGGGGACATGGAAGCACTGGCTCTGTTAACAAAGGGGCTGGTGCTCCCGTGACAAGTCTGCTTACGGTGGCTGCTGGCTCAGACCACAGTAGTTTGCCGGTCCAGAAACAAGGGTGCCGGTGATCTTACTGGCACCCTTGTTTCCTGACCAGCAACATCATAATGAGGCCCATGGAGTGGTCTTTCTACTTTCAAAAACTATTCTTCTACCAAACAGGCTCTCATGTGGCATTAAACAAAAAACGCCATCTGCATCTATTGCTAATGAAAGGGGCAGCGACCCCCATGCTGCCATTCTGGTCCTGGTGTCAGGCACGCTGCTAGAACCCATTTACCCTTCAGGGACACGGACTCTGATGGAGCAAAGCTGGTCTAGATGCCCCAGATTCCATGCTTGCACCCACATCCCCGCCCCCAAAGAGCAGAACGTTCTCCTTAGATTCACGCCCCTGTCTCTTCAGGAAGCAGTGATAAGGACTCTAATATATGCCCCTTATTCTCTCCATTTTCACCTCTAACTGAAAGCCACATACAACTGTCCACAAGTCAAACAAAGAGGTTCTCCAATCCTGATGAAGCAAACACTACATGCTCTCTGTTTTCCCTGTGATTTTCAGTATTTGCAATGGACATATCCCGGCCTCTGCACCTTGTTCCAATAATGTGTCCTTTGGGTTTACTGAAAACGAGCAGAGTGTTTCACTCTGTCAGGTTCTGCTGCTATTAATGAGATGAATGGCGTAAAAATATCATGTAATGGCTGCGTTTCTTGGGCTTTGGACCCAGAACGACGATTGTGGAGACTTCCAACAAGGCATGGTTTCACACACAGCTTTACGCTGCTCTTCCAGGGCGCACTGGAAGGCCGTGGGATACAGCAGAAACCAATCACATCGTTTCCCCGGACCAGGATCCTCGCGAAGCCTGGGAATGCGCTTAAATGTTGACAGAGTCTCTAATTTGGAGAGTGTTCTGCTCTGAACTCCAGAGAGCTGCATGCTGAAAGGACCCGGTTATTCAAAGCTGGGGGACTGGCTAGATTAGGGCACTCAATCCTGAAAAGCAAGGCAGTTCTGTCCCTGTGCATGACAGATGCTCTTGGTATAGTGTGAGATCTTCTTACCTGGTATGTGCTTCAGCGTCTTCTGCTCGCTTCTCAAAGAGTTTTCGGCATAATGTTCAAACAGGGAAAAGGCGCTTGGCATTTTTTCTAATGAGAGGGTATTCTCCATTGCTGCAAGAAGCCTGTCCAATAGAAAATGGCCAATTTAGTACAAACTGCTTGTGAGAATTCACCATCGCCAACGGCCTAAAAAGGACCAATGCCCACAAAGCAAACCAAGGGAAATCAGTCAAGGGCTATGTTATCTGTGTGAGTTTTGCCACACTGCACGCAAACCACACATCCAATACGATGAAAAACAAGCTAGCAGTAAACATTACAATCACAGGATGCTCAGAGCACAGGCAACGCTGTTAATATAGGAGTTTGGCGGTGCAGGAAGAATGGTGGTAACATGTTGGTAAAGATTTGCTGCCACTTTACCTCCAGTTTCCGACTTTAGAGCAAAGTGTGGGATTTACCTCCACCCCAGAACTGGAGGTAAATCCTACACCTTACCTCCAAAAACAGGTGGATTTACTGTGCGCAGTATTACCAACAAGGGAAATCCACCAAATCCCCAATGGAGGCTAATGGGCTCCAAAGATGGGTATTGACACTTCCTACGGTATTACCACCACAGGAAATCCACCAAATCTCCAATGAGGGCTTATGGACTCCAAAGATGGGTATTAACACTTCCTACGGTATTACCACCACAGGAAATCCACTAAATCTCCAGTGGAGGCTTATGGACTCCAAAGATGGGTATTGACACTTCCTACGGTATTACCACCACAGGAAATCCACCAAATCTCCAATGGAGGCTTATGGACTCCAAAGATGGGTATTGACACTTCCTACGGTTGTCACGACTCGCTCCCTCCGCTCCCGTTCCCGCCACTTGGGGACATGTTTTGGGGCTTATTCCTTGCTGGACATTTCCTCCGAACCTAATGCCACAGTGCTGTAATGAATTGGGAGCGCTAAATCCCTATTTTCCAAACTACTTCCCTTCCGGATCCATTCCAGGTTTTTGGCAGCCAGCATGCTTCTTTAACCAAATGACTGTGCTTCCCAGAATGCCTGGCCCACTGCTCCACCTCCACCCTTGCAGGACAAGGTTGGGTGGAGGATAGGCAACACCTGTGGCTGCAGGTGCAGCAGTCAGCACACCAGAGGCGTGTGCTCGTTTAACAGCTTTAAAAGCCTCAGTCTCACTTCAGTCCAGCGCTGGTCATCGATTGCAGTGTTCCTGTTTTTGACTAGTCCCTGGTTCTTGGTTCCTTGCCTTTTTACCTACTTCCTTGTTCCTGTTTTCTTGTTTCCTCCGCCCTGAATTTCGGATTCATGCGCTAATTGATTTCTGCTCCCTTGATTTCCCTTTTTGTCTTTCCCTGTTTGCAGGCAGCAATTCTCAGTGCTTTCCCCTTTTAGATGCAGCCCAGTTTGTCTGTGTTCTATATTTCTTTGACTCTGTCCGTTGCTGCTGTTACCCATTTTGCCTTAGCCTTCCTCTTAGTTTAGTTTCCTGTCTTTTCCTTGGAGGGGTCGCTCCAGATCCTTACTTTCTAGAGGATCCATTCCATGTTTTCCATTGCACTTCTGCATCCATTTCCCATTTGATCATTAGGTGTGGTGTGTGGTGGTAGCTAGCTCCTGTGTGAATGCTTATGTTTTCCCCACTAAGTTGTAATCCCTATTCCAACTTAGGTATTTAGTTTTCTGCAGCGGTTCACGCTCCGCTGCCTTCCAGTCTCCGCCCTTGCCCAGCGGGCTCTCCACATTGTAGCGGATCTCACTCTGCTGCCTTCCATCCTCCGCCCTTGCCCTGCGGGCTCTCCACATAGCAGCGGATCACGCTCTGCTGCCTTCCAGTCTACGCCCTTGCCCTGCCCGGCAGCCTGCCTCAGTCCGGCTGCCTTCAGCCCTTGTCCTCTGGACCTCCCTACTTCTCCCATTGCTGTTATAGCCTTTCTGGGTCCCAGATTCACCAACAGGATTCGTGGGCTAGCTGACATTCAAGAGGTGTATCTCGTCCTCGTGAGTACAGTTCTTAAGTTCCCTTATGTAATACCATCAAGAGTGTTAGTACACAGATCCTGTCATTGCTTGCCCTCCACGTGGGTTTAGCGCTGTCAGTACCTGTAACAGCAATTGGGGGTAAGGCGCTTGCCGACTTTCCTCGCGGTCAGGTGCTTACCCCACATCCCTTTTCATATATTGGTTTTGATGTCACACTCTATTTGCACTCCTGGGTTTTAGCATACCTGAGTCGTTGTTCCTGGGTGCACATTTCCCTTGCCATATTCGCTGCCTTTGTACTCGCCTGACTAATCCTGACAGAATGACCAGCCCAAAATTCCCATTGAATATGGCAAGTTTAAGAAAGAAAGGCAGCAAGGCCTCTAACAAGTTTGTACAGAAGGCCTCCCCTACATTTACCTGTGACAATCAAATCACTAGGCCTGACTCCAATGAACTCCTTGTCACGAATGGGCATTTACGTGCAAAGTATTTTTCCCATAGGATGGCACACCCTACATGGCCTGATCCTAGTTCTATCTTTGGTTTTGATCCCGATTCTATGTCAGCACAAGCCTTAGCCGCAGAAAACAACACACTGTTAGACTTATTATACGAGAGTACCTCGGTTGTTGAACCCCATGATTCCAGTTGTGCTTCACCTCAGATGAAACAGTTTCATGATACCAACATAAAGAATAGAGGGGTTTCTTGCATAACTTCTGTTTTCTACCCTCAGTCTAACGCATACTCCGTTGCACAGGTACATACTGTAGTCCCTAATGCCAAGAGGTCTAATGTCAATAGTTTGTTTAAGGAAAACACAGACCAAGTTGGTAAGAGGAACTATAAATCACAGAACCTGCAAGCAGTAGAGGACAATGTACAATCGATGCACATCCAGATTGCTAGTGCAGGATCCAGCCCTGATGCCACTATGCTTCCCCCTGTGCCTACTGATAGTGATGTACAGTTAATGCAGGGCATGCTAAGAGCTAAACTTGAGGAGTTAAGACAAAAACTCATTTCTGCACAAGAGGAAAACAAGACCTTACACTCTTTACTGAATACACCTCAGACTTTATCTGTTGATGTGGAGGAAGTGAACACTGTTCAGCCCCTGAGGGTAGAGACTTTGGTAAACCATGATATTTGTCGATATGTTAGATCTATTGGGAGTGAAGGTCTTTCGTCTAGCACAGCGCTCAATCCGGGCACAGTTTCTAACAATTGTTCTGCTGATTGTCAGGGATTGCAGTTAGCTGAAGATGTACAAACCACTCCTTTACCTAAAGTTTCCTGTGTAGCAGTCTGTCATAATTCTGAGCTAGCACACATACAAGCTTCTGATCTTCAAACACAATACACAAAGGTGGCATACACAGATTCAGTCACTACAGTAGGCTTAGGTCCTGCTCTTGATACAGCTGCTGAGACTGAAGTAGATGTTAAAGCTGATGTGGAAGACGATCTTACCTCTGGGTTCACTCTTCCTTCTGCCAATTCTGATCAATACGAACAGTCAGAGACAGTACAGATTTCATGTTCTGATGAACTCATTCCACAGTATACAGAACCAAAAGACCAGCAGGCGATTCCTGAACTGTTGATTGTTAATCTGCCTCTTTCAGAAGCTAAGACAGAGGAATGGACAATTGACGAAATCCTGATTAACAGAGACTTTACTATGGTGATTCCACTGGTTGATTTTGACTTCCACAAGGAAAGAGACTCTGTGTCACCCACTAAAGAAAAGGACTGCAAGGGTACAGTTCAGTCCTTGGTTACTGGAGCCAAGGAGTCTAATGCCCTAAAGGTGCCCTCCATTCCTGAGCCACTAATGTGTCTATCAACTTCTGAGACTTCTGTGTGTCCTCCTACAACCATTGACTCTTTTATGATCCAATCCACAGCCCTGCAGTCATCTTTGGCACACGTGTCTTCAATCAATGAACCGCTGCCATGTCTGCCATTTAATCAAGAGCCTCCACCATGCACGGGGTTAGTCCCAAAGACCCTGACATGTTTGGATTCAGCTACCGAGATGGCTCCAACTCGCATGCCTTCAGCTTCAAAGTTTCCTCTGGCCTGCCTGTCTTCAGCTACAGTGACTCATCCAGAAGATCATCCTTCAGCCAGAGAGCCTCCGGTAGTCCATCATATATGCATGTCTTCAGTTCCAGAGTTTATTGCTTGTTTGCCTTCAGTTCATGATACACCGGTATCCTGCTTAACTTCGCTTCCAACATCAGAGGTATACCTGTCTACACCATCAGATCCTGCTATATTTTCTACTGCTCCAGACAGTCCTCCTGAATCCCAAACATTTACTGTCGATGAACGTTTAGATTGCCTTTCTTTTGCTTCAGGAGGAGCACCAGAATGCCTGCCTTTTCCACAAGACGATTCTCCCAACTGCTTCACCTTAGCATCAGAGCCTCCTAAAAATGCAGCATCAGAGTTTGAGACTTTTGCCAGCTCCCGCTTCAGAGTCATCAAGCTGGACCAAGTGGTGAGTCAGAACTCCTCACCTCCCGCATGTCCGCTCTCGGCAGAAAGGCTAACAGAACTTCTACCATCGTCTAAGGCAAGTTGCACCAGCCTGCCTCCCTCCTCAAAGACTTACAAGGGTCCACTCCCAGTGACTGAGCTTCCTGGACCTTCCAACTCTGCTCCAGGTCCTGCAAGTTCTTCATGCCTTTCTTCGAACCATGAGTCTCTTCCTCACCAGAAGTCACCGTTTCCATCAGTATCACCTCCAAAGACAACGCACTCCCATCATGGAAAGAAGAAGTCTCGTACGGGTGGCGGGCACCCGAAGAGGGCCGTAGGAGGGGGTATACTGTCACGACTCGCTCCCTCCGCTCCCGTTCCCGCCACTTGGGGACATGTTTTGGGGCTTATTCCTTGCTGGACATTTCCTCCGAACCTAATGCCACAGTGCTGTAATGAATTGGGAGCGCTAAATCCCTATTTTCCAAACTACTTCCCTTCCGGATCCATTCCAGGTTTTTGGCAGTCAGCATGCTTCTTTAACCAAATGACTGTGCTTCCCAGAATGCCTGGCCCACTGCTCCACCTCCACCCTTGCAGGACAAGGTTGGGTGGAGGATAGGCAACACCTGTGGCTGCAGGTGCAGCAGTCAGCACACCAGAGGCGTGTGCTCGTTTAACAGCTTTAAAAGCCTCAGTCTCACTTCAGTCCAGCGCTGGTCATCGATTGCAGTGTTCCTGTTTTTGACTAGTCCCTGGTTCTTGGTTCCTTGCCTTTTTACCTACTTCCTTGTTCCTGTTTTCTTGTTTCCTCCGCCCTGAATTTCGGATTCATGCGCTAATTGATTTCTGCTCCCTTGATTTCCCTTTTTGTCTTTCCCTGTTTGCAGGCAGCAATTCTCAGTGCTTTCCCCTTTTAGATGCAGCCCAGTTTGTCTGTGTTCTATATTTCTTTGACTCTGTCCGTTGCTGCTGTTACCCATTTTGCCTTAGCCTTCCTCTTAGTTTAGTTTCCTGTCTTTTCCTTGGAGGGGTCGCTCCAGATCCTTACTTTCTAGAGGATCCATTCCATGTTTTCCATTGCACTTCTGCATCCATTTCCCATTTGATCATTAGGTGTGGTGTGTGGTGGTAGCTAGCTCCTGTGTGAATGCTTATGTTTTCCCCACTAAGTTGTAATCCCTATTCCAACTTAGGTATTTAGTTTTCTGCAGCGGTTCACGCTCCGCTGCCTTCCAGTCTCCGCCCTTGCCCAGCGGGCTCTCCACATTGTAGCGGATCTCACTCTGCTGCCTTCCATCCTCCGCCCTTGCCCTGCGGGCTCTCCACATAGCAGCGGATCACGCTCTGCTGCCTTCCAGTCTACGCCCTTGCCCTGCCCGGCAGCCTGCCTCACTCCGGCTGCCTTCAGCCCTTGTCCTCTGGACCTCCCTACTTCTCCCATTGCTGTTATAGCCTTTCTGGGTCCCAGATTCACCAACAGGATTCGTGGGCTAGCTGACATTCAAGAGGTGTATCTCGTCCTCGTGAGTACAGTTCTTAAGTTCCCTTATGTAATACCATCAAGAGTGTTAGTACACAGATCCTGTCATTGCTTGCCCTCCACGTGGGTTTAGCGCTGTCAGTACCTGTAACAGCAATTGGGGGTAAGGCGCTTGCCGACTTTCCTCGCGGTCAGGTGCTTACCCCACATCCCTTTTCATATATTGGTTTTGATGTCACACTCTATTTGCACTCCTGGGTTTTAGCATACCTGAGTCGTTGTTCCTGGGTGCACATTTCCCTTGCCATATTCGCTGCCTTTGTACCCGCCTGACTAATCCTGACAACGGTATTACCACCACAGGAAATCCACCAAATCTCCAATGGAGGCTTATGGACTCCAAAGATGGGTATTGACACTTCCTACGGTGGAAATCTGCCAGACCAAGTGGCAGTAACTATAAGCGAGTGTAGTGTATTTCTGCACAAATACCATAGGGATACCAGCAAGCTCATAATGAGACACATTGGGCCTGATTCCAGGGCGTGTTTTATAATGGCACCATCCCATTGGAAAACGCTCTGTCAATCAGGCACGTTGTCTTTTAATTGTCATTTTATCACCCTATTGTATACAATTGCCCACTAAGCCTACCGTAGAAGACACACTTTTAGAATGTAATTGTTAACGCCCACAGTCACCCCCAAGCATCGCATCAGAACCTTTCTGTTGCAGTCTGGCAAAATGACGGGCACATTGCCAGCGACGGCTTTCCAATCAGCAACATTACGGGCAAATCTCTGCAGACGTCATCGCTTTATGGAGCTAAGATCTGCTGTCTGCAGGTCATGAGCACATATCTCCAATTAGGTTCTATGTCATTATCCCACCCAATGGAGACCACTCCTCCAGAAGACTGGCTCCCCTCCCTCAGACCTAGACGCCCCCCGGCCCTCCAAATACTTACCTGCTCCACTGCTGGCAGCCTTGACCTCCTTCTTCCAGTCCCACTGCACACAACCCCGGTTGCAATGCCGCCTTCTCCTGGCTGTGTATCCTGGGCTGTCTCTTTTAGAGGCAGTCCAGAGATTGTACACCTCTACATATCTTTAAGCTCCAATAATAGTTTATGTGATACCTGTCCTCGCTTATTGTGTTTTGTTGTTGTCGAAAATTGCACAGAAATCTTCTCGTAGATTTTTAAATGTACTCGATGGAGCCCTTGTTCCATTCTCGGCAAGTGTGTCCTATTCTGCGTGGTACTACTGGTGCCAGAGAGAATACCATCGACGGTAGGGAGATTGAGGCAATAATATTGCCAGCTGGGTGTAGAGGTCTGTCTGTAGTCTCATAGATCGTCCATTGCGAGGTAGGACATGCCACTCTGTCACTCATCTAACGGAACTTGGTTTCAGTTGAACCCACGGTTTGCAAACGAGTGCGTGATTGACCGCTTCGACAATGTAGCTTCATTTGTTTCCTGACATCTGTAATGCACTGAAGCAGTAATTGATCTGCAAATATCCAGTGTCCATCGTGACAAACATATCAAGGGCTGACTCACAGAGTAATTCTGCATATTTGTTTATGAAAGTTTCAAGATTCAGTTTTCCTGCTGACCCTCAACACTGTTAGTTTCTCATGAATATCTGCTTGGCCAGGTCCACATGCTGAAATATTTGGCCATGTGCCATACAATGTTACTGACGAGGGAGTTTGCAGGTGCAATCAGCGATGATTAGATGTTTTACTGTATACGTCATGTATGTCTCCACATCTGGCAGGGCTTGGACAGCACCATATGAAGCCACTATGGACGAAATCTGGAACCAGGGCAAAAGCAGGGGTAGCATTATTTTGACCTTCCTGAAATGGAGTGCTCACCTGCAATCACAAACTTCGCAAAAGACAAGTGAGAAGCTAGGGGTGAAACTAATCTGAAAGGGGTGGGGGGTCCTCTGTAGAAGGGCTGGAGATATCATAGAAAAGGGGAAGCAAAGACGAGAGCACCCTGGGAACCTATTGTTTACTCAAGAGGTGTTGTTAGGTGGTGAAATCTATGTAAAATGGAAAGATGGCAAAAGAAAATGCATTTATTTATTTATCTCTAATGCGCCGGAAGCCCGCAGGCATCGGGACGCAACACACACACGCGGACAAACAAAAGAGACGGGGCAGGGTCTGCAGAAAGACAGATACAGGCAATTACTTAAATAGAAATGCTTTTAAGGCTTTTGTGAAGGTCCTGGAATTGGGCTCCAGAGTTCCAGAAGTGGGAAGAGAATTCCAGAGTTTGGCCGCTTTGACTTGGAAGGATTTTCCCAGACCATTCTCGCGTTTATACTTTAAACCTATGATCTGCATTTTGTTGGTGGATCGTAATGCTCTGGTAGGACGGTACTGCAGGACCAGAGTTTTCAGGCAGGAGGGGGCTGCTCCATACACACATTTGTGAACGATGGTACCCGCTTTGAAGTAAATGCGATCCTGAATAGAAAGACAGTGCAGCTCCCTTCTGTGGGTTGAAATGTGCTCCGCATGTTGAGTTTATTAACAATGCGCACAGCATTGTTTTGTAGCACTTGACATCTCCTTATGTTGGAAGATGAGGCTCCTAAAAGAAAAGAGTTACAGTAGTCTAACCTTGTCAAGACAGTGGCTCGAGCGATAATCGCATTACTGTCTCTAATTAATAGATAATCGCATTACTGTCTCTAATTAATAGACGTATATTTTTGAGTAGGTGAAGAGAATGGTTATAGCTTTTTGTCAATAGATTGACGTGAGCATCTGAATTTAAGGAGGCCTCCAGAGAGACACCCAAAGTTTTCAACTTACTTACTACTGGAATACAACTTGTGCCTATTTGAAAACTAGAGTAGGCAGTACTTAGTTTAGCCCGTGCAGCCTTTAAACCAAAGATCAACAATTCAATCTTGTTGCAGTTCAGGCAGAGCCAATTGGAAGAAATCCAGTCTTCAATTTGATGGTATATAGAAGAAAGGGCTGCAGAATCAGTCAAATAGTCTCCTGTTGGCTCTATGACCTGCTGGGTGTCGTATGCGTAGTTGGTAGAAAACGCGCCCAGATTGTTTAAGAGAGAACATAGGGGCCGGATATAGAGGTGGAACAAGATTGGAGACAGACTTGCTCCCTGCAGTACTCTGCACCAGATAGGTGTGGTAAGAGAGCATGCCTGGCCCCACTGGATACGTGAATCGCGGTCTGACAAAAAGGAGAGGAACCAATCAATCACTGACCTAGGTGGTGTAAGGTCTGTTTCAGGGTGCCGTGATCCACCAGATCAAATACTTTGGATAAATCCAGCAAGGTCAGATTACCTGCTTTGACCTCTTCTGTGATGCGGAGCATGTGAGCTTGAAGGTCCACTAGAGCAGTTTTAGTGCTGTAGTTGGGCCGAAAGCCTGACTGTCTAGGATGGAAAATACAATTTGCTTTGACGAAGCACTGGAACTGTGTATAGGCCACCTTATCCAGGACCTTAAGCAGGAAGTTACAGTTGGTAATAGGTCTGAGATTTTTAGGGTCCTTGGGGTCAAGGTTGGATTTCTTTAGCAATGGGGTGACTGTGAAGTTTTGATAGACTTGGGAACCTTTCTTTCTCGAAAGGAGGCATTAACCTAGTAAGGAATGGGGCAAAGAGCACCCTGTGTTCCAGGATAATTTTATGGGCAATAGCATTTTCTGAGCATGCTGTAGGTTTCATGGACGAGAGGATTTCTTCCATCTCAGACACATTCATTTCTAAAAGGGAGAATGAAAGGTGACTTGACACTTTGTGATCTCTATATGAAAGGCTTTTAAATGTATTATTCCTAGCCTGCATTTTTACTTCTATCTTTTCTCTTGCCTTAATGATTTTTTCCTCAAAGGCGGCCTGCACTGTCTGTGTGACTTGAGTGGTGGATAGGAACCGTATTTGGAGAGCATTAGGTTTCTCGAGAAGTCTTAAAGTTTCAAAGAGTTTTCTGGTACTGTTGGCTTCTTGTTTGATTTTCGGGGTTGTAGAAGTTCTTTTTGCTATTAACCACTTTGTTTTTGTACATTTTATCTGGCTGTTTGATGCTGTAACCAAATGGATTCCAGCTTCCGTTTCACCCTCTTTAGTGCAATCAATTCAGAAATAAACCATTTCTGATGGCCAGGGTTATCTCTAACTGGCTTGGTTTCAAGAGGCGCGCCCTTATCAAGAAGGGTGGTTAACCTTCTTTGATATAGAAGAGCAAGATGTTCGGCTGAGTCTGTTTGGAAGGTTTCTGACGTGATGAGCTTGAGGCAGGATGCAAGATTCTTGAAATCTATTTTCTTGAGGTTCTTGCTGGTGACTAGTTTAGCTGTATTAATTCGTTTAGGGTGCCCCTGAGGGAGCAGAATATGCAGGTCAATGTTGTCATGGTCCGACCAGATGCATGGCTGTGCATGGTCAACCTGAGCTACAAGATCTTTGGTAGACACTAATCTAGAATGTGATTTTTGTCAGTAGTGGGCGCATTGTTACTTCACATTTATGTTAGTTAGAGCTCTTTCGAGTTGGCTTCTTTGTCAAGTTTATCACCCTACCAGCAGTTAAGATCGCCAAGGAAGAGGGTGGCCCTGATTGGGCCCTTCTAGGGAATGCAAAATATATGTTATTTCCTCATTAAAGGTGGGCATTGCTGAGGGGGGGCTATAGATTAGAACAATATTCAGACAACAATTGGGGTTGTGAGGCATCTTGGCAAGCAGTATTTCACAGTCCTGACAAGAGACTGGAGAGACAAACAGGCCTAGGTTAGTTTTGGTGATGATTGCCACCCCGGCCCCTGCTCCCATCTCCCTATTTGTGCAGAGAATCGAATACTCGGAGGATACTGCTAGGCAGATGGCCGGGCCACCATTATCCTTAATACACATTTCAGTTAGCCATGTCGAGGTCTCTGTCGACTATCATGTCATGAATGTCGCTGGCATGGTTGTTCAGAGATCTAGTGTCAAGGAGTACAATTTTTAGTGTATCTCCTGACATATTTTTAGGTTTGAGGTGACAGTTACTTTAGCTGAGTGTTTAACATGACTGTTTCTTCAGAACAGTCTAGTGTCATGCTCATCTCACAATTTACAATGATCGGTTCGAACTCAGCTTGAGCTGAGTGCCAGCCTTTCGTTTAGGTGTGAGGTATGGCGAGCTTCGGGAGTATTAGGAGATACATATTCGGCCCCTAATGGTAGAGGACACCCAGCAGGAGTGCTTACAGGCTCAGTGGAAGTATACGTGTGGAATGTATGTCCAAACTGGCTGCTATGTTCTGCGACGTAGCTAGGGCGTCCATTTTTGTCATTTTTAGCCTATTGACAAGAGCAACACGATTGACTCGAAGTAGAGACAGTGATAAAGATTCCTCTTCTAGGTAACCAATTATGAAGCATACAGTATAATGAGCTATAATACGAATGTAAATGAAGGGACTAGCGGGAAATTTCCATTCACCTACAAGAACTGTTCATACACTAAGAAGTGATTGTGATCGCTTAGGTAAGGTGTTTAAGTAACTTTCAGCTTGCATAGGAAGGTCACATCATTTAATGCCACTGCGAGATTTGGTTGGTCATTTGAAAGGTGAGTGTTCTGTTATTTAAGGCTTTGGCAAAATAAAGGTTGATAGTTTGGCCTTCAGGGCTCTCCCTACTTTTTGACGTTCAGCTGCAGGAAGAGGAATTCGATGCTTCCATCACCTTCCGGGGCTCCCCTCCCTTGACATTTAAAGGCTCCCTCGCCTTTCCATGATCCTTCCCAGCTGTTGACGTCTATTGAGGTGTCATCCCTCAAACATAAAAGCATAGCTACTGAAGGTTCATTAAAATACATTCTACTGGTTTAAAAAAGAAACACAACACATTACAACATGGCTGCATTATGCATAAAATGTTGCTTGAAAAATACAAGATGTTTTTGAGCACAACAATCACGTCAATCAAACACAGCATATTGATTAGTATGTTAACACAAGCAGACAACGGTCCCTACAAATAACAACACGTTCAACTCATTAACTTAGAAACGTGCCACTCCAAATCAAGTTCCGTTGGTGGACCTCTGAGAAGGGTGATCAAAAGGTTACAACTTCTCAAGTTATGCATTTTTAGGAATGCACGGATATACCAGGATACACACAGACCTTTATTTTAGTATGAGTGAATGGGGAATAGGCTATCCCTTGACACCTGCACCTGCTAATTAAATACAGGCAATACTCACCATCATTTATTATTCATGCTCTACATCAGGGGACATTGCAACCACATCATTCAACAATGACAATACTTTACAGAGACAGAAGTAGGGGTATGGTGCTATGACCATGGGATCTTGGGCAATGTTCTTGAACCTGCTCTCCAACCTTGATGCTAATCACCCCTCTGTCCTCATCTTACTTGATCTCTCTTCTTCCTTTGACAGGGTCAACCATGCCATCCTGCTGGCATCACTGATCAGTCTCTGGCCTGGCTGACTTCTTTCCTCTCGGACCGACCCTCCCAGGTGCAACTTGGGTCCTTCCTCTCCTCTATATCTCTCTCTACCTGTGGTGTTACTCAGTGGTCTAACCTTTCTCCCTGGTTGTTCAACCAATATCTGGCACCTTTCGCCCACCGCATTGCTGCTCTCTGCTCCAACTTTCAGTGCTATGCGGACGACACTCGGCTCGCTTTCAGGCTTCCCTCTGCTGCCTCTTCTCCTTCTCTCATCCCGGATTGTCTGTCTGCAATCCAGGAGTGGTGTGCCGCCAATCTCTGCCTGAATGCCAGTAAGACTGAGATCCTCCTCATCGGCACACCTGCACCTTCTTTTCCTGCCACTCTATGGACGGCCTCCCTTGGCCTTCCTCCTACTCCCACCTGTGAGGCTAAGAACCTCAGGATCATCTTCGACTCCACACTCTCCTTCTCTCCTCACATCTCTGATGTCTCTAAGAAGTCAAACTACCAACTGAACCTCCTCAGAGGTATTCTTCCTTTCCTCTCCTTCCCCCAGAAGCTCTCTGTCTCCAGAGCTCTGGTTCTCTCTAGGATTCACTACTGTAACAGCCTCTTTTTAAATCTACCTGCCTCTATTCTCCGTCCTCTACAACTCATCCAGAACAGGAGTGCAAGACTTGTCCTTCGCCTCAAGCCCAGGGATCGTATGCCTCCAGCCCTGACATTTCTCCATTGGCTCCCAGTGGCTGCAAGGATCAAGTTCAAGACCCTTTGCATTGTCCACAAGGCCTTCTAGGGCCTGGGACCGCAATAACTCCAACTCTCTCTTCGGAAGAATATCTTCCTACCCGAGCTCTTCGCTCCTCCACCTCCAACTCCTTGAGGGTTAGGCGCTTCTCCAAGCAACGAGTTGGGGACAGATCTCTCTCTTTGGCTGGCGCCTCCCTCTGGAACAGCTTCCCTGCCTCTCTGAAACTTGTGCAGAACCATCTCCCGTTCCGGAAGCATCTCAAGACTTTCCTCTTTGATTCTGCCTTCTCTTTTCCTCTGCCCTGCTGATCTCCTGTCAGATACTGCTCTGGCACCCCTTGCACTTGGGTCAGTATCTGCAACCCTGCAGTCCCTTTACCTGCATTTATCAGACACTTGCTGTCTGCACTTAACCCTTCCACTGCCACCTGCTAGCCCACTACTTGTTTTTGATCCTGTGTCCTGCACTTGCCCTTCCTCCCCTTCCCCTGGCACTTTTCCCCTAAACCTGCGCAATCTCAATGTCACTAGGCCTAGTAAGATCGTTGTCTTTGTCCCCCCTTTGTTCCCCTACCTTGCCTCATTGCCCCTTGAAACACTTGTGTATAGGTGCGTTATAAATATCAAATATCATAACTCTGCCTGTCTGTTTACACTTACTTTCTGTATACACATAGGAAGCTATGATTACATAATATATTCATACCATAAAAGTAAATACAGAGCTGAAGACAAAGTAGATTTTGGGCAAGTAACTGGGCAGATTACACATGTAGCTTTAGAAGCAAAGAGAATGTTGACTCCAATAGGCAATTTAAAAGATTTCATCCACGAATTTAACTGATAATATACACATGATGCAGTAACTAAATGCAGTTGAACGGCTCAACATGCAAAGGAACAACATTGTGTGACTTCCTCCTAAAACATTTAACGAAAGCACTCTTTAGTACCAGTAATAACTGCTGCACTCTTCACTAGCCCCCACCTTCCAGGGACAGGAGAAGGATACTTGGGGGACGAGGAGGGGGGGGGTCACAGTGTGAGCTGAATTTTCTGTCAAGTGTGGGCTCTACCGCTGTACATCAAGCCTCAGGCAGGAGAGAGAATATTCTAGTTGGGCTGTTGGCCTTTTGCTCATCCATTATTTTTTTTTTAAAGGACCTTCCTTATACCAATAGACAATGCACTTTTTCTATATCTAATGGGATTGTGGAGGTCCTTATAAAAATGCCTGCACTGCCCCTGGGCGTTTCCCTCCGATCCATGTCAGTGGTGGAGCCAGGGTGGGGGTAGGGGTGGCAACCGACCCCCGTGGGTGCACCTGTGCCCCCCTGGTGCCCAGTGCGCCCCCCAGATTCCCCCTGGTACCCCATTATCCACCCCCCGGCACCAAAAGCTGCCTCCGCTACTGATCCATGGGAACCAAATGTTGGCTGTGCACATCGAAACAGTACTTAGTTGGTTTCTATGCACACAAAAGTAGATAATAACAAATAATTGTAAAATTATTTTGAGGCTCCAGCAAGTGAAGGCCATTCCAAAGGGCAATAGAAGTCATGTCTGCGGGAGCTGGGTATTTGAGTCTGCTTTTGGCATATGATGGGACCTCCTGCAAGCCTATACTTTACACCCGGTGCCTGTGTGGTGGTGTTATTGGGTCATTCAAGGCTTCATCTAACATATGATGCAAGCACCTGCAGGTGTGAGCTTATAGCTTAGCATATGGTGACTATACTATGCATATGGGAGCATCATTGGGGCATTTGAGGCTGCACTTCACATGCAACAGACAAAACCCATTGCATGTTTCTCCTTAACGCATGTTACATCCACTAACTGAGGGGTCAGGCCAAGGGGGTGACCCTGTTATTGTATTTTCTGATTTTTAGAACACAGCAGGAACACATAGGACAAGATCTGCGAGACCTCGAAAACAAAAGCAGAATATAAAAAGATAATCAAAACTCATGCAAAATATGTACCAAGTGGAAGCAATGCGTTTTAGATGTAAGCGAACTTGGTCTCTTTTTTCCTTTTGTGAAGTGAGTTCTGTGCTACTCCACTTTCCTAAGTCCCCCAGGGTCTGTGTACCAGTGCTTTGTGCAACGTGATCCAAAAGTGCAAGGTGTCATCTTTCCTAGTGCAACATTATCTGCAATTATAAGCACATTATTTGTTCCATGTGTGCTTTCTGGCCTTTGTCATTCGAGCAGGCACACTTATGCATGAGTTTTGGTTATCTTTTCATACTCTGATTGTCTCTATGTTTTTGTCCTATGTTCGATGAATTAATAAGTACAATGGCAGAGCCTAGCTTTGTGGCAGACTCCACAATGATACAAAAGGATCATGGCACAGGAAAGTGGTGCAACGGCCCGGTAGTGGGCGAGAGGGCACGTAGACAGTGTGATGGGGCTGCATAGGAATTTGTGAACTGTGTAGTTGAGGCTGAATCATTTGCTGGTGTTAATCTGTCTGTATTTACTGCATGCAGAAAACGGTCACAACTGCAAAACAACCACCCAGCCATGCTGTTCCCAATACTCACGCACAAGGAACCCATTTTGCATCTTATTTATATACCTGGTGTTGATTTCTTTACCGGACTAGGGGGGAACAGAAAATGGAGTTGTGTGACAAATAAAATCAGTAACAAAACTGAAACTATGTAAACAAAAAAAGCTTAAAGAAATCTGTCCAACAGGAAGAAAGTGTGGTGGCTTTTAAACATTGCGGTGATAATGCAGATTATTTACAACGCTTTCCTTTGGAAACTCACTGAGCTGTGAAGCCATTTTATGAAAGGTGAAGCTGGCGGCCATGTTGCGAATCAAAGGTAAGGAGGGACATGGCAGGCTGGATCGGTCGAGCAGTCGTTGCTTACCATCATGTCTCGTTTTACTTTAATCTCAGGGATTGGGTGCAGAAAACCCGGAAGTACTGGAGGCTGGCAAAGGCACAGAGATGTCCACTCATCTACTTGGGTGCGCGGTTCGCCCATTAATGCCACGGTGTCCCTCACCTGCCTTGATATGCAGTCTGATTTTGGGCAGTGTGAATGACGTTTGGTTACAATCCAGAAGCGTTGTTGGCCATGGTATGTGAATATTGGCAGAACAAAACAGAACATAATTCATACATAAATTGCAGCAAAACTGTGGGGTCCACTCCGGAGACCGTGACACTGACTGGACATAGACAGAAGGGAGGCGGTCGTCACTCTCAGCAGGATATGATTACAGAGGATGTAGTTTTGGATTTAAACGTGGCCAAACTAAACTAATTAGCAGATCCCTTTCCCATGTCCACTTTGCTAATATAGGAATAACTCTTTAAGATTCAGAAAGATTTTTGGAGTTGATATAATTTGCACTTACGTTTAAGAAAACCAGCTGTTCTAGTTCCTCAGTTTCTTTCACTGTTTTCTCCAATATCTCTTTCGCCGTATCAATATTCTGCTGGAAGCTGACCATCTGATCATACAAATATTCCATTTTCATCTTCTTCACCTCCTCAAAACTCTGCATCTTCTGCTTGTGCTGGGCTTCTACCATTTTAACCATCTCTTCATTCTGCTCTTCCAGCAGTTTCCCATTTCTATCGTAGTTTTCCTAGAAGAAACAAAGAGGTGACCGTGTGCCAGCAAAACCTGCAATGGCTTTCATATTTGGGGACGAGCTTGTCTGAAATCAAACATACTAAACATTATGGGACAGCTATGGTCATTCACGGCAGGCCATGGTCAAAACCTTGTTGTGTCATTGGTCCTAAAAGGTGCTATGCTGTGCCTTAGTGGATAATACATTCTGCAAGACAAGCTTGAGCTTCTGATGAGCAACATAGGTCTGCACACAGCTTCTTTCATAGGGTTTCGCGTGTGAACTTGTCAGTGCTTCTTTGTATGAAGCACAGGAAATTACACCTCAAGTCCTGCACTTAGCACCAGAACCCCGAGTCCACCTATGTGGTATGGATACAAAGCAAACATTTCCAAGAGCTGCAAAAAAAACTAGTTTGTGTAGCTAAGTTAAATCTTAATTTTCCTACTGGTGGTATCCCTTAAATGGATATCCAAGCATTAGTTTCCCTTTTCTTAAACTTTTTAAGAGTCCAAATATTAACATAAATTTGCCAATAGCACACAATTTGCTTATACAAAAGTAAAAAAGTGTAAACATAATTATTATAACCAAAATGTATTCAATATAAATGAAAATCTAAATTCATTGAGAGCATATAAGACTCATTTTTCATAACAAAAACAATTTTTACAAATCAAAAGAATTGAAAAAATTACAAATTCACTGCTGTTTAGAAGTCCACCAACATCACAAAAAATTGATGAAAACAAAATTAAATCAAGTCAAAAGAATCAAGAAAAACAAGAACAATTCACTTCTTGCAGGTCTGCCCCACCTATATGGTATGGGCTCCTTTGCAAAAACTATCAGCGCCAAATCAAAGCCAATGTGTCCGCTAGTAAGAGGTTATGCCTAAGGCAGGAGGCCACGCTTGCTTCTATGTGTCATTACAACAGACCAGCATTTGGGATTGTCAATGGATCCCGCTGTGAAATGTAGTTTACAAAGTGTGTCTTCAGCCAGGCTGTGCAGCTGCCAGCTAGAAAGTGGAAATTGATAGGGTAGGAAGTGCTGGGGGGATCTGAAAGTCATATTGACCTTTCTCTATTGGTCTCCAAGTTCCTAACCCTAAAGGCATGTGGCTTCCAAAACATGAGTAGATCTGACAACATGGTGAGAGCTCACAGAGCAAGTTGAAGGAATGCTGTTCTGAAAGCAGGGGCAGCTGCAGGGGCAGAGGGCAGGGAGAGATTACAACACTTTTCTGGAAATGCAACTATGGATGAAATGCAAAATTGGCAGTGTTGGCAGCTATCTATGTGTTATCCACAGACAGAACAGAGTGTGGTCTTTTTCTTGCTACTCACTGTGGTGATAATAAAGGATGCTACTCACAGGTGTGATGATTTAGAAGAACCTTATATTTTATCTCTTTCCACATGGACCACCATAGGGTTGAAACACTGCTGCTACTACACTCTCGCACATAAATCTGCACATGCACTGTATGGCACAATCTGTAGGTGGGTATAAGGTGGAGTGCAGCAGGGAGAGGCACAGCAGGGCACTGGATGGAAGATACTACATCATTGGCTTTCCTAGAGTCAAAGTATTTCTGACAGTTCACAGTCTTGAAATCTCGATGGAGTCTTCTTCGTTCGTGGTCATCCGGTTTCAGTGCCTGGGTCGATCACAGTGTCCTTGGCATTGTTTTCTTGTTCTTTGTGAACTGCATCTTCTGACCCTTCACTGGGGTCACCACTGGATTCCTTCCTATGTTTTTCTCACACTTTGGTCCCAGCCAAAAAGGGAGCTTATGAGTGCCAATCTGTGTGAGGTCTTTAGGGAGCTTAGAGGCGAGGTGCGCATTGCTATAAGTTGTTTTCTTCTGTTGTTCTTCGACGATCTGATATTTTCAGCATCAGGGATCTTTGGGCATTCCTCTGGAATGAGCCCATGCCAGAATAAGGTTGGTATTTGCGGGGGCGTGGCCAGCAGCCATGCGGTAAGGAAGAGCTTTCTTCTAGCTCCCACTTGATCCACTTATTGATAAATATTTCACCCGTCCACATGCTGGATTAAAAGTAGCATTGAGGACCGGAACTACACAGGAGCTGCCGGGGAAAGTGCCGCAGCTCAAGAGGTACTGAACAAGGAGGAAGAGCCGTGTGTCCCAGAGGCACCGAGACCCAACATGGGAGAGCAACGCCAGAGGAAGAAGAAACATGATGGGCGATCTCCACACCTGAGAGGCAGCCCGCACACTGAAAAAAGAGGCGAGGAGGAGAGGAAGGATGAGCTCCTACGGACGGTTGCCGTGGAAGACCTGCAGCAGTCCGAGAGAAGCTTTGCTTCGTGGGCAAAACCGTGTGCTGCCCCAAATAAATGACACCTTTCAGAGAGGGAAGGTGAGACAGCAGAAACAGAGAAGGGAGCAAGAGACCGTGAGATGCCTGGACCCCCCGGAGAGTGCAACCGAGGAGCGGGAGAGCGAGAGCTGCAGCCCAGACTTCCCAAAACAGCGGACCAGCGGAAGAACGCTCTCTGCCGGCGACCGAGGAAAACAGGTGAGGAGCAGAAATGGTGGGAGCCCCCGGATGCTGGGAAGACTGTACACAGTGCGCATCGTGGAGAAGACATACAAAGCAGACAGAGCCACCCGCACGCACAGCTTAAAGTGCGCCCCCGGCACCATCCACACAACAGAAAGCCCCATAGCCTGAAAATCACAGCCGACAGAAACTGGTAAAGGGAGGCTGGAGGCAGAGACAAGAAGCTAACGGGAGACCCCGAAGTACGCCACTGGTCCGAGCATTGGGGAAGACTGCATAGGCAAAATATTACAGACCAACAACTAGAGGGCAGCAGAGGGTGCTGAGAGCCCATTGACCAGGAGAAAGGGTGACAATAAAACCCACACAGGGGGTTCAAAGAGCGCAGGTGGAACTCAACCCAAGCAAACAAAGTGACACACCACGGCGGCAAGGAAACCACGTAAGCATACAACATACAGATGGCAGACAAAGGCAAAAAAGGAAAGAGCAAGAAAACGGTTATGGAAGCTTATGCACAAAAAGGGAACACCAATGCAGATCAGCAAGGGAAACAACCAGGGTCGACCTCAACGCAGCTGGTGACCATGCAAGAGGAGAGCCCAATTTTGGCAGCCATAGCAGCGCTAAAGACGGCACTGGAGTACAAAATAGACACAAAATCGTGGATGTAGGCCTACTGCGACTGGATGTGAGGGCACTCACGGACCGCCTGGGCACAACAGAACAACAAGTACAAGACAATACTACGACCACAGCTAGTACCAGGACCCAAATGGAAGAACTCAGAGAAAAGGTGAAGGCCCTAGATCACTGCGCAGAAGATGCAGAAGGGAGACCCCACAAGAATAACATACAAATACTTGGACTTCCCAAGGGAGAAGAAGGGAGAGACCCCACAGAGTATGTGGAAAATATGTTGCTACAGGAGGTGGGTCCGGGTATGTTGTCCCAAAGATTTACGGTTCAGAGGGCACACAGATCGCTAAGGAAAAGGCCCCGGGTGCCCCCCAAGACCGATAATTGCCAAAATACTAAACTATAAAGACAGAGGAAAAAGTCCTTGCCTTCTCTAGAAAAGGGGGAACCATTAAAAGAGGAGCTTCAAAACTAGCAATATATCCAGATTATATCATTGTGGCCCAACAACAAAGAGCACGGTTTGGCCCGGCCAAGGAGCGGCTGAAAAGTGCGAACATGCGCTATATGTTAATATACCTGGCTAAACTGAAAATATTGCACAATTTTTTCGACAACATGGAAGAAGCGTAGGCTTGGATGGGATACAGGGATACCACAGCTCCCACACAGAAATAGCAAAGCACCATAACAGATGAATTCTGGACACAATTTGATGCTGGCCCTGAGAACCGTGACATAAATCAGCCTGGAGGACATAATGAGGACAATGAGAGTACGCGGAAATAGAGACACAGCAGTACCAGCAGGAGCTGCAAAACGGCAGCCCGGTAAGCGGCTGCATACCCCAGTTGAAACATTTAGACGTCATTTCTGAAATGTCGAGCTGCCGCACGTGCCCCGATGGAGAAGAAAGGGGAGTGAGAGAAGCAGCTAGGACTAAGCATGAACATTAACGCTGGGTCATTGTTTGGTTTGGCACTGTTTTGGGGAGTTACCGGGGGAAAGGAGAAAAGGGAGGGGGAGCAGGGGAGGAAACATGGGGAAACGTAACAAAGGGGACTCTTTGGTTATTAGACAAGTGGAACCATAAACATGGAGAAATAGAAGGAGTATGCAAGATTGTGGAGAACAAGAGAGAATGGGGCCTTCAAGTGAGGAAGACCAGAAATGAAATTAAACCACATCATGATAAACATAAGAGCACACCAGGGCCCAGATCAGAGATGAACATAAGCATGCATGCAATAATACCAAGTGGACAGACAGGGCAGTGGGAGCTAAGAGGCTCGAACACAATCCATTATGCTAACACCTGAGGGGTTAAAATAATCACTTGGAATGTGAGGGTCCTGAGCAATTACATAAAGAGGCTGTGAATGCGCACCAACCTACCCACTAAAGGCATACAGATAGCAATGCTCCAAGAAACACACTTAACGGCAGAGAGGCTGGCCACACTAGATAAGAAATGGGGGGTAAATTATATGTCTCACCCTTTTTGGCATTTGCAAGGAGGGTCCTTGTATGGATAGTGCCAACAGCCCCTTTCCAGCTGCTGGAGATCAGAAAGGATGATGAGGGGAGACATGGATGGTGGGAAAACAAGGAGGTCTGCTTTGTAAATACATACGCTCCAAACCATGACATCACGATCTTCTTTAGATCATTATATACAAGGCTGTCCACGTACAGAGAGGCAACATGGGTGTGGGGAGGAGACTTCAATTGCACACTGAATCCAGCACTGGACAGGTCAAACACCAAACACAAAAAAAACAGCACCACAGTCCAAAACCCTCAAAGGCCTATTATGAGAATTCAGACTGGTTGACATTTGGAGGGAAAGATATGGAGCAGAGCGGACCTACTCACACTTCTTAGCCCCCCCATGCGGTGCATACACGAATAACTGATATGTTCACGGGGGAGGAAACATTGAGGAACTTTGAGCACATAAAATACAAGGCCAGGATGCTCTCAGATCACACTCCACTTATAGCGACATGGCAGGACAAGGCCTAGAGACCCCGAACACCCACCTGGCGCCTGAGAGCAGAAGCCCTCCAGGAGGGGGAGTTCAATAACTACATGAGAGACCAGATAGAGGAATACTTTACCATTAACACAAACAGCGTAGCACAAAGGGGTACAGTTTGGGACACATTCAAAGTGGTCATGCGAGGGAAAGCTATTGGGAAAATGGGAGGACTCAGAAAAGAAACACTGAAGGCATTGGAAGACATCAAAAACGAGGTAACAAAAGCAGAAGGTACAGAAAAGGGAACACCGGCTGGGCCAGGGTGGCTGATAAAATCAAGACAGGAATATATGAGGGAATGGGAAAAACTGGGACGCCTGGACTTGGCTAAATACACCCAAAAACGACATGTACGCAGATGAGGCAAAAGGGGGTAGAAGTGATGTGAACGAAGCATTGTCCAATATAGACTAACCAAGACTCAGGGAAGATCAGACAGATGAGTTGAACGCACCACTGGCATTTGAAGTAATTAAGGAAGTTATAAGAGAGCTGCCCACTTCCAAAACCCCAGGACCAGACGGACTCACGGGAGAGTTCTATAAAACATATATAGACATACTGGCACCCAAATTGCTGAGTGTTTTCACTGAGGCATACGAACTGGGAACACAACACAATAGCCTAAGAGAAGCCACCATTATACCGGTCCTCAAACCAGGCAAACCACTGCAGAGCTGTGGATCATAAAGGCCCCTCTCTATGGTAAACCAGGATTGCAACATCCTGACAGCGGTCCTAGCGAATAGATTGAAAAGAGTAATAGGAGACTTAATACACACAGACCAAACAGGGTATGTTCCAGGGCGGAGCACCACGTGGAACCTGAGAAGACTACACCATGTAACAGATAGCACTAACCACCTCCCAGACGAATGTGCAGTCGCATCACTGGATGCAGTCAAGACCTTTGACTCAGTTCATTGGGACTAGCTGCTGAAAGCCCTAGCACATTATGGTATTGGGGAGATCTTCTTACAATGTGTTAAACTGATCTATACAGTGCCTGTGGCCAGGGTAAAGACAGGCAGGCAGATCTCTGAAGCATGGGAGGTGCAAAAGGGAACGAGGCAAGGATGCCCACTATCACCAATGCTGTATATCCTGGCTATTGAACCACTGGCAGTGTTCCTCAGGAAGGAATATGCAGAGGCAGGAATAGCATTGGATGGAGTAGAGCACCTAATTTCCCTATATGCGGATGACATGCTATTGTATGTAAGCAAGCCAGAAGACAATCTACCACACTTGATAGATGTTATAGATGAGTTTGCCAAGGTGTCAGGGATCAAGGTGAATGGAGAATAATCTTGCCTGTTTCCACTTGAAGGGCTTAGAGCCCTTGAAGAGTAAACATTGTCCCTATTAGGCCTAAAATGGAAGACGCAGACCTTTCTCTTCCTGGGCATCGCTATAAGACACGGCCCGGAGACCTCCCATAAGAGCAACACGCAGAAAGCTGTGGATGGTGTAACCAGCTCCATGAAGTTCTGGAGAAGACTGCCACTCAGAGTCACAGGGAGAGGGACCCTCCAGAAGATGTTTGTACTCTCCAGGCTCCCATACTGCTTTACTAACGTGCCGCACAGCATACCAGCACTTTTCTTCTGAACACTGAACAAACAGGATAGGAAATTCCTGTGGGAAGGAGGAAGAAACAGAATCGCCCTGAGTACGCTGAAGAGGGACTATGCTGGACTATGCTGAGGGTGGGATGAAGGTGCCCCACTTTGAAAGCTACTACTCGGTGGGGCAGCTACAACACGTGGTCACATGGCTGGGGGACAACCACTGTTAAAGCAATACTTTCTGAAGGAAGTACTTTGGATGAAGGAGCTTGCTTTGGAGCGACCCTCCCAGTTGCTGCAATTAGGTAAGGATATATGGCACAGAACCTGGAGACTCCTGGGCAATCCGGATCCTTGTTCAGTGCACACCCCTCTGACGGCAATAATAGGTGAACAACAGTGCGCACTGGCGAAATACAGGAGACACTGGGAAGATAGAGGGTTGGCTACTATCGGGGACCTTGTGAGGGATAGTGAGTTGATAACCTCCCAGCCTCTGATTGATGAATATGACATACACAAAGGTCAATTCCTGTTACAATTAGGAGGAGATAGTCTGGTCCACAATATGAAGGAGAGTTTAACGTGACACTAGACACCATGTATGATGTATCTGAAGGGGAACACGTGGTCTCCAGACTCTATGAGCTGCTTTTGAACAAGACGGGACAGAGGGAACTTAAGGTGTGCCATAAATGGAAGGCAGAAATTGGGAGAGCGCTGAGAAACGCAGAGTGGGGAAGAACGGTGCTTTACACAAAAGTAGTCTCTAGAACTGCTAGATTTCAACTCACCCAACTATACGTCACGCACAGAGCATACATGACCCCACACAGATTGGCACTCATAACCAGCACGGAAGCACGAGTTTGCCCGAGATGTGCCCAGGAAGGGACGGACTTGATGCATATGTTCTGGGGGTGTCCGGTTATACAAAAATTCTGCAGTGCAATAGCTGACAGGGTAACACGAGGGGGCATACAGATGCTGGACTGTTTCCTAGGGGAGGGAGACCAAATGCCCACTTTGCTCAAATGAAAGATTTAATCTGCATACTAGCGAAACGCAGGATTGCCATGGGGTGGAAATCAACAGAGGGCCCCAGACTGGAAACTTGGTGGGCAGACCTAAAAAGATAGGCATTGTCAGAAACTACAGTGTGGCTCAGAGCGCTGCAGAAGGGAAACCACGAAGGTGGAGGGGATTTAAACATGGAACACTTTGACATGGAACATGTTCCAGCCTGAGGCAGATGACCCCGGTTGAAAGTACATGCTTGAATGAAGAATTGGAGTAAGCACCGAGAAAGCAAACGAGAGGGACTATCATACAATGTAATGGAAGCAGGCCCCCATTGTAGATGCCGAAACAGACATGTACCTGAATCACTGTAATGATATGGCGATGCTTGTCTAATGTTGGTTTATTTGTTTGTTTGTCAGAAAATAAAAAACATTTAAACAAAAAAGGTAGGTATTTGCAACCCTGCCTCTCATGTGGTGGAGTTGATGGTCACTCTATAGGCTGCTATGGTTTGTTGGACTGCTTCACGGGAGTCTTTATTTTAATGCCTGACAGATTACAGCATTTCGTTAAGGAAACCTCACCCTCACAAATTGTCCCTTTCCTCTAGAGTGGTACAGGGCTGCTTTAAGTCGTTGGATACCCATTCACTGTTGTAAAGAGACCATGGCGTTCCGAGGTAAACTGTACGACATTGTCAGGCACCAGGTACAGAGGACGCCCTTTGTGTTGACTGTGGGTAAAAGACCATGGAAACTGAGGTAAACTGCATGCCACTGTTTGACACTAGACCAGAATGGTGGTGTTTGTAGTTTTTTCTGGTAGGAAAAAATATCAATCCCTTATGAGGTGTAATCAGGCTTGGACTGGCATATAGGACAATAGGGCAATGCCCGAACCAAAAACGCAAAATGCTCGTATGGGCGAGGTTTTTTGGTCAAAGTGGCCCACTTTTTTGGCCCATGTGGGCCAGTTTGATAAGTTACTTTGCCACGCGGCTAGCAGTTTTGACAAGTGTTACTGAATAAATATTCTTGAAAATGCACAATTTGCATCACATTTGATAAAAGAAAACACCCCTTGGGTACTACTTAGTCTGCCACAAAAGGAATGAATTGCCATTTGCAACTGTGGCCACTTTTTCATTGGTGCCCAAGACAATTTTATGCCAGAGTCCGACCCAGGGTGTAATCTGTTTGAACCACAGCATTACACTGGTAGAGTGGCATGAAGTCCATCAGACCAATCCCCACTTTTTCCTCAAACAATACCAGTCCATTCTACAGATGTGAGAAGAGGCATACACATAGAAGGACGAGATTCCCCTTCCTTAAACGCAGAGCATGAGGCAATGGCATTCTCCGCTTCCCTTTCCATTGCTGGCCACTAGGTTTTGTCAGGGGCAGCGTTTTGTGATAGTAACAACCAAATGACCATCATGCGCTCTGTGTAACAGTCGGGAACGTAATGAAATTGGTGGCCCCAGTTTGTCAACTTGCATTAGCAAACCTCCTTCTTCAGAAAGTCTGCCTGGAATCTTTCAGTAGGGCTGGAGGCCAAAGTCAAGAGACTTCTCTAATGGCCATCCAATGTTAATGTACCACTCCAGCATCAATGAAGTGGGTTCTTCCCTTATGCTCTCTGTCTAAAGAATGTCACTGATGGTGGAGTTAGTGGCCATCTCTGCATTCTGAGCAGAATACAGCAGGCATTCATGTCCGTCACATTTGACTGTGTCATCCAGCGGAAAAGGCATTCTAGACATCAGTGAGTTTGTGGGTCTTTCCAAATAAGTGTAGGAAATTGCACTGCCTTAGTTTTACAGTAAAGAGCGCTAACGTGGAGGAAGCATTCTTGGTACCATTGGGCACTAAAATTGGAGAACGCTTTCTGGTCAGTCCATTGATAAAATCTCCTGCTTCAAAATATAGGTGCAAAAGTGTTCTGTGCCTCAAGCACAACACTTGAGCATGTTTCGCTTGATTACTGAGTAAATCTTCTGAGTTCCGTGAAGGACCAGAAGGTAAATGTAGTCTTGTGTCCCTCTGCATCATTACACACCACAGTCCGTACACACTGGCGTCGTCAGCCAAAAATGATGGCGGCTTCCATCTTAAATGGTTGCAGATAGGCAGCCAGAAGAATGACACTTTTGGCCATCGAAAAGCAGGTTGGACAGCGGGCGATCATTTCAATACATAATCCTTCTTCAAGAGAGGACAACATGATTCCGTCTTTGCAGTAAGCAACCATCAAGGAGCGAACCTGATCCTTGGAGTATGGAATGGGTGTATCCTGACTTGCTTGTTCCAATGTTGTTTTCAGTCTTAGCCAAGGGATTCCGTCCTTAACAATTTATAATTTTCTGCTTTGAGGGTCATGCCGCTGGACTGGATTCTCTGTAACACTAGGCCGAGTGAGGTGCTATGCACCTCTTTGGAGTGCCTGTATATTAAGATCACTGAAATGTCATCATATTAGAAAATGACATTGGGAACACCTGCCTGTAAATGAGTGACAAACCTTTGAAAGACAGATGAAGTCAAAGAGAGGCCAAATGGCATTCACCTGTATAGAAACACCACATCTGGAAGATAAATGCAGTGAACGCTTTTGAGTTGGGATACCGGATCATTAAAAGATTCAAACTTTAAAGATCAAGTCTGAAGAATGTTGCATTGTGGAAGAGCAACACTAGTTCTGTGATGTGGATAAGAGGATAACTGTCTGTGACTTCATCGCTGTTAACACTGCACAGGTTAACACAGAGGCGAAGATCCTTGCCATTTGGCTTGCGGATTAGTACAATGGACTAAGCCGTTTGCTTGCTTCCAAGGGCTCAGTGATGAGACCACTCATGAGTGAGTTGAGTAACTTTGTATCTAAGTTCTTGTCTTGCAGTGAGAGGAAATGGCCACAACTTCCGTTTAATGGGAAGTTCACCTGGGCAAAACACTATTTTGTGGCTATAGTTGTTGAGTGTTCCTGGTTTGTCACGGAGCACACATGCATATTTCACAAGTAGGTTATCCCCAAAAGATGCACCCATCATAAGAACTTGTTACGATAATCAGGGTCTAGCCTGATTTTCAATAAATGCTGTTCGTCCCCCTACCCCCAGTACCAGCAGACCTCTCTTGGAAACATTCACTTTGCCTCTGGCCTGCCGGTGCTTAAAAGTTACTGTTCTGTCTCTGAAACCCAGGAAGTGAATCTTGTGCCCACCAAAGGCCTCTGGGGAAATGTGTGGAGGTAGGAGAGACTTTCTTTCAAGAGAAAATAGGTTGTGATATGTTACTTCAGGTACAATGGTGTAATACAACCCAGAGTCTGTTAGCAATTTTGTCTCCCCGTCATAAAATGTTACTATGCAGGAAGGCCTCCTTTTGCTGGAGGGGTGTGATGTGGCCTCACGATGAGGGCTGGTTGGTCCATTGGCTCTTTGCAATCACAATCTTAATCATTGTCGACTGCTGCTACTTGGAGAATGTAGAATTGCAGACTATGGACAAATGACCCACAAAATTGCAGGAGAGGAATACTGCATTTCTACCACGATACAGGCTTGATTTGCGATACTATTCGTACTGCCACATCAAAAGCATTTCCATAACAATTTGTTTTGTATACATTTATTACTCAGAGCTTCTTTTGTGCAACGTTGCAAATGTTCAATAGTTTTTCAGGGGTAACGGTATCTTCTAATGAGGAATTCCTATGCGTCCCACCTTGGGATCATGGCAACGCAGCGGTATCACTACATATTATCCCCACCAAAAATATCGCCATATATAAGGTCGTCTGGTACGGTCATAGGCGATATTTTTGGGGGGGGGTAATTTTGGGTTTTTTTTGGAGCAGGGGTTGCAGGGGTGTCCCCCGCTCCTTTAAAAATAATGCAGGGGTTGAGGGGGTGTCCCCCGCAAGTTCCATGCCTTAATGTCACCGCAAAAATATGGTGATATTTTTGTATGGTGATATTTTTGCAGGGATATTAACACATGGAACCAATGCAGCACCATCTGCTCCCTGATCACTTGGTCAGTCATGGCACCGGACGCACATTTGCTAGACAGTTCTGTGAGCACAGTGCCAAAGTCATCAATAGATTAATTCGGATGAGGATTGCAATCTAGTGTACAATTACTTCTGTTCAAGTATAACTGTTATCTGTTGGCCAAAGCATCATTCTAGGTAAGCTTGGGCCACACGGGGTGGGTTACAAGGCAAGTGACCACTGGACTTTCGTGCCAAATGAAGGAGAAGGGCCTGTAGATGGCTTAGGCCAAATTCCAGACCATTAATAGCCTCAATCTATGATATGATATGAAATGGCATTTAAAACGCGCCTGTACACAAGTGTTTCTAGTCGCGGCAAGACAAGGAGGGGGAAACAAAGGGAGGACAAAACAACAATCTTACTAGGCCTTGTGTCCTTCAGATCGCGCAAGCGCATGGAGGGAGGGGAGAAGTGCAAAAGGGGGAAGGGGATGGAGAAGTGCAAAAAGGGAGGGAAGAGGGAGAAGTGCAGGTAGCATAGTGCAGCCACGGGTGGCTAAGTGCCAGTAATCAGAGGGTGCAGCCAGTGGGTGGCTAATAAGTGCAGAGAGAGGGTGCTTTCATAGCTAGAGAGATACAATCCCTGGGTTTGAGGCCAAGGACAAGTCTTGCAGTCCTGTTCTGGATAAGTTGTAGAGGACAGAGAGTAGAGGCAGGAAGATTTAGAAAGAGGCTGTTGCAATAGTCCAGCCTAGAGAGGACCATAGCTCTGGAGACAGTGAGCTTCTGGGAGAAAGTGAGGAAGGGAAGAATACCTCTGAGGAGGTGCAGCTGATAGTTTGACTTCTTGGAGATGTCGGAAATGAGAGGCAAGAAGGAGAGGGTGGAGTCAAAGATAACCCAAGGTTCTTAGCCTCACAGGTAGGAGAAGGATTTGAAAGGAGCCTTTGAAAGGAGTCCTTTCACTGTTGCCAGGGAATATGCGGAGTCCCCCAACATTGGAGAAAAGCTGGTGGTGGCACTGGCACACCTTGCATTGTGATGAAGCATGTCAAGGAATAGACCCGAAAGAAGATGTGGCGTGCCCAGTGTTGCCACATGGAGGAGAGGATAGGCGGATGCTGCAGTGGAGCAATGCATGCTGGGTGTGGTTATAACTAATGGTACTCACAGGTGTGAAGATTTAGAAGAGCCTCTTATTTTATCTCCTTCCACACACATCACCCTCGGGGGAATCGCTGCTGCTGACCTCTCGCTTACTGTGCACCTCCTTCAGGTTCAGACATGCGCCATACCACACCTTGCAGAGAGGATCACAGGGTGGGGCACGGCAATGAGGAGCATTTAGTCACTTGCAGTAGAGAAGATCCTACACTCGCTCATAAAATACATAGGAAGGAGTAGGCTTGTGGAAAGGTGTGGTTAGCTGCATCATTGGTACCTTAAATTGATAGGCTCTGAGTCTGACCTCTGAATAGACTATTTTTCAAACCTGAGTACTATTACTTTCAGAAGAACATATAATATTTTTTTATTGAGAGCCTGGTGGCACTTTCTGTAGAGCTGAGCAAGTAAAAGCTCTACTTAGTTGAAGCTGCTTCTGGGACACAATGAGTGAGTACAATTTTCCAATATTCAAAATATCAAACAGTTTTCATCACAAAATCTTTTGTGTCCGCCACAGGGAAATATTATGTCAAATACCAAACTTTAGAGGAAACAGAACATGCGCTTCATGTGAAATATTCTAAAATGGCTGCAACTCACCACTAAATAGTTCTGTTAATAAATGCGCTCATCATGCCATTTCTATGCAGGTGATCATTGTAAGAGACACTTGGGTAATCATCGACTGTATTACACATGTATCAAATGAAATCCCACTGACACATGCAATCCATAAGGGCACTGTTAGCAACGCGGGGGCTGAGTCACAAAGAAATGATAGATAGAAACTCTGACCTACTTATGGACACATGCTCTCAAATTCACCTAGAAGTTAGAGTACCTCCAAATCACTTCTAATTTACTCCTCGAAAGAGAGTTAATTCTTTGCGATTCACCCCAGTAAAGCACGAGAAATAGCAGTGAGAGAATTGGCTTCAAAGGAAAGCGGGAACTTCAGAAAAGAGCAGTTGTAATGATTCCGTCCAGACATCAAATACCTTGGCGTCAGATGTGTAAGAAGCACTCATTTACCTCAACAGCATTGTACAGGGTTTCTATCTCAGTAACAAACTCCTCTGTCTTTATTGAACTTTCTTGTAGCTTTTCTAAAACTTCCTCCAGGTGATTCTGCAAAGAAATAAAAAAAGGTACAGTTTGGTTAAAACCATATGAAGTGTCACGTACCTCTGTCAGTAGCCTGTAAATAATGTGCACTGCACCTTATTTACAGGCTACTACACGTCCTTATTGGTGAAGTACTAGAAGTGAAAGTCTGTAGTGTCAGGAAGGCTTTCATCTCATGCAGATAGCAATGCTAGATTTCATCACACTGTGTGCAGGGCTGCGCATAGCTATGCTGTGCTTGAAACCAAGCCTCGCTCTCATGGAAGCCAACGATGTAAGCTTGGTATTTATTTATTTATTTATTGTATTTGTTGACAGCGCCCAAACCCGTAAGTATGAAGGCGCTGGTAAATTGATGAAACAAGCAAAACAGAAAGAAGGTACATAAGCAGGATAGTAGATGCAGCGTATATGCAGGTAATGGGAAATGGTAGGTACATTGCTGGTTTTCCCCCTACAGGCCAACTCTGATAATGGCCACAGGGTCCTTCAGGGGGTCCTTTAATGGGAGATGTGGAAACCTTACTGTTGACAGAAGCAGATGCCCCTTCCTCCTTCTCGTTTAGGGAAGTGGGGACCACACATCTTCTGCCAGACAGCTAATTAGGCAGTGCAGGGAATGGGCTGGAATTCTATCAAGGTGGAAAGGACCTCGCACCGTGGATCCTTGCTCTCTTTTTTTCAATGCTTCAGGGTAGCCCCTACAACACTCACCTCTCACCTGAGAAGCATGTATTCGATCATGTGCACAGTGCTGGCTAGCGCCTTACCTTCTCTGTTTCTGTCACTGCAGCAGAACTACGTGGTGTTCTGACTACAATTAGAAGAAGCAGCCACTGCACCAATAAGTGATGGCGACTGCGATTTATACAGGTCAAAGCGGTCCTCAAGAACAATACGGCAGCACTTCAACTCTTGAGGCACAGTTGAGGACACTGATCATCTGAAGAGCTAGCATGCCAGCAGGGGTGCCAACATTTACATGTCATGAGGGAGAGAGTGGCTGAACCTTATGACGCAACCTTTGACCCAGGTGATGTCTTGGGAAGTGGCATCATGGAAAGTGACATCAAAAGGTACTTGCCTCGGTGAGGCACTGACTTACCAAATGGGAAAGGTGGTGCTATAGAAAACCCTGTTACATTACTTTGCATTTTTATGTCTGACTTGTTAACAAAAGTACAATATCAATCTATAAAACGTTGCAAAGCTGAGAGTTCCCTGGGTGCCTCATGTTACACTAAAGGTGCCCCTAATGTTTCTATGCAACCCATTTAAATCAATTTACTTAACATAGTGGTCATGGCAATGAACCTCACAAAAAATATCTTTTAAGGAAATTAAATTGAATTCTAGCACAAACCAATGTATTTCTCGAGAGAAGATGGAGTACGTGTTTCAAGTAACAAGAAAAGAAATGCAGGCTTTCAGAGATTACTGTATACCCTTGCCCTGCTTGAGGTGACAGGATGGTCCTCCATCACACAGTGGATTGCTCTGCTTTTGTCCGCTCCCAGACATGGGGCGGAATAAACAAAGCAATGGTAAATCTGCTACCAACAACATTAATTGTTTATAAATTGGAATCTGGATATTGTAAATGGAAATATTGATTGTGACTGTCCCCTTGCTCCTACATGGTCAAACGGTAGGAGCACTTCTATCATAGACTACTTAATAGTATCCCCTGAGTTATTTGAGCAGTGCAATGGATCAAAGTAATGCCTTGGACTCAAAGTGATCACAATTCACTTCAGGCTGTCTTTTTATTGAGAAATTAAGTAAGCAATGATATCTATGTTCCCAAGTTGCACATCAATCCCAACGGGAATCGTATTGTTGGCTTCACAAATAGAGGTCTGAAATTGAATGGAAAATTGCGTAATTTGGTTTTGAATGGCTCTAGAGATGGCATTGAATTGTTAAGTGCCCCTGGTTCATTTGTTGAATTTATATGGGACCCGAATCCTCCTCAAACTAAAAAAGCGGCTCGGAGGAAAATCATGCACATACCTTTGATCAGACTCAATAAAAATCTTTGTGCTCTTAAGGTACAAAACCTTGACTTTTATACCCATTTGTGAGAAAAAAAACAAATGAAAAAACATCTATAGACATTGATCATTTGGGCATCGCCAGTTACGGCACATAAACGACAAAATATGTTAAACACATTATTACCTGATCACAGTCAAAACTTTGGGCATTCATTAATAATCTGTCTACACCTCAAAGCAGCCGTCAAGCGGGGATATTACCTGCATCCACCTGGGAGAATTATTATACTGAACAAATGGTTACGGATAGGCCATTCCCATCTTTGAGAGACAACACAATTAGATGGATTTTATACATAGATGAGGAAGAGATTTTGAATTTAATTATGGCAGCTTCTAAATTTCAAACTGCCGGCCCAAACGGACTAACTAACCAAATGTTCCGTTCAGATCCTGCCACATGGTAAACTATTTTGTCACAACTCTTTGAGAAGATCGTGCTGTGTAAAGTAATCCCACCCTCCTGGAAACAGGAGATCATAATTCCAATTTTTAAAAGGGCGACAAATTAGATCCAATCAACCATCGCCTGATCGCATTGAAGGATTGTGATAGTAAAGTATTTTCCCGTCTGGTTTTACAAGATTTACAAAAATGGGTCCCCAGTCACAAAATCCTATCTAAATTCCAAGTAGGTTTTCGTGAAGGCCTGTCAACAATCTTAAATGGCCTTACTCTTAACACTTTGAAAGCTCAAAGCCAGACAAAACAATCATTGCCAACATATATATCGCCCTTATTGACTTATCAAAGGCCTTTGACCTAGTTGATAGGTCAAAATTATGGCAAAAATTAAAACCATGGCAAATCCCCGATGGCCTGCTTCAAATAATCATTGCCCTACATGATAAAACATCAGTCAACGTAAGATTAAACTTACAAGGTGACTTTTCAACAAAAATGTCAACAGACAATAGTGTCAGGCAAGGATGTATCTTTGCCGCTCTACTTTTTAACTTAAAACTTGCGGATTTGGATACATTCTTAAAAACTTCACCTTTGCATCTCCGTTTATTGGAAATACCAAGATACATTTATTGGTCTATGCAGATGATATTGCCCTTATTGATAACTCTGCACTGGGGCTAAAATATCTGATATATGCAATGGAGCTATATGCCAAAGAAAACGATTTAATAATGAACCCTTTAAAATCATAATTATGTTTGGGAAACCTACCAATAAACTCTGCAAACACCAATGGAGCATTGCAGGGCAAATACTACCGTTAGTTAAAAAAAAGTTAAATATCTAGGTCTGACTCTCAAGACAAATCATTTGTTTCAAGATCTAAATATTGAACTTGAGAGTAGAACATAACAATATATGTGTCAGTTAAAGAAATTCTATGGACCTAGTGTAGATTTTCTTTGATGTCACTTATAAAATTTTACAAAGATAAAATTGTTCCATCACTTCTCCACGGGATGGAATGTACTCCTTATGCTCGGAACATCAACTGGGATCTATATGAGGGTCGACTTTGGAAAAAAACCTTATCTCTGTCGCAGTCTTTATCCATCTCAAGGCTGAGATATGAATTGGGTTAATTCCCTTCAATCCCAATTCCACTGGAAAATATTGGATGCTTACCGCCTATTTTAGATACCTCTGGATAAATCTCTGTATGTAGATATCAGCAAGTATTCACGCATGTGAATGAACTATTATCTATCTAATATCTGTGACGACTCTGAAAAAATTCTACAAGAATGTGAATGCACATCGCAAACCTTGATAGAATATCCTGACAAGGACAAACTAGCTCTTTATTGCTCAGAATGGATCAAAACTAGAGAGCAGATTATGAATCAAAAAAACATCAAAAACTTCAGTTTATGCGAAAAATCAAGTTCTTACCGTGTATTAGAAAATTTCAAAACCATCAATGGCGTAATGAGTTATTAAGATTTTGCTTAAATTTAACAAAAATAATGAGACCAACCGCATATGGCAAAAAATTGAGTACTCTACTGGTGAATGTACATTATGTAATGAAGGATTCCTTCAAGATATGTGGCATATATTGATTTCTTGTTCATCTACTCTAAACCTTAGGGTCAAATATTTTTCTGGTTTTGTCCATGATATGAATTTGCTATCTATGAAAGATTTTTGGCATAGACTCTCTGCAGGAAAGGAGATTCGACTATCCATAGCACTGCTAAAACTCTTTAGTACAAATTAAAATCTATACAATTGCCGCTGTAAGATTTATGTGCAGATTTAATTCAAGTTGTATATTGTTTGTAAAAAATATTCCTTGTTCTTTTGCTTGTTTTTCTCTTTTAAATGAGTTTTTATAGCATGCTTTTACTTTGTTCTTATTTCTTATTTGCTCTTTTGTAAATAAAATTGATGAGAATTTGTAAAACGTCCCTTTTTCTGTGACTAAAAGGACAATAAAAAATAAAAAATAAAGTATTACCAGAAGCAATGCATTTCCCCCAAAATGCTGTGTTACAATGCTAGGACCTATACCATATTTCATGCTATGTCATGTCAGGTCATGTTAATATATGTCATGATATTTTATTTTATGTCATGTCATGATATGCCATGCCATATATGTTATACCAAGAGATTCATTATGTCATATGTAGCAATATGTAAAAAAAATACGTGTCTCCTTTACCAATACTCTTCTCTTGTATCTTTCGTTTTCATTTCCTAATCTCTCTCATTCTCATCTCTTACACTACTCCAGTTGCCTTCTTTCTTATTCACCCACACATCTCCTTTCTCTTCCATGCATGTCCCATCTCACCTCTGTCATTCCTAACAATTCCTCCATTCACAGGGTGCATTTTCATATATGAGTTTGGGCTTCCTGGCTTTACATGTTTGTTCTCCCCAAATGTCTCTCTTTCTTGTGCTCTCTTTCTTATCTCGAGATATGGGTAGGCCTTCCCTTTTTTCACAAAGGGATAAGCCTTCAATTGTATTTCTTTCCCAATCTATGGTTTCCATACCTTTTCTTATCTCATTCAAACAGTTCTATTTCAAAGGATTTTTTCCAATAGTTTTCCAATTAGTACTGGGACGAGTTTTGCTTATCATATAATGAGTCCTGCTTGGTTTGCCGGTATTTCCACGCCCTGTTTTATATTCTGAGTTCCAGGGCAAGATTAGCAGTACCAGCAGGCCCTTGGATTCTCTTTCCTTCTCATCCCACTCATGGCTTGCTCCCTACCGGCGTCTCCTTCCTAGATGTGCCTTTCTCGTCTTTGGGACATCATTGGGATCGTGACTTGGATCTGCTTACTCTCCTGGATGGTCTTGGCGCTGTTATACAGGTAGACTGCCCACCAATTTGATTCTGTGGTCAGGCCACCATCGCTCTTTCTCCTCCACCTGGTTTAGCTTTCTTCTGCTCTCGCACACCGGCTGCTCAGCGTTTCTGGTTCTGCACTGGAGCAGCTCTGTAGCACGTCACCTCCATGTTCTCCCAGAGCCGCGCCTTCTTATGCTCCGTTACGCACAGGGAGCTTTCCCTGCATCTCTTGCGTCTTTGCTCTCTCTCGGCCTCAATCTCTCTCACTGGTTAGTCTCTTGTTGTTCATAATATAACTTCATGGTGTATTCATGAGTTTGATAACAGTTTGGTATATTGTACAATTCCATAGGTGCCATCACTTGGAGGCCAGGGAGTTCCTCACGGGAACAGGAGTCCTTGTCCCCAAAGGGGGAGTTTCTCCTGGTGAGGTCCCACTTGCCTCGACACCTAGGAAGGGTGTTGCAGAGTGGGCTCACGTCTCCCAACTGGGGAGAAGGGGCGAATTCCCTCAATTCATCACATAACATTATGTACATTCTACTGTCTCCCTTATTGTTCTGTTTTTCCCCAACATCTCCACTCTCCTTTCTCATTTTGTTTAGTCCACACAACTCCCTCTTCCTGCAGCTTGTTTCCCTCTTCGCCCAAGCTCTCACTCTATCCTCCACCCTCTCTTTAAATGGGGCCAAAATGCTTTAATGAGGGAGGTGGTGCTCCTGCCTAGGGGCTGAGCTCTTCTGATTGATGAGTATGAGTTTAATTATGCCTGTGCCCTGCATTCTTGCCCGCCAAACTAGCCAAACTAGCCAAAAGTTCTCTCACAGCTGGGAGTTCTGTAAATACCCAAACCTAAATAAATGTTCACTTAAAAAATTATAAAATGTTTCTGTAGCAGACCCTGCCCTACTGCTAATCTATCTTTTAAATATTTAAACTGCAGTGAAAAAAATGCCTAATCAACACATGACTGTAGTGTAAGAACCACTGCCTCAGTAAAAGAAAAATGTACTTTAAAAAAAAGTTTAATGTTACTATCTGAAAAACGTAAAGTCTACAAATGTTGGAAATACCAAAGTTAAGGTTACTATAAAATCTCAGTAAGAATCTTTTTTTGTTATTTCTTTTCTGATAGTGTTAATAGTTACAAAAATAACCTTATAACACTAATACACATTAAAATAATTAAGAAACCAAGAGTTACAAATCATACATAATGTTATAAAATCATGTTAAAATGACTTTAAATTCGTATAAGATCAATCAATATAAAACATATACCGTAGACATTTCATGAGTTTATAGTAAAACCCAATAATAAAAGGATAAAGATAAGATTTTCAGATTCGATCAATCCTACATCAATGGGGATAAGACCATACATGATCAACAATATTCACACTCCATGTATCAATCTCTGCCAGACGTAAAAAGTGGCAAAATTCAATTTGAGGCATTCACCTGAAAATATTAAAGCCATGTCTGGTCACCGGACAGGTAGTCACATTTTTGTTTTAAAAACTCATATCCTTTCTTATACAGAACAGTTAGCATAACACAACCAGTGAGAAGATGGCGGGGTGTTTCTATCTCTTTTTTAGAGATACAGCAAAGACGTTCCTGCCAAGGAATAGAAGATGAAGCTCCAATGCGATGAAAAGTGTATGAAAAAGTTGTGCCCATCAAAGTTGGAGAAGAAATCTTCCAACCCTAGTATCGTTGAGCTTTATAATGTATTTAAAAGGAGCATTAATAGGGAAACCTTGTTTTATATAATTAAGAAGATAAGCAGCTCTCATGGTTAGAAGCAATGTATTATTATTCCTATCCCAACTGAGGGCCTTCTGCTTAATTTCCGTTAATGTCAGGCCTGGGTTTATAGGTTCAGTAACAATTAGGCCAATATCCTCAAAAAACGAGATAGCCTTCAAGTTCCATGAATGTAATGCCTTTAAAGGAGATACAGTATTCATCGTGGCAGAGAAATTAGAATAGATAGATGCAGGATTGTCTCTCTCACCAAGAATGTTTTGCAATAATTTTGCCGCTAGCAAACACTTCAGAGTTAAAAGGGATACTAAGCCCAATTCACTACGAATTGCTTCAATCAGTGTAGAGTTTTTTGTAATAAGGAGGATTGGCACAAGTGGCAATAAAGCATTTAGTGCCACTTTTACTGATCCATCTCATGTTCAGCATTTATCAGGCAGAATTGTGGAGCAGGGTGGACATACCATTTCCTGATCTACCAGAAACATGTGGCTGCCTTATTTCCAACATGGATTATCGTGGATAAGCAGTCCTATGGAATCCTCCTGAAATTACCACCTGGTAAATGCAGGCAGATTCCATAGGAATCCATTGTAAATTCCTCCCACAATCGTTAATTGTGGAAGGCGTTTACACTTCTCCACAAATGTAATGGAAAAGTGAAGAGTGAAGGTGACTGTACCAATGTTGTACTCTTCACTTTTCCACTACATGATGATAAAGTTAGAAAGTACATGGATGGGACCTTTTGCACTTAAGTGCAAATGAAGGTGGTCCCTTCCCTGCAAATTACTCTTACATCGAAAATGACCACCATTGCAAATAAAACCTTGACTCCGCCAAGCTACTGCTTCACAACACTCACTTTAGCTATGATATACTCCTTATGTTAATTACCTTATATTTAAAATGAATGTTGTGAAGTAGTGGTGTGGTGTGAGTTAAGGTTTCATTTGCAGTGTGAGAACCTATGTTCATGAATATTTCATTTGCATTGAGTGTTTAAAGAAATCTTAAAACTTTCCAATGGTTGTAGATGTTCCTTTTTATAGTAAAGTTCCAGTGAGCAGTGGATGAGGCTGTGAGGCTTCATTGCTCCCACTCCAGGCTGGTTGAATTCCTGATTACAATCCTGGAAATTGCACTTCTTGGCTGAGAAGCGGCTCATTTGGCATGCAATCCGCTGACCGTGGGTGCTGAGTGAGCCAGGGCACCCGCCAGATCAAATTTCGTTTTGGTGCCGGGTGTAAAAAAGCATCAAAGAAACAAAGATTGCCACGAGAAGAATTCAGAACTATTGAGCCTGCTCTAGTCTCAGGGTGGCACTGGGCTCCTTGCGGGATCCTGCTGCGATTGTGCACTTCAAGGGAGTTTGGAGGGATTCACAATATGAGTCCCATGATACCGGGGCTGTGCTGTGACCAACAGAATCGGAATAGCGCTCAGGGACTGTTGGTTGCTGTGCAGGGGGAGCTCGTGGCTCGGAGGTTCTTGTGGATTTGGGGCCTGCAGACTTTTCCCTGCTGCAGGTGAAAGTACAGCGGTGTGCTGGCCACAGCACCCAGGAATGTAATTTTGCTGCTATTTAATCCTTTGTAGAAGCCAGCCCTGTGGCACTTGCGTATTAGGGGGACATTTGTATCTAACACCTGAGAGGGTCAGCCCTGCACTTTGGGGTCACATACTCTTCGCTTCCCAGGGGGCCTTTATTTCCCTCCTTCCTGCACCCGCTGGAGGGGTGTCTAATTTTTGGCAACTCGCCTGGGGATATTCACTTGGTCTCCCTCTGGGCCTCATCTCGCTCTTACCACCAACCTTGTTCTCTTCTTCTCCAGCTTGTCCAATTAACCTGTTCCTCTATGTTATGGCAGCACCTTTTTCAGCAACGATTGGTGGATTCACTTTGGCCTCCCATGTGCCTTACCTCGCCCTTACTTAAACCAGCATTTGCTCTACATCTCCTTTCTGTTGATTCACCCAACCCGCTCTGTAACACTATGACGGCACTCTGCTCTCCCAGTTCCATGAATGCCTTATATGTACTGTTTGTTGTTGGGCATCACCAACTAAGAACTGCCTCCTCCGTGAGGCCCTTCACCGTTGAGGAATTTGTCACCTACCTATTTGCTGTTGGGCACCTCCAACTAATTATCTGTTTCCTCGTGCATTGTGCAGTTTTCTCTATTTCCTTTCCCTATGTATCCTTGGTGCTCTCCATCTCCCCTAACTACTCTAACTGTTATTCAATCACCTATCCTGCTTCTCTCTCAAAGCCTGGAAGGAAAACGTTTAAGAAGGCTCTCCTGGCTTCTAATCCAGGCCTGCACATTGCTGACACCTACGCCAATGCTTCCTCCAGGCCGACTATCACTGACATCCTCTTTGATGCCCCCTCTCCAGATCTTTGGACTCCCCATATGATCCTCTCCCCTCTTTCTTCTTCTCCCATTAATGGTGGAACCAGATGGGAAGTATTCTTGGTACACTTCCCATCCCAAAGGTGTATCATTAATGTCAATCACAATGGCACTGTCATGGCCAAGGGTTCTCAACCAACCCTCCTTCTTCTCGATCAGCGACTTCCGTCTCTCATCAACTGTCTCCCTTCTCCTGCTACTCCTCCGATCGCCTTCCCCTTGATCTCTTTGTTACCTCCGACAGGCGTACCACACCCACCTGTTCGGCTAAGCCTTGGGGTCATCTTCGACTCCTCTCTCTCCTTTTCTGCGCATATCACGGGCCTTATCAAGTCCAACTTTCAGCTCCACCTCCTAGGGGGAATTCTTCTTTTCCTCACTTTCCCCCACAAGTTCAATGTCTCCAGAGCTCTGGTTCTCTCTAGGCTGGACTACTGCAACAGCCTCTTCCTCAATCTGCCTCTATCGTCCCTTTGCCCTCTTCAACTAATCCAGAATACGGCTGCAAGACTTATCCTTGGCCTCAAGCCCAGGGACCGCATCTCTCCAGCCCTAAAATCCCTCCACTGGCTCCCGGTGACTGCAAGGATCAAATTCAAGACCCTTTGCATCATCCAAAAGGCTGTCTGGGGCTTGGGACCTCTCTACATCTAGCTTCCTCTCCCTAAATACCTCCCTGCTAGAGTACTTCGGTCCTCTAGCTCCAACTCTCTGCAGGTCAGACGCTTCTCCAAGCAGAGAGTGGGAATTAGAGCCTGTTCCTCGGCAGGAGCCTCCCTCTGTAATGGCCTCCCTGCCACCTTCAGACTTTAGCCAGATCTTCTTAAGTTCCGGAAACTCCTCAAGACTTTCCTTTTCTCCTCCTCTTTTCTTCTCCCCTCCGGTGCTAATGTTCCACTGGTGCCAGGCCCCTTATGAGTCTTCAGTGGCAAGGCCCCCTTCACCAGTTCCCCCACCACCAGCATTCCTACCAGCAGTTGCCTTCGGGCCCCCTTCCCAGGCTAGTCTGATTCTGGTCCACCCTGTCCATGACACCTTTCCGTTTCCCTCTTCTCCTGCACTTGCCCGCCATGGCTCCCCCTATCACTTACTCAGCCCCCTCTGGGCCCCCACTCCAAACCCGCTCCCCTGTCCCCAGCCCTGCACCCCATTTCTACCCTGCCTTGCACTTTTTATCTCCACACTTGCACAGTAAGAATGTCACAAGGCCTAGTACGACCATTACTGTTTGGATTTTATCCTATGCCCCCCCCCCTTTTTGTCTTGTGCCTGGAAACACTTGTGTATAGGTACCATACAAATGACAAATACATAAATAACAATACATTTGACACCTTAATCACCAAGGCTTTGTGGAAGAGAATCCCCACCCCACCCTTCTTTACCTTTCCGGAGGACCAAACCATTTGGCCCACTTGGGCAGACAACAATCCATGTTCCTCAAGGTCCTTCAGTTTGGTCTCGTGTAGAAGCAATATGCCCAGACCCTTATTTTTGAATTCCCTGGCCACCAAAGATCTTTTCATTAGTGAATGTAACCCCTAAACATAAGAAACCACCGTAACATGCCCTTTCAGCGCACCTCTCTTAGTACATCAAAACATCATGTCACACACTGCTTTCCAAACATCAACCACTAGTCTTTCACAGCTGATGACTCAACCGTTGCACGAACCTCTCCGCCCCATTTCCCAATACCCACCTCCATGCCTTGTCTCTCCACCTCACCCACCTCACCCACCCCACCCCAAAATGAAACAAACAAAACCACAAATATCATAATTATTAGTATTATTAGGGTATTTATTGAGCACAGACCTAGCTTCGGGAAGCAATGGAGCACTTTACAATCATATGGAGAAGAACATGGTAAGGGAAGAAGAGAAAAAGGAGCGGGAACTTGACTGTGGAGGGTGGGCAACTGGCAGAATGAAGGGAAGACAGTGGAGAGCAGATCACTGAGTCTTAGGTAGGGTGGGGTGTGCAGAGTGTGTGGACCGGGGTGTTAGGGAGGAGCCATTCCTTGAAGAGGAAGGTCATGAGCTCTTTCCTGAACTGTAGAAGTGATGGGGCAAGTCTGATATGGACAGGGTGGAAAAAACGTTTAGACGCCCATTCGTGAATAAGCCAGTAGGTTCAGTCCCCATTGCAAAACGCCTTAGGTTGAAAAGCATCACCTACCGGACATAAACGTATGGTGCCAGCCTACATGCCCAAGACTGAGCAGACCACTCTCATAATGCACCGCATCAAACGAGACTGTTAACAGCGCCACAGTTGGTAGGCAATCCATCCTCATTTATTGGGGGAAGGTGTATCTAGTCTGAGGAACTTCCTGCTCCCCAGTACTCTCTACATGGGTGTGGGACCATGGGGGTATCTCTCTTCTTATACAGGACTTTGCCGTGATCACGACACCCTTCCTGTTCAGGCCGGTTCGATAAATGTTGGAGCACATCCGCAGCCTCGTCCCCTGAGGAGAACCCTTTCCTTATTGCCCACTTCAAAGATCAAGGCAAAGGTGAATGCCCAATGATATTGGATCCCTTTGGATGTTAGCCATTGTGTAAACTGGCAACAGTCCCTCTTTCTGGACAATGTGAGGCTGGATGAGTCCTGGTAAATCTTTAAGGAGTCTCCATCATGCTGGAAGTCCTTCAATAGCTTGGCCTTTGCTAACACCTCAGACTTCTTCCCATAGTAGTGGAATCGCATCACAACTGACCTTGGGACTCTCCCACAGTCTGCCCCTCCCCGATAATCCTTGTCAATTGATACAACCTTCCCACCTTCTTCTTGAAACAAAGCCTGTACAATCTTTTTCACCTTCCTCTCCACATCTTTAAGTGTTTTTCCATCAGGTTCTTTCAGCCCCATTATCCGTAGGTTGCTCCTCCGTTCAGGATTTTCCAAATTGTCCACCTTCAGCAGCACTACCGTCTGTCTAGTCACGAGATACAGCAATCTTGCATTGTATCTCATTTTCAACATGTCCCTCTGGTGCTGGTTGTTTTCCAGGCCTTGAAATTTGGAATCCAAGACATCCACTCTACCTCTCAGATCGGTTCCATGTGAAAATGTCCCCAGGTTTAGTCATTCAATACGAGCAATCCAAAGTGTGAAAATGTTGCCACTAATAAGGTCGCCAAAAAGCTATTTTTAAATACACAAACGAACAAGGCTGGAACCGTAAATATGACCCAAACCTCTAATAAAAGCTCCACAATCACCCTGACTCCATTCCCACACCTTCCTCTAACTCTAAATTACAACCCGTCTACTACCCTGAACTCTCACAGAACAATAACCTTTCAGTGCGCTAAAGCATTTTATTTACATGTTACTCAATCCAAAATCAATAGAAAATGAACAGTCAGCCTATCTCCAGCCCCATCACCAGCTCGCTACAAAGTACATAGCTCTTGTCCTAATTAAAACCCTTGCTCTAATACTAACCCTAACCTTAGCCTAACTACCTTAACCACTATGTTTATCCTAAACCCCATCCTAAACCAACATCACCAGCCATCTTCAATCTCCCTATCCCTTTCATTAACACTTACCCACACCATTACTCTATTACCCCTAGCCTTACAATAACCCCTAACCTAACACTAATCCTGACACTTAATCTACCTTAACGACTAACCAAACCCCAACTTCCTTACTGTAATCCATATCGTTACCCCAACCACTATCCTAACCCTAAACCAGGCAATCACCAGCCCACTAAACCCTCCTTCACCCTAACAATTACCCTAGCAGCACTACATATTTGGCTACTTTTCAGCTGCATTTATTGACAAATTTTTGCTTGGCAACTTTTTCACTGCACACATATTTTCACCATGACTTTTTCACCTACTACATTTTTATTGGCTACATTTTCACTCGATACCCTCAGATTCACTATCGATGTCTGGATATCTCTGAGTGCTTTTATTTCAAGGAGGATGCCAGATAAAATATCTTTGGGAGCTAGAAGGGTCTGGCCAGAGGTGCTCATGTCTAGAGTACCTGGCTCACTCACCCCTGCCGCCATTGGGATGCACCTCTGTTACCTCTGCAGGGACTGGATACCGTGTCGGGGGCCCCTAACCCATCTGGGCTCCAATTCTGCACAACCGCACACTCTCTCTCTCAAAGGGGCCTTCGGTAGATGAGGGTCTTGCAGCATGAAAACCCCTTCACTGTCACAGGTTCACACCCCACTGCACTACCCGGCCCTCCCTCTCAATCCACCTCAGTGACCATGAATGGAACAGTGCTCCCCTTGCCCGGCTTTCAGATCAAGAGCACTCTCCTTCCAATCCTCAACCCTTTGGGCCCCACACCAGCGTCTTTCTACTCAGCCTATGCACTCTGTGGACTCCTCGCCCTAGCACAGCATGTCTCACCAGTGCTGGACTGCTCCTTGGGGCTCTCTCTTGCTCCACTATCCCTGAGCTGCCATCACAGCTCCTCTACCCAGCACTCGGCAGGGAGTCCTATTGGGCCCAAGCACTCTGTGGATTGGAACCATGAAACGCTCAATCACCCTCAAGCTCTGGCGTGCCGCACCATAGATTGCACGAGATCCGATTCGTTCCAAGAGCGGGGGATCTCAACCGCTCATGACACTGGAGCCGGGCCGGGGAATCCGGTCAATCACAGCCCACTCCACTGGCAAGAACCAACATCAGGTGATCGAGGAGGGTTACTTTAGCCTCCCTGTTACTGGGCGTCCCTCTTGGAAGGCATCCACAGGCGCAATTCGTCAAAATCAGCAGGACAATGTTGGGCTGATGTTCAGGCGGCCATCTTGGTCCACTCTCCCTAGCAGTCTCCAATTTTGTTTTTTACATCTAAAAACGAGAACCCCCGAATTTACCAGACAAAGTGTACATAAGTCAATCAAAATGCTCCACATTCTTGGCTTTTTAAAATAAAACACTAGGTGGGTTTTCACTACATTTTCAAAAACACTTTTGGACCAAAATACTGATCATTGTGAAGGTTTGGCTAACATCTGACCAGCATTTATTTTCTGAAGGTGACAGCAAAAATTCCCTATGAGAAAAGCATAATTTAGGACCCTACCATGGCCTCCCCTGCTAACCGTGACTTTATGAAACTTTCCAAAATAATTCAGAGGTGCATGTATTTATTTTGCCAAGTTCCATGCAGATCTGTCAAACAAAGTCAACGTTATAAACATCTTAAAATTGGCACTTCATATGGAAACACAACAGGACTACAACTTTGTAATTTCAGTATACATATATATCAATAAATATTTATATCTATATATATATGGGATACATAATATATATGGGATACACCGTAATCGTATTTCTGATGCTTGTATCTGCATAGATTCACATGCTGTGCATAGGCCGACATTTAGTGGAAGCTGCAGAATATTACAGTTGTTGTTTTCGAAACTCGAAATAGGACGTCAACAGAGCGTGCCAGTAGTACTATCCCTAGTGTGACGTCCACTGTACACATGGTCCTTCACGCGTCGTGGTCCCTCAGATTGCTTTGTTTCTGACATGAGGTAGCATATAGTGTGCGGGACTACAGGTGTATCCAAGCAGATATGTTTCAGACAAGCTCATAACACATCCATGCACCTTCTCTCCAAGGGGAGGAAGGGTGGGTCGCATGTAAATCTAAGCAGATACAAGCATCAGAAATACAATTACAGTGAGTAATGTATCCCTTCTGAGGCTTGTGGAATCTGCTTAGATCACATGCTGTGCATAGATTAGTGAGCAGTGTTAGCAGAAGGTGCAGAAGGTGGTGGGTTGTGAGAAGGTTCCTTAGCAAACAGATGTTTTAGAACCGCTTGTCCCACCTGTGTATCTGTCTTGGAATGCGTGTCAATGCAGTAGTGCTGAGTGAAGGTGTGTACTGAGCTCAATGTAGCTGCTTTGCAAATGCTGTCTAGGGGGCATTTGCAATGAAAGCTAGAGTGGCTCATGTGCTACTTGTGGAGGGAGCTCTTGGCGTGAAAGGCAGTGTCTTGGTTGATAACAAAATAGCACAGTTGTATACATTTGACTATCCATCTGGAGATGGCACTCTTGGAAATGCGGTCTCCTTCTCTGCCTTGTGCTATGAAGACAAACAGTTGATCTGTTTTCCTCAGCAGTCTGGTCTTGTTTACATAGTAAAGGACCGCTCTCCTTACATCTAGTGTGTGGAGTTTTACCTCAGCTGAGCTGGTGGGGTTCTGGAAGAAGAGAAAATAGAAGAGGGCCCAAAAGGTGGGGCCCTCCCGTCCCCTGCACACTATTTACTGATGCCACATAGGGCCTTCAAATATATAGATATAAATCTATCAATGTATAAATATATAACAGCAGTTTTGTTAGTTGAGCATATAACGATTTATTTGGCAAAGAAGAAAACAAAATAAAATTTGCCAAAAAGCACAATCTGTTATACAAAGTAATTCATGACGTATGACATATTAAAACAAATTGCGATGAAGCAATAAATGATGAAGAGATGATGCTGTCCAATTGTGGGGTGGCCGACGCGTTTCGAGGGTAACCTCTTCTTCATAAGGGCCCAATTGAACTGTTGACAACATTACAAAGAGACAAAAAGTAAAATCTTTTATTTTATTTCCATACCAGTCAAGGACTGACTGACAAGCTGTACATAACTCGAGATGCTAGCGAGATGGTGAAAAGCAGAATACTGGAGATCTAGTATGGTGAAAAGAGTGAACTCTCAGATAAAAGAGAAATACTCTATACTAATAACTAAACCCATAACAAAGGAGATGTATTGTGTGAGATCCACCTACATGGTGGGATCTAGAAAATGGCGTGATAAAAGATTGAACAGATCGAGATAAGCCAAAGGCGGTAGTGGGTTATAAATAGCAAGGACCACCCTTGAATAGTGAAAAAGCAGAGACAATATGGGGAGCGTGTATAAGAAAAAAACCTTACCCCTCCTATGGACGGGAAAAGAAAAAAGAAAAACTCCAAAAGAGCGTTACTGAATAAAATAAATAATACTTAGAATGAACCGGAAACGGTTTTAAAGAATGCACTCACTCGAGTTGCGGGACGGGAAGCCAAGGTATCAGGGGCATCCGTGTGGTCAACAAATATTTGAAACAATTATACGATGCAGGGCATCTGCAAAGAGACACGTACTGCTGGCACCTAAGTGGGGACACATACATTTCTGTTATACTGAAGAGAAATGAACATGGGGTCTCCCAACCGGGCAAAGAAATCCAAGTAGCGGTAGCTTACCTATACAGTGTGTAGAACACTGTTAGTGGAAACTGAAACCGGCAGGCAATGGCTCCGCACGGTCGTGACCTAGGAAACGAACTGTGCTGGGGACACGCCGTCAGACGTAAAAAGGAAACTAAATAATAAACATAAAAAAGGGGGCATAGAGGACGGTGAGTGAGGAATATGGGGGCCATCTTGCAATGGCGCATAGTGCAAACGTACTCATAAGGACTGACCAGAGATCAGGATGAATAAGAAAGGTAGAGTAAATATGTTCCATAGTGAAATTTAGGAATTCTGGTGTTCACCATCGTAACGCATTTTATAATTTAGGTACTAAAAAAACAGAAATTTGTGAATAGTACAGTAATCATTACAGTCATGATAGATAACACAAATGGTACATGCAGTTTACTCTAAATAGTCCAAAACAAATCATATAGAGTAATGAGGCTACTCATTATATAGTGAAGCAGTTATGATACAATGGCAAGGGGATTGAGGGCAAGGATAAGAGATTGCGATATAGCCTATTACTCATACAAGGTTCGAAATTTAGGAATTCTGGTGTTCACCATCGTAACGCATTTTATAATTTAGGTACTAAAAAAGCAGAAATTTGTGAATAGTACAGTAATCATTACAGTCATGATAGATAACACAAATGGTACATGCAGTTTACTCTAAATAGTCCAAAACCAATCATATAGAGTCATGAGGCTACTCATTATATAGTGAAACAAGTATGATACAATGGCAAGGGGATTGAGGACAAGGATAAGAGATTGCGATATAGCCTATTACTCATACAAGGTTCGAACCCATAGAAAGATGGTTCAATAGGTCATTCGTGGACAAGTGCAAACAATTAAGTAAATATAGGCAAATCAAACAAAGGAGAATACAGTTCCTTTGGAGAAAACATCAAAGTCACAACAGTTGTAATGAAATAGAATATTAAAGTAGTGTAAACAAAAAATTGTTTTAAATCCGGGATACAGACACTTGTGTATAGTAATTGGCAATGTAGTATGTGGATTTCACAATTAACTATAGAAAGCAACTCAAAGAGAATTCATCATTCAGACCCTTAGGTTGCAAAGTGTCAAGTGTGTGGATCCAGTACTTCTCTCGCTGTGACAACAGGGATTGGTAATTGCCACCTCTGGGTGGACGTTTGACAATTTCTATAACTTGAAATTTAATTTGTGCAATCGTGTGTTGGAATTCGATGAAATGCCTTGCCACTGGGGATCTGAGATTCTTACATCTGATGGTGGATTTGTGTTCTGACCATCTTTCTTTGACGGGTCTTATGGTTTGTCCTATGTATAATTTACCACAGGGACATTTCAATGAATAGATGACACCTGCGGAGAGGCAGGTGGAAAAATCTCTGATTTTGAATTTCTTCCCAGTTTGTGGGTGAGATATCGTTTCACCTTTTATAACATTGTTACAGTTCGTACAATTCAAGCAAGGAAATGTACCCTTCTTTATGGTACTCAGTACAAGTTGTTTGTCTTTAGGAGGTCTTTCCGCTCTCACTAGAAATGTAAAAGATTGTTCACGTCTGTTGGTTTATGGTACACCGTGGTGTCGATGTGACCCTCTTTGATCTGTAAGCTCACATCCAAAAAATGTAATGAAGGATCCCCTACTTCCATTGTGAATTTGGTCTTCCAGTGTGGCACGTACCAAGTGGGGAGCACCCTGATATAAATTTTGTTCATTATAAATATGTCATTTTCTCGCATCAATGAGATCACAGATAAACACGCAATTACACTTGCATTTGATGCGGAAGAAGCTAAACGCATATTAGCTCTCATCAAGGATACAGACCAATCTTTACAGAGTAAAGTTAGCCCAGACAAAATAATCTTTCAATTAGAAAAACTCATTAGACGTGAGATATCGCAGAAATTACATGCCAGTACCCTAGTGGAATATTACAAATCACAGAGAATCCCTAGAGGTTTGAGGGTATATTTGAGACCTACACTCTGCAGCGAGAGCAAAGCATTTGTCGCTAAATGGGATCAAATTCTGAACAAGTGTTCACTTGACTTGATCTTACTTACGATTGAGGAACTTTCCAAGTCATTGACATCCATCGACAAAGACATAGAAGCACTGACAACACAGCTTTTAGAATTCAAGTCAAAAGAGGATCTGACACAACTTTTGGAAGACATCAACTCCAAATTGAGTAATTACAAAGCAGACATAGAACAAAGGAAACTACGTAAGTTTAAACGTGATACGTTCGATTATTTGAACGATATCGTGTATACCTGGCAGGAGTTTTACCATCACAGAAACGTCATCAGAAGTCGAGCTAATAATCCTAATAACTCCAACTCAGGGAGTGACAGTAGTAGTAGTAGTGTGGGAGAACCAATACTGAAAGATCAGTCACAAGAACAAACTTCACAGCAAGCACCAACACCTGGGACTACAACTCCCCACCCTATACCATCTCAATCTGGGACAGTTGCTAGTACCACAGGTGTTTTTTTAGGCCTGAGAGACAGACCAAAAGAAAAAGAAAAACACGACGAGGCAAGAAAAACACAAAAAGGAAGATACAAATAAGTGAAAATCTAGTCATGAACCTATCAAGCAAAAACCTGACGAGTGGCCAACTTGATATCTTAAACCGTGGTCTTTCCTTTGTTCCTACTTGCAACACATCACTTTTTGAAGAAAAAATCTGTCTTCACAGATTGTTGAGGAAATTAAGATTGAAGATGTTTTTCGAATCCGATTTGGATACAGAATCACAGGCCCTAGAGGATGACATCTTACAGATGCGCCCTAAGAGTACTTTCGACCCTCAGATTCAAAACTCGATCTTGGATCTCTTCGAGAAGAGTGTCATTAATGACCTCAATAGAATTAACTATCATAGCACTAAACCAGTTAATATCAAGAACAGCCAACTTGAACATGTTGAACAGTTGGCTAAAGATGAAGATTTAATTATCAAACCTGCGGATAAGGGTGGGGCAATCGTGATCATGGATTCATCTTACTACACACGGAGATGTTTGGAACTACTTAACGACACCGTTACTTATACAAAACTTGATAATGATCCACTATTTAGAATCAAAGCCATCATCCAGAAAGCTGTTGACAATGCTTTGGAAAACAACTGGATTGATTTAAAAACAAGTCAGTTCCTTATAAACAAATATCCAATCACGCCTGTGTTCTATGGCCTACCAAAGGTTCATAAAGACAATATTAATCCGCCACTCAGACCAATAGTTGCGGGAACCGATAGCATATTTGACCCCTTGGCCATCTATGTGGATCGTTTACTTCAACCTCTAATTCAGAAAATACCAACCTACCTGAAGGATACTACAGACTTCCTCAATTGTTTACAAGAAATCATAGCCCTGGACACTAGCTGTATTCTCTTTAGTATGGATGTATGCAGCCTTTACACCTCTATTCCCCACATCGAAGGGGTCGATGCTGTACTCTGGCTTCTGTTGAATCATGAACATATAAGAGGGAATAAAGAATTTATTGTGGAATTATTGGAAATAATTCTTCACAATAGTTATTTTAGATTTCAGGGCCAATATTATGTACAATCATCAGGTACTTCAATGGGGTCTGCCATGGCTCCGGTTTATGCTAACACCTACATGTATAAATTTGAAAAAGAAAACGTGTTGGAGCACCCATTTTGGTCATTCAAAATCTTGACCTGGAAACGTTATATAGATGATATCTTTGGTATTTGGTGTGGAACACGAGATGAATTGGATCTCTTTTTGGAACATCTGAATTCAGTAAATAACACAATCAAATTCACAATGGAAGTAGGGGATCCTTCATTACATTTTTTGGATGTGAGCTTACAGATCAAAGAGGGTCACATCGACACCACGGTAGGGATGTAACGGTATAACGGTATACCGTTAAAGATACCGTGAACCACTTAATTGAACAATAATAACCGTCACATTATTTATACCGTTATACCGTTCATACCGTTAAGTGTGCTTTTCAATCTGATTTGGAAAGGCTGCAGTAAGCAATTGCTGCACAGTCTTGGTTTTGCACTGTTGGATGTGCCGTCTGCCAAGTAGTTTCAGTTGGAGCAGTTTTTAATGCCATTCCATAAACCACACGTGCCATACACAAAATCAAGATGTTAGCAATAGGAAGAATAGATAGAGTGCCAAGAAGGAAAAGGGTTTACTTTGGGGTGGCGGCTTTGGGGTTTATATATTTATAATGGATAATGTTCTCTAAACATATGGCAATGGGGGATTTCCCTGGTTCTATCATTGAATTTACATATAATAAGTCACACTGCGAAATTCACTCATCTCTGTGGGTATTCCCTGCTGCCATACCAAAGGGTAACATGTCAGTGATTACTGAACACCTTTTGGCCCGCAAGTAAACTAAAGGCTGTAACGTAAAAAGAAAGTGCGTGTGTGTGTGTGTATGTGCACAAGCGTATACTACCATCAGCCTCCATTGATCTGTGGCATGCAGGTTATCAAGATGGCAACATGTTCATCTTCACCAGTAGCCAGTGGGGAAGCAAAAAGCCTAAATGACCACTTAAGAAAAGCTTTTCAGTTTGCTTTGCCAGTTGCAGCAGGCCTCCACCCCACCACCTCCTCTCCACACGTGTGTTTGTGTTTGGTGGAAGCAAGGAATTTCAGTGGAAAGTAGGTTGAAAAGCCCAATTCTGGCCCTGGGTGCCTGGTTTTGTTTGATGATAAATCTGTCAATTTATGACCTTTTAGAACATATTTGTTAAGATCAGTTAACTCCACCTGCTATACCGCGATAACCATGATATACCGTCATTTGGCAAGAAGGTTATCGTACCGTCATAAAACGAATACCGTGACACCCCTACACCACGGTGTACCATAAACCAACAGACGTGAACAATCTTTTACATTTCAGCAGTTTCCATCCTAAACCCATGCTTAAAAGCCTACCATTCAGTCAAATGTTAAGATTGAAGAGAATTATCTCAGATCCAGCAGGCCTTGACTCAGAATGTTCATTTTTAGTTGAACGATTTGGTTCTAGGGGGTATCCAGATACTGTCATAGGAGAAGCCCGCAACAGATCAGAGACCTTCACGAAGGAACAACTACGCATCCCTAAAGTCAAAGACAAACCCACACCGCTACTCTACATTTCAAAGTATTCACGACAGAGTTTCCAAATCAGCAAAACTTTGCGTAAAAATTGGACCATACTACACAATGATCCCTTTCTCCTGAAATTATTTCCTAAAGCACCAATGATGGCCTTTAGACGTGGACACAATCTCAAAGATAAACTAGTGAGAGCGGAAAGACCTCCTAAAGACAAACAACTTGTACTGAGTACGATAAAGAAGGGTACATTTCCTTGCTTGAATTGTACGAACTGTAACAATGTTATAAAAGGTGAAACGATATCTCACCCACAAACTGGGAAGAAATTCAAAATCAGAGATTTTTCCACCTGCCTCTCCGCAGGTGTCATCTATTCATTGAAATGTCCCTGTGGTAAATTATACATAGGACAAACCATAAGACCCGTCAAAGAAAGATGGTCAGAACACAAATCCACCATCAGATGTAAGAATCTCAGATCCCCAGTGGCAAGGCATTTCATCGAATTCCAACACACGATTGCACAAATTAAATTTCAAGTTATAGAAATTGTCAAACGTCCACCCAGAGGTGGCAATTACCAATCCCTGTTGTCACAGCGAGAGAAGTACTGGATCCACACACTTGACACTTTGCAACCTAAGGGTCTGAATGATGAATTCTCTTTGAGTTGCTTTCTATAGTTAATTGTGAAATCCACATACTACATTGCCAATTACTATACACAAGTGTCTGTATCCCGGATTTAAAACAATTTTTTGTTTACACTACTTTAATATTCTATTTCATTACAACTGTTGTGACTTTGATGTTTTCTCCAAAGGAACTGTATTCTCCTTTGTTTGATTTGCCTATATTTACTTAATTGTTTGCACTTGTCCACGAATGACCTATTGAACCATCTTTCTATGGGTTCGAACCTTGTATGAGTAATAGGCTATATCGCAATCTCTTATCCTTGTCCTCAATCCCCTTGCCATTGTATCATACTTGTTTCACTATATAATGAGTAGCCTCATGACTCTATATGATTGGTTTTGGACTATTTAGAGTAAACTGCATGTACCATTTGTGTTATCTATCATGACTGTAATGATTACTGTACTATTCACAAATTTCTGCTTTTTTAGTACCTAAATTATAAAATGCGTTACGATGGTGAACACCAGAATTCCTAAATTTCGAACCTTGTATGAGTAATAGGCTATATCGCAATCTCTTATCCTTGCCCTCAATCCCCTTGCCATTGTATCATAACTGTTTCACTATATAATGAGTAGCCTCATTACTCTATATGATTTGTTTTGGACTATTTAGAGTAAACTGCATGTACCATTTGTGTTATCTATCATGACTGTAATGATTACTGTACTATTCACAAATTTCTGTTTTTTTAGTACCTAAATTATAAAATGCGTTACGATGGTGAACACCAGAATTCCTAAATTTCACTATGGAACATATTTACTCTACCTTTCTTATTCATCCTGATCTCTGGTCAGTCCTTATGAGTACGTTTGCACTATGCGCCATTGCAAGATGGCCCCCATATTCCTCACTCACCGTCCTCTATGCCCCCTTTTTTATGTTTATTATTTAGTTTCCTTTTTACGTCTGACGGCGTGTCCCCAGCACAGTTCGTTTCCTAGGTCACGACCGTGCGGAGCCATTGCCTGCCGGTTTCAGTTTCCACTAACAGTGTTCTACACACTGTATAGGTAAGCTACCGCTACTTGGATTTCTTTGCCCGGTTGGGAGACCCCATGTTCATTTCTCTTCAGTATAACAGAAATGTATGTGTCCCCACTTAGGTGCCAGCAGTACGTGTCTCTTTGCAGATGCCCTGCATCGTATAATTGTTTCAAATATTTGTTGACCACACGGATGCCCCTGATACCTTGGCTTCCCGTCCCGCAACTCGAGTGAGTGCATTCTTTAAAACCGTTTCCGGTTCATTCTAAGTATTATTTATTTTATTCAGTAACGCTCTTTTGGAGTTTTTCTTTTTTCTTTTCCCGTCCATAGGAGGGGTAAGGTTTTTTTCTTATACACGCTCCCCATATTGTCTCTGCTTTTTCACTATTCAAGGGTGGTCCTTGCTATTTATAACCCACTACCGCCTTTGGCTTATCTCGATCTGTTCAATCTTTTATCACGCCATTTTCTAGATCCCACCATGTAGGTGGATCTCACACAATACATCTCCTTTGTTATGGGTTTAGTTATTAGTATAGAGTATTTCTCTTTTATCTGAGAGTTCACTCTTTTCACCATACTAGATCTCCAGTATTCTGCTTTTCACCATCTCGCTAGCATCTCGAGTTATGTACAGCTTGTCAGTCAGTCCTTGACTGGTATGGAAATAAAATAAAAGATTTTACTTTTTGTCTCTTTGTAATGTTGTCAACAGTTCAATTGGGCCCTTATGAAGAAGAGGTTACCCTCGAAACGCGTCGCCACCCCACAATTGGACAGCATCATCTCTTCATCATTTATTGCTTCATCGCAATTTGTTTTAATATGTCATACGTCATGAATTACTTTGTATAACAGATTGTGCTTTTTGGCAAATTTTATTTTGTTTTCTTCTTTGCCAAATAAATCGTTATATGCTCAACTAACAAAACTGCTGTTATATATTTATACATTGATAGATTTATATCTATATATTTGAAGGCCCTATGTGGCATCAGTAAATAGTGTGCAGGGGACGGGAGGGCCCCACCTTTTGGGCCCTCTTCTATTTTCTCTTTTCTGATTTAGGCTTTGTGCCAAGGCCTTGTTTCCTCCCCCGCACCTTAAAATTCTTAAATCAGCTCTGCTGTACGTATAATGACGATTTGAATTTCTATATCAAATGTTACCAGGTGTGCACCACTGTCAGCATATTTTGGGTTCTGGAAGAAGGCCGGTAGCTCAATGGACTGGTTTACGTGAAATTTAGAGATGAACTTAGGGGAAAACCTAGGATGAGTGCATAAAACCAGTTGTCCTTGTGTATGATAAAGAAAGGATCCTGCACTGACAATGCTTCTAATTCACTAACTCTTCTTATGGAAGTAATAGCCACTAAGAAGGCTGTCTTGTAGGTCAAGTGCTTAAGACTTGACTTATGCATTGGCTCGAAGGGATCCCCCATGAACTTAGCAAGTACTACATTGAGATCCCATCCTGGAGGTGGGTTAGAAATCAGAGGGTGGAGTCGTTTTACTCCTTCCATGTATGCCTTAATGACCAGTACTTTACACCAATACTTTATTGTGAGAGGTGGTGTAAGCCAATAAAGCCACCAAATGTACCTTTATTGAGTTGAAGACTAACCCTGAATCTAGCAAGTGGAGCATATAAGTTAGAAGGTGAGATGGAGTACATTCATTCTATGGGGTTTATTTGTGTAGACTGGCACCAAACTACAAATCGCCTTACTTGTCGAAATAACAGTGCCTAGTGTATTGCTTCCTTTAGGATGTCCATACACCTCTGTGGCAGGTTAAGATGTCCGAACTCTATGACCTCAGGAGCCACGCTGCCAAGTTAATGGACTGAGGTAGAGGGTGCACTGTTGTTCCCCCGTGCTAGGTCAGTAGCTATGTCTGGCACATGAGTTTGATGGGATCGCACATCACCAGTTTGCACAGATGTGGATACCATAGCTGTCTCACCCACACAGGAGCAACTAGGATGAGCGTCACTTGTTCCCTGTGAATCTTGTTCACCCCCTTGTTCATGGGAGGAGTGGGCGGAAAAGCGTAAGCAAACCTCACTGACCAGTTCATCCAAAGGGCGTTCCCCTTGGAGCCTGGTTCTGGGAACCTGGACGCGAAGTCTGAGCATTGCTTGTTTTCGCTTGTAGCAAACAAGTCTAGGGTGGGGTAACCCCATTGAGAGAAGAGGTGATCTATGACCTCTGGGTTTAGTTGCCATTCGTGTTCCTCCGGTAGGGGATCTCTGCTTAGAGAGTCTGCTAAGGTATTGAGTTCCCCTGGAACATGTTGTGACGATAGGAATATCTTCTGTTTGAGTGCCCATTTCCAAATCTGTTGTGCAAGTCTGGACAGATTTGGAGAATGAGTGCCCCCTGTCTGTTGATGTAGAACATAGCTGTTGTGCTGTCGGGGAGGACTTGTACCGACAGATTTTTTAACTGTATCTTGAAAACCTGAAGGACTTTGAATACTGCCAGCAGTTCTAACAGGTTGATGTGGTTCTGTGCCGTGGCATATGTCCACAGATCCTGAGCCGTGTGATGAAGGTGATGAGCCCCCCACCCGGCAAGCAAGGCTTCTGTCGTCACTATCGCTTGCACTTCTGGGTCGTGGAAGGGTTTGCCCCCTAACAGATTCTCCCTTGTCCACCAGCAAAAGGTTTTGTACTAGTGTTGACGAAACGACCACTAGATCGTCCCACTGACCACTTGCCTGAGACCACTGTTTCGACCAACCACTCCTGCATGGGGAGCATGTGCAGGCGTGCATGTGGCACCAGATAAATCCAAGATGCCATCATGCCTAGCAATCGCATAGCTTTGTGTATGCTTATCTTGTTTAATGGCCTGATAATGTGGTATTTGCAGTAACATATTTTGGACTCTTTCCTCTGGGGGAAGACTAAGGCTTCCCTTGTGTCTATTACAGCTCCTAGGAACTGTTTGGTTGTGCTTGGCACTAGGCTTGATTTTTTCTCGTTTATTGAGAAGCCCAATTGAAAGAGAAGATGTATCATTCTTTGAATGTTTGTCCTGCAAATAGGGGGGGTTTCCCCTGTAATCAGCCAGTCATCCAGGTAAGGGTATACTGGGCTTGACTCCCTGCGCAGGAGTGCTGCCACCACTGCCAGTACCTTTAGGAATACCCTTGGAGAGGAGGCTATGCCAAAGGGTAGCACCTTGAATTGGTAGTGCTGGTTTGCTATCTTGAACCGCAAGAATTTTCTGTGCGCTGGGAACATTGAAATATGAAAATAATCATCTTTCACATCCAGAGTTGCCATGTAGTCCCCCCGCTTTACCAGAGGAATTACTTCTTGTAGCGTAGTCATGTGGAATTTTTGTGGCTTGACATATTTGTTGCAGGGCATAGGTCTAATACTGGACGCATTGTTAGATCTTTCTTTGGCACAAGGAAGTAGGTTGAATAAATACCCTTGTTTACCTGGTTGGCCGGCACGACTTCTATGGTGTCCTTTTGGATCAGCGTTGCGATTTCCTCGAGAAGGATGCGTTGTCCTTCCTCCGAGTTTTTCTTCTGGCGCGGGGGATGGTTCCGGGGTCGCTAGATTAGTTCCACACAGTACCCGCCCACCACGGTGGATATCACCCATTTCTCTGAGGTAATCCCCTCCCATGCTTGGGTGAAGTTGGAAATGTGCCCTGTTTTAGAGGTGTTGCTCTACCTCTAGAAGTGGAGGACCTCCACTGGCCGCGAGAACGGCGCTGACCTCTCCGGTAACCCTGTGAGGATTGGCCCTGATTGTTATTCCACGATGACCCTTGGTTTTGAGCATACCCTGAACCACTTTGGGAATTTCTTCCTTTGAAGCAATGAAAATTATTATTCCCTCGGCCTGAGGGTTTTTCTGTAAGTTGTCCCAAGGACTTCAGAGTATCGTATTCATCTTTTGCTGACTTTAGAGTGTCCTCGACTGACTTACCAAAGAGGACGTTGGGCTCGATAGGCATATTTAGCAGTGCTGCTTGAGTCTCCTGCCTAAAGCCAGATTGGCGAAGCCAAGCATGGCACTTAATAATCGTGCCTTCCACAAATATTCTTCCAGCATTGTCCGTGGTGTCTAAAGTGTTCTTGAAGATGCAGCTCGAGACGGCACTGCCCTCTGCTTCTACCTGTGCCAATTGAGTCTTTAAGGGTTCTGCAGCTGACGATAGTAGTGCAGACACTTTGTCCCATTTATGACAATTATAGCTAGCTAAGAGTGTAGTATTGTTAGCTATTCTAGTTTTAAAAGCCACAGAAGAGGCTACCTTCCTGCCCATGGTGTATAGGCGCTTGCTTTATTTGTCAGGTGGTGCCTCAGAGGAAGCTACAGGAGAACCCACTCTCTTTCTTGTTGTAGTGACCACGAGTGAGTCCGGTTTAAGCTGTCCCCTAACATAGAGGGGGTCCGTGGGAGATGGGTGGAAGAGCTTTTCTATGCGTGGGTTAACCACACAAGTCTGATTTGGGTTTCCAGAGAAGGCTGGATCCTTCTCTGGACAGATTGCAGGATAGGAATAAACTGAGTTTCAGATTTTTTATCCCCCAAGATATCCTCAACAAAATCCTTGTCCTGTTGGGTCTCTTGTGTTCTGATTTGGAAGTGTTCTGCCGCATTAAGAAGCATGGCATTAAGAAGGGGCTGGTTGTCAATAGGCAAATCAGCCACTGGGGAATCTTGGTTGACGGGAGATGCTATTGTGTACATATATGTCTCTTCGTCATCATCACAGCCCTCTTCTGTGCCCTCTTGAGCTGTATAAGTATCTACACCATCAGTATCCTCATCATAATAGTCTGTGTCATGAAGATCAATGTAGGGAGGATCAACCTGTGGGGAAATATCCAGGGTGTCCGGACGAGACTTCTTAGATTGGGGTTGACTAGTAGGGGCATTTGTTTTATGGTCCTTCAATGTCTTCGGTCTGAAGAGATTACAGGCTCAACACTTCTCCTCGACATGATCTCGTGGGAGGCAGAGGTTGCACACCTTGTGCTTGTCGACCCACAGGAATTTTTTCCTGCAACTTGGACAGAACTTGAAAGGGGTCTTCGCCATGATAACATGTACTGCTAGCTGATAGAGGGCGCTAGAGAGCCGACCAAGATGGCCGCTCCCTTGTGAGCTCCCGGCTGCCTCCCGCATGAATCCTGTTTAATCGCGGCAATCCTGTGGCGAAACTACTAAATCTGCAAGAATAATATATCCTAGCACAGCATCTCATCCATGTCGATAATTCGGAGCGAATCGGACTTGCCTTACGTGAGAAACTCGCTGCGTAGTGTGGCCTGCACTGCCGCGACCTGCGTGGGGCCTGGGAGTCCCGCCCACCCACCCAAAATCCTTCGTAGACGGACGAGAGCCAATCCGAGGGACCTGCCGCGACCACCTCCAGCAGAAAGCGGTGAAGGGGGAAATCGCTCAGAGTTGGGGCACCCACAGCCAGCCGGTGGCGGAGCGGGAGGTGCGAGGAGACCCACAGAAGCACGCAAAACAGGCGAGTAGGCCGTGGCGTCCCCGCCATCTTGACTCACAGCGTCTCCCCGTGCACCTTGATCTCAGCCCCTCGCACCAGATCCGGGTCCCTCACCCGCGCCTTGACCAGACACTCGACTCCGTAGTCAAGCTCAAGATGGGGAAGCCGGACAAGTCCCAGAAACGGCTCGACTTTGATGCAGGCCCATCGCCTAAAACACCCAGGCCGGAACACCACCCTGAATCCCCGAACAACCAGTCAGAGGCAGAATTGCAGCAACAAACGGACATCAGGGAAATCCTGGAATTAAAAGCTGGGATAGGCGGTTTGGACAGCAAGATAGACTCGCTCTCGTCCAAGGTGGATCTGTTACAACACCAGCTCGACAAACAGCGACAGGCTCGACTCAGTCGAACAGAGAGTGTCACATCTGGACGACGGCACAGAAGCACTCACCTCCCGGGTCTCCTCGCTCGAGGGGCAAATGAAAACTGTACTTGCCAAAAACGAGGACCTGGAAGGCCGCTCCAGGCAAAATAATATCAGGATTATCGGAATCAGAGAAAGACAACTACCAGTCAGAATGGAAGAACACGTCGAAAAATTATGCACTGAGCTTTTTGGTCCCACAGTCCTATCGCAAATGTTCGTAGTGGAAAGAGCCCACAGAATCCTTTCAACAAGACCGGCGCCGGGAGCCCTTGCCCGCCCGATCATTGCCAAGCTTCTAAGCTACAAGGACAGGGACTCCATCCTTAGAATGGCAAGGGAAAAGGGCAAACTACACTTCGACGGGGACGACATCCAGTTTTTCCCGGACTTTTCGCCGTCTGTCCAAGCCCAAAGGAGATCGTTCACCCAGGTGAAACACAGACTGCGCGCCAACCAGATCACTTACTCGATGCTCTTCCCGGCGAGGCTCCGCATTCAAATAGAGGGTAATACCCACTTCTTCAACTCCCCAGAAGAAGCCTCACTATACCTCAACAGGCGGGGATGCAAGACCGCAAACCAAACGCCCGGCGCCTCAAACAGAGAAAGAGCAGAGAGAGTTCCGCCGTGACAAACACCCGCACTACTGCACCAAAGCAAGCAGGAACCAAGCCTCCAGGACAACCTTTGCAAACGGGAGGCCGGGGACTGTGCCTAGGAAGGCCACCCGCGCCCCGTGCACAGCACGCAGTATGTTCCAGTTGGGGGGATTCCAAACAGACGAGTTGGGGGTTGTCCGTGTAAGGAAATTTGTTTGATTGTTGTTGTCGTTTGAAACGCGCTCAGAGCGCCACCGCCTAACCGCTAAGACACGCAAGATCCTGCAACTACTCAGACGTCACAAGGTCGAGGTGGCTATGATTCAGGAAACCCACCTCTTGCCGCAAAATGAGCACCTGTGGGCCCGCAGCTGGGCTTGCCATCGCTACTTTTCTTCATACTCATCCTATGCCAGAGGAGTCGCTATTCTTCTCCACTCTTCACTGGGGTTTCGTCTGATCCAAACAGAGAGGGACAGCGAGGGGAGGGCGCTTATGGTTTGGGGCATGGTGGAGGGTAAGGAGGTGGTGTTCGTCAACTCCTACGCCCCCAACACAGACGGCGCAAAAAACTTTGACTGGGTGCTATCCCGCCTCTCGCAAGTGCGAAACGCGACCATAATCTGGGGTGGAGACCTGAACACCCACCTCGACCCACAGAAAGATAAATCAAAGTTAACAACAGCTCACTCGTCCAAAGCCAGCCTACAAGTGCAAGAGATCTGTAAAGCGTTTGACCTTTCGGACATTTGGAGGACCCAGAATTGGGAAGCCAGAGACTACACATATCACTCAAGTGTTCATAACACGAACTCTCGCATTGACTATCTGTTAGTCTCCGCTCACAGTAGCTGGCAATGGGGAGCATTACAAATACTCCCCAAAACCTTCTCAGACCATGCCACTGTAACACTCGAATGCCACCGGCCGACCACCAGGCCACGTCCTCCACAATGGCGCTTCAAACCCAGATCCCTCGCCGATCCGACATTTGCCACCGAGCTAAGCGAGGAAATCAACTCCTTTCTTGTCATTAACCAAGGCACCGTCAACTCTGCCGGAGTGCTATGGGAATCTTTCAAATGCTACGTAAGAGGCATCTGTCTAGCCAAGGAAAACGGAATCCTGAAACTTATTAGACGCAAACTAGAAACCTGCGAAACGCACCTGAAGGAATTGGAAAAGCAGCAAGTCGCACACAATTCAGACCAAATCCAGGCGAGGCTGAAAGAAGAACTTCTGAACTTTAGAAAACTGGCTGAACGGGAGATAACATTCCTGGGGCACAACCACAGAATTAGACAATACGGTGAAGGCCAGAAGCCTGGAGCCCTTCTTGCTCGCCTCATAGCGGCAGACAGGAGGTCGACAAGGGTGGACAGTATCCGGACACCGCAGGGAAATATGCTGCACAAAGAAGAAGATATAGTCGAGGTGTTCAGGGCTTTCTTCCAGGACCTATACAGCGCCGGGTCCCGACAGACTCTGTTGCGATCCGAAGCTACCTTAATGACACTGAACTTTACTGGGTGGAGGGAGAACTCTGTGAGCCACTGAATGCGCCCATAACGCTAGAAGAGATTCAAGAAGCCATCAAAAATCTGCCATCTTCCAAAGCCCCGGGACCAGATGGGCTAACTGGTGAGTTTTATAAATACTTCGCCCCTCTCGTTGCCCTTCTCCTGCTAAATGTCTATGAGGAGGCGATCAAATCTGGCATTCTCCCACAGACACTAAGAGAAGCGAACGTAATCCTGCTACACAAAAAAGACAAGCCCCCCGAAGATTGTAAGTCCTATCGCCCCATATCATTAATTAATCTGGACAACAAAATCCTGGCCAAGATCCTCGCCAATAGGCTTCTCCCATTAATGCCCGCACTGGTTCTCGCTGACCAAGCGGGATTTGTGCCTGGCCGAAACACCACATTTGGGATACGCAGAATGTTTGGGATTCTGGCAGCACTCGACCCTGATCAGCAGGCAGTGGCAGTGCTACTAGACGCTGAAAAGGCATTCGACTCTGTTGAGTGGCCCTTTATATTCGCCGTGCTACAGCAGCTCGGACTTGGGAAACAGTTTATCAGGCTAGTCTCACTCCTCTATACCCAGCCCCTTTCAGCAATCTCGCTCGGGTCGACCCGCTTGGCTCAGATCAACCTCCAGCGTGGCACTAGGCAGGGATGCCCACTATCCGCTATGATATTCGCCCTTGTGATGGAGCCATTGGCAGCGGGCCTTAGGGAACGACATATCCAGAGAGGTCTTAAAATGGGTCCTCACCGGCTAATAATATCACTCTATGCCGACGACATAGTCCTGTTCATGCAAAACCCCTGCGAAAACCTTAATCCAATAATGCGTGAAATAATCAAGTTTGGTTTGGTATCTGGCTTGAAAATTAACCAATCGAAATCAATCGTCTTTCCCTTAAACACAAAAACCAAAATTGTCCAAGACGATTTTAACTTCCAGTGGGAGACAGCTCACGTCCGATATCTAGGAATTAAGGTGTCCCTAAATCACCAAGATATACTGAAAGACAACTACGATAGCACACTGAAATTATTAAGAGACAAGGTAAACAGGTGGAAATCGTTACCGCTCACCATCTGGGGGCGTGCCTCATTGGTAATAATGGTAATCTTACCCAAACTCCTATACCTTTTTTCGCTAACATCCCCATCCTGCTGTCCCAGCTCTTCCTGGGGAATCTGAGAAGCCTAGTTCTGGACCTTATATGGTCCGGCAAACCTGCAAGTGTGGCTTACTCATCCCTAGTGCTTCCTGTTAATAAGGGTGGCCTGGCTTTACCTGATCTAGAACAGTACTACTGGGCAGCACAAGCTCAGTTTCTCAGTCATTGGTACGAACCACAATTCGTAAGACCGCATGTACAGGTCGAACGGGCCCTAGCCTCACCCAACTTGCTAAGGGCAGTGATTATCAGCAATCAAGCAGTGCCACACACGACACTGAACATAGTGCAATCCACCTTCGCAATATGGCGGAAAATGGCTCAAAAGTACAAGATTCAGCTTAGATACTCTCCTCTTCGGCCCGCGAAATTAATTCCCGGGATCCCACTCACCGCCGAGAAAGTGTACCTGAACTGGGCGGATAAGTGCAAAATAAAAACTCTAGGCGACTTCTTTATACAAGACACCTTCATAACACCCCAGCAGGCGAGGGAAAAGGGGGGCACGCCCTCCCTTGACATCTTTTTGTACTTCAGAGTGCGATACACCTTGCAGGCCCTCATCCCATCATTCCCGCAACAACCTCCCACCTGGCAACTACTGCATGGGACCATTCAGGCACAAGGAGAGGGCAAACTAGTCTCATCCATCTACAAAACCCTGCTCATCGACACTCTCCCCTCAAACCCCAAAACAAAGACAAGATGGGAAACCACGCTTCAAACCCCCATTCCTGATGAAGACTGGAGCTATATTTTACAACAGACACAAAAAGTGGCACTCAATTCCCGCTTCAAACAAATCCACTTTAACTATCTGCATCAAACCTATTATACCCCTAACAAGAGAAACAGACACCACCCTGGGTCCAATGCATCTTGCGACCGTTGTGGCTCCCCGGACGCCGATTTCCTGCACCTAGCGTGGAGTTGCCCGCCAGTGTCTAAATTCTGGTCAGATGTGCTTGACGAAACTAACGCAATTATCGGCGAGAGAGTGGGACACTCACCACTGGTGGCGCTCCTCGGACTTATGAGACCCCTGTCTTCACACATCTGGAAACTGGCAAGCTTGTTATTGGTTTTGGCACGTAGAAGAGTGGCTATAGCATGGGGACGGGGCACATCCCCTACCCTAGCGAACTGGAAGAGGGACATCACATACTGCCAAGAAACGAAAACAGAATTCATAAAGACACTCCCTCTCCATGCAAGACCCCCAGATATATGGGGCCCATACATCTCGTACATCCTCTCTAGAGCAGCACCAGCCGGGACAACCGATCAGCCACCACAGACTTCTCTTGTGTAAATGTAAATGTGTTAATTGCCTGTTGTGTGATGGGACTGTCGGAGGGTGGGAGGGTGAGCGTGAGGAGGGCATTCGGCGGCTTGTTATCAGCCCACTGTTTGGGCTTGTTGGTACTCATGTTTACTAAAATGCAAAAATAAAGTTTTTAAAAAAAACATGTACTGCTAGCTAGGCGAATGTAATGTAGGAAAAGGGTAAAGTACATTGTCAATGACCTCCCCCCCTCTCTCCCTACTGTGTGGGCCGAAGCCCAGTGCAGCTCTCCTGAGCCAAACTAATTCGTTGAAAGGATCTCTTCTTCAACGCTCATCTTCCTTCACTGTAGTCGAAAATGAACTCGATCGGTGAATAAAGGATAGGAAGAGAGATCTAGCTCTAATTATTATAATCAATGGTGATATGCCGAAAGAAGAACTCCACTATTGTGCGTCCGTCTATGATGGTGGAAAAAAACAATCTGAGGGACCTCGATGCGTGAAGAACCATGGGTACAGTGGACATCACACTAGGGATAGTATTACTGGCACGCCCTGTCAACGTCCCTTTTTGAGTTTCAAAAACAACAACTGTAATACTCTGCAGCTTCCACTAGATGTCGGCCTATGCACAGCATGTGATCTAAGCAGATTCCACAAGCCTCAGAAAGATCTATATAAAGAGAGAGACAGAGAGCAGTTCATAATGCACCTATCTTAATGTACAATACATATTAATAATACAAATTCACATTTATATAGTGCTACAAACCCTCAGGCATCTGAGCGCTGCATTTTATTTCCCACGGTGTGTGGTGCTCATTTATCGACCTCGAAAAAATGAAAGCCTGAATTTGGGACTGCCAAAACCTGCGACAGCACGCTCTGCAGGGATGTCAAAACGGGAACTCTATTCGCTGTGCTATCTGACCAGCTACTAACACAGCTTATCATGAAGCATGTTCAGTTTAGAGTACAGTATCCCTATGGTGCAGACACATTTTAATATACTAGTTGTGTCTCCCAGTAAACGGCATAAGCAATTTCCCATATTATCATGTATGCATTTCCGCATGTTGTGTATATGATTTAGTAAAATGTAGCATGCACATCTATATGTATAATATCCATAGTTTGGTATAAAATGCACATATTTTATTATATAATGTGGGCCTCTTAATATAAAGTATAAATATATCTCAGTATAAAATGTATATATCTCAATGCACATCATTTATATTTCAATATATGGCTTCAGCTCATTATACAGTATATAAATATCAGTTTCAAATGCATGTTTCTCGGTGCACGATGTACATATTTCAAAATGTAATGTGTGTATCGCAATATTGAGTATATTAATTTCAGTATAAACTGTTTGTTTCTGAGTGTAGAGCATATATGTTTCAGTATATATTAAAAATGTTTGCATCTCGTTTTAATGCATTTATATCATTAAGCCATACATAGATTTATGAATCTGGAGTATGTCCATAATGACCTTAGAGTAGAATATTTAAGCATAACTAAGTATTGCCATCAACTGTATTGAAGATTGGCAATTAAAATAGTACCACAATGATCCAGGAATGTTAAAAGAGCCAAGACAAGAGATTCGCCAGGTATTTGAGAAGAGACTTAGCAGGTTTTTGACACAGGATCAGCCAGTAATTCGCAAAAATTAGACAAGTGACAAAGGGACAAAGCAGCGAATGGAAGAGATAAATCAGGCATTTGACAAGAGATCAGAGATGGATTTGGCAAGGGATTAACTAGGGATTTGCAAGAGATCAGATGTTTGTCAAGGCATACATCACAGAAGTGCACGTGATCTGCTGTATATTTCACAAGGGGTAAGTTACGGAACTGCAAGTGTCCAGACAGGTATTTGTAAAATGATTAGTAATAGATTTTCAAAACACACAGTTATTTAACCCCTTAAATGCTGACATCTATGGAATGCTATGCAAATAGGACGCCCACACTCGTCATTAGCACTTGAGGGTTAAAAGACATTAGCCAACCATGATGTTCTTTCTACAGGAATTGGGTGGTGGGGGCTAGAGGCTGGATTGGCACCATTAAAGCCATCCGTTTTCAAGAGACCATCAAATAACTGTCTTTTCCACAACACATCTCTGCATTGCTTCACCCACTTTTACTCGATTATGTCTCGAGTGGGTGTGGGAGACCGCGCCAGTAATAATCTCTTATGTGAGATCAGATGAACAGAGACATGTGATTTGTGAGTCAAGCACTGGTCAAGTTTGATACCTTAAAGCCAACCCAGTGGCAGTTGGTACATTTTTTTATTGGAGGCGGATCAAAATATGCCATGAATTACAGTAGAGACCGAGCGTAGCAACAAAGCACAAACCAATCAAGGGTGCTTGGGGGGGGGGGGTTCTCCCCCGAGAAGATGTTTCAAATAATGGATTCAATGGTGCATTTTACAGCACACATTCTGTGAACATTTGGGTGAAAAGCCACAGTTACAATCGGTTTTGTAGGGTAAGAGATAAACAAATCCATTAGCTGCGATTATCAGAAACAGTGCACAGGAGCATTTTCATTCTGCCTTTGCCCACTATATGTCAACTTTCATGCTCACTGTGCCCATATATGTCTATGCTGGCTGCCCCAAAATATGCCAGTATTCCCGCGTAGGAACATGCTCATGTTTGCTTTTCCCTTAAGGTCAGTAATGATAGTATAAAAAACAAGTCGCCACTGGCTCTGCCAATATATGCCAGTATCTCCATGTAAGTACATACTCCTGTTGGCTTTACCCTTAGCACCAGTATAACATTCCACACCACAGTTAGAAAACATTCCTGTGCTGCATGTTTTCTTACTGTGGTATGCTTGCTGCAAAAATGCGCCACCAACCCATCCACCATCAAAGTGAAAACACTCCATCACATTGGCTGTGCCCTTATTGCCTTTGTAAAACGTCATGGCATTTTCCAAAGGCGCTAGGCTGTGTGCACCAATGCCCCCAGGCACGAGCCTTCCACACACACATACATTCATACAAATTCACACTAGCAGCCAAGCACCCATGCAGGGTTCTCTCAATCCAACCGTCACGCGCAACCCCAGAACATTCTCAGAGTACCCTCCCTCACATGCTTAATCACGAAAACACACTCTGTCACATTCACAGACTCTGTTCAAATAAACTCTGTTTCTCGCACTCACACAAACGCAAGCCCACACAAATCATTCATACACAGCAATCCCTTTTTCATTTTTTCATTTTAAAAACGTGATGTTCTATTCTGGAACGGCTTCCCACTTTCTTTCAGACGTCATCAGGTTTATGCCCATCACCCCTCCTCTTGCCTATTTTTGGACCAGGCAGAGGGAACGGTCAGCATTCTGTCCCCGCTCCTGGCCAACGACAGGCGGCAGGGGGAGTGGTGAAGCGGCCCTCACTATCCTTCCTGCGCCAAAGTTCCTAGGGCGCCCTGAAGGATTCCACTGCCTAAGTGAAGGCGTGTTGTTCACCAGCCTTTACTTACGTAAAGTACTTTGCAGACACCAGTCTTAGAGTCTTTACAAATGCAAACACTACATTTGGAGAAAGTTACAATCAACCAGGCCATAATGCAAATACATTTTTATTTTTGGCTGGGTTACGTACAGGGACTTGGTGGGTCCAAAAATAATGGGGGTGGGGGGACACCACCCTAGAACCCCCAATGGGCAGGCCACCCCAGCTCCAGCTTATGACCTTCTGCCTTTCCAGAAGGAATCTTCGTCGTCAATACTTCCTAAAGGTGTAATGAGGCTTTCTGTTAAGTGTGTATTTTTGCAGCTGTCGTGGGATTTATTAAATGCATTTATAGCCCCTGGTTCAAATGGGGCCTGGTTAGGTATGGGAGTTATCTACAGAAACATGTATTAGTGTGTTAGCTGCATAAGGGGAGTAGGTAGGCTAGGATAGAAAATGAAAACACAGACAGCAAAAGGTTTTAAAAGTTCTTAATGTGTATGTGATTTTTACTTCATTTACTTGACTTCCCTGACTACAAAATGGCGCCCGCACCACTTGGGTTACTTGAAAGCCTTACACACTGAAACCAAAGGGTGGGTCTCCTCTACCAGGGACTGTGGACTTACCTGTCACGAGGATTACACTCCAGGAGTTGGAGAAAGTTGGAACACAGCAGCTAGAGTGGGTGTGTGGCAAGGAAAGAGGAATATAAGACAGCATTGATGTCCCCTTGGGGAGGGAGTGTAACGCTCACCTGATTCCCGTAGAGGCGCCGGTCTTGACTGGGCGTATACCGTATCTTCAAAGGTGATGTATAACACACGGCTGGCTCTTTGGGCTGGCCTCCGGAGCGTGCGAAGAGTTGGTAAGCCTTTGTCTTTCAGATGCCGGAATGCAGCGCGAGGCGTTGGTGACAGCCGATGGACCAGGTAAGTGAAGAGCTGTCACTGAAGACCGTAATGCTAACCTGTTCTTTCTTGTCTTTATAGGTGTTGCTGAAGACTGGATTCAGGATGGTAAGCCTTTTTCCTTAGGCCAAGGATCAGATGCAGAAGACACGATGAGCGTTCTGCTGCAGAGGATGCAGAATAACGCAAAGCAAGATTCATCCATCGGGTGTGGTTTAAATAGCCTCCTGTAGTGCTTAGGTGTCTCCTTCCACAGCCACGCCTAGGTAAGAAAAGAGTTCCTGCTTTCCAGAAGAGTTCCAGTGTTCTGAATCTAGGGAGTGGCTCCTGCCCCACCCAACAGGAAAAGTAGTTCCAAACAGAAGAGGATCAGAGGCTCAACTGGCAGGCAAGTAAGCAGCATGGTCTGCTGCAGGTAAGTCCACCCAAGCATTATGAGCCCGGCGCTTCCAGCGCTGGGACTGGGCATATTTATGAGCCTGGTGCCACTGGCGCCAGGACTGGGTCCAAAAGGTCCCAATTGGGACTGGTTGGCACTTGGAACCTGGGTTATGGATCTGCTTCCAAGGGAGTTGGGAAAACCCTGACCTTTTGGAAGCAGAGATCATGACAGGGAGATCGAGCTGACCTTGGGCCGCCACTGACCCTGATAGCTGGGCCACATATGCCAGCAGCGGCATAGCAGTGTCCAGAGGGGGTTTGGGAGCAGCCAGGGCTCTTGCAAGGCATAGGGGAATGTCATCCCACCAAGGGGCAATCCGAGTGAGGCCAAAGAACGGAGCAAGACCGGGCCGAATGGAGCTGGCAGCCCGGGTGAAAATTAGCCTCTGATCTGGGCAGCCTAAGCGAGCCTTCCCCAGGCAAGGGGACAAAGCCTGGGAGCGGTACAGCATGCTTGGGTGCTGGGCCGAGCAAGCCGGAGAAGATGGATGCCCGGGACCAGACAGAGTGGGTGGTAAAGACCCTGCCGTCCTGGTCTGCATGTGTGGGGCAGCCCACACCAGGCAGGGGCCCGAGAGGTCACCACCCCTTACCGGGACCTGCAGGAGCCCATCTGCCACGACTTGACGTTTTTGGAATGGTCCGATGGAGTATGTCAGAAACCGCTGGTGGCCCTGCCCAGGTAGGCAGAGCTTGGGTGGAGCCCCAGCGAAAGGTCTCGCTCGCTGGGGTTCACCCACACTGGGAAGTCCCTGCAACCACAGGCAAAGTCATCTGCACCGCCATAGAGGAAATGGCTTGCCATATCCCTAGAACTTCTTGCACCGCCATGGATGAAATGATGTCACATCAAATAGCAAAGCCTGTGCCCATGAGAGCAGATGTAGTGATCTGTGGCAGCCACCCACTACAGGCGGGTTCTGCCCCATATGGCCCATTTGTGTAACAAAGCAGTCACATGGACAAAGAGGTTCTGTACTGGGGAAATTGATAATATTTATAGACAGTGACTGTTGTTCATGCTGGGCAGAATTTAATTAAGGCACACTACAGCTACCATGATTAGGTGACAGAAATGTATTTGGAAGTGTTAAGGAAAGTGTTCAGTGTTAAAATGTGGGAAGTTGAGTGTAGACTTCAATGGGAATTTGAGCATGGGGGTCACCATGTGAGTGGGATGCCCTTAGAGGGTCCTCCCCTAACCCCATTGATAAAGGGACAGCCAGTGTGAGGGGAAGGTGGCATGTTTGGGCTAAATACTTATATTATGTAATAAAGCAAGAGAAAAACTTTATTTCCCTATTCCTATGAGGGGCTTCCCTGCCTAATCTAAAGATCTAAGGTGACTCTTATGATGGCTGTTAAATTAAAAGTGTCCACTGTCCTGTGTCAAGGAAACCCTACTTCTGGCCCTCACACTATAAACTAAGGAATAAAGCAGTACGGTTCTGATCCCAGGAGAATGCCTCCCTTTTCCTGGGTTATGGTCAAAGTTCCACAAAATGTCTTCTTGGTGGGGCAGGATAATGCCTTCCTTCTCCTGGCGTTCAGTCTCAAACAACCTGGAGGAATGACTCCCTTCCGCAGGTCACAAAGTTCCAAAACAATATTTACTTTGTAGTCCAGGGGAATGCTTCAGTTCTCCTGCCGTTCAGTCTCAAACAGTCTGGGGGAATGATTCCCTTCCCCAGGTCACTAAGCTCTAAAACAGTATTCACTTTCTCAGTGGGCCAGAAGAATGCCTCCCTTCTCCTGACGCCTGGTCTCAATTTCACAAAGACCCAAGGGAATGTCTCCCTTCCCCAGACCTGTTTGGCCTTCCTCTCGGTCCACGTTACCAAGAGAATGACTCCCTTCTCCTGGAAATCATAAAACAATCTCTTACAGCCAGGGGGTGACTCCCTTCTCCTGTTCTTCTCTTAGGTTTCACACTTACAACACCCAGCTCTGAGTGTTATGAGTATCCGCAACCCTGGCTTCTCTCTTCTTCTTTGGATTGGCTTACTTGGTCCACTTCCCTGACAAGTACTGCCACAAAGAAGATGACTCGTATCGTTCTCTTGGTTTGGGTTTTTCTTCTACTTTGGTTTGTCCCATATGAGTCATCCTACTCATGGCAGTACTTGATAGGGGAGGGAATCATGTGGGACAAACCAAAGTACTCATATGGTTTGGGTCCCTGACCCAGGTTTCTCTCCCCTTCTCTTTATGTTCCCTTGGTAGTCTCGCTTGCCAAGTACTGACACAAGGAAGATAGTCTAACTCATAATGTCCGTACAGGAACTTTGCCTCCTGTAATGTTCAGCCACTACCAGTCCCTGTGCCTCTCCCGTTAACCTGCCTGTTACCAGGAGGCGCGGTCAGTTCTTCCTGGGGTCTCTCCCCTACTCTGTGTGCCACGCGATGGTCTCTGTGTCTCGGTGCCTTCACCTGGTGGATCAGCCCGGCCATTGGTGCAACGGTATGGACGCTGCCTCTCGCATTCGCGTCACCGTCTGCCAGTCTCCCGTTACCGTCTAGACGCCGTCAGGCAAAGAAGTCCCGTTGTCCACTTGACACTGGGAGCGGATTGCTTCGTGCTTTGCGGGCTTCACGGTCTCTTATCCTAGTTGGCTGTGACTCTCGGACAGGCAGTCCTCTTTGGTTTTTATGGCGTAAAAGGAACCACGCCTCTGCGGAAGTCCATACCGCTGCTGTTCTTTCTTGGTATTGCTCTTCATTGTTCCTGTGGCCCACCTTGTCCCAGTACACCTATGTTGCTGATGTTCTTCTTTGTCTCAATACTTTCTAGGACCGCGAGGCAGTCTACTTTAGAAAAGTACATAGGTCTACTATATTTCGGCATTATACCACACTGAGGGGGACTATCGGGTATTGGTCTCACCTCCCTGGCCTCATGGGAAGGGGTCCCCCCCTCGGACAAGTGATGACATCTAGTGATTCGTGACAGTGGGCAGTTAGTAATATGGGATTTTATTTTTGCCTGGGTGGTTTCTTTGCTATAATTGCCCACAAAGGCTCAAACATCCCTCTCCCGGGGACTCTGCCTCATTACATTTATGGATATAGCCCATCTCCTGTGGAATACTTAACATCAGTGTGTTGGAGGTGGCTGAAGGCCCTTCCTGTCCAGCTGGTCCGGGGGAGGAGGGGAATGTTTCCTCTGTGGTCCCGTCCTGGCCTGGGGGTTAAGGAATGTGCATTGGCTGCCAAGCCAGGTCCAGAAAGGCCGGGGCTAAACATACATTGGCCGGAAGGCAAACTGGTGATGTAGAAGCAAAGAGATCCACAGCTGAACTGTATATTTCCGAAGAGCAAGATCTTCATTTCTTCCTTAAAGCCGCTGGGATGTAACTGGTGATTTTGTTCACTTCTTAGTTGAATAAGTAAAGAGTTACATTTCTTAGAGGACAACACCAAAAGCATCCCCCACCAATTGTTCCCTTCTGGAATATGGGTCGTAGTCAGAGAGAATGTGGGTTAGGAGCAGAGGTCCCTAGTGGGATAGTATGACCATATTCTGTAAGTGCTGTAGGTTTGGTGCTGCATATGGCCTTTTGAATGAGACACAGGGTCTTCAAAGAGACATGACTTGTGATAGGCAGCCAAAGCAGAGATGCCAGCCCAGAGGAGATATGCTCCAACCTAAGAATATTTATAAGACATCTGGCTGCTCAAGGTGGCACCTTTTGAAAAGGAAGAAAGAACTGGCAAAAGGTGCTTGCATTTCTTTAAGTTGTAAAGACATGATTTCACCTCTAGGACACTTGCTGCACTAAGGACAGGTCAGCATCCATAATTACACCTAGCTTCTTTGCAGTTGACTTTGGACAGGGTAATGGCTGAAACAAAGAGTTCCAGAGGTTACAGACAGCATTGACTATGAGGACCTCCATCTCAGTAGGATTCATCTTAATGGAGTTATTAGACATTCAGCATTTTTGATGGATCTAAGATCCCTGTTATCAGGCAGCTTCCCAAAGATGTGGGTGCTGTCCGCATCATTCAAGAAAAGCAAACCACTTTGGCGAATCAGCTCAGCCTGGGGTCAGATATTAAGATTGAAAAGGGCCTGGGACAGGCCAAAGTCCTGTATCACTCCACAGAGCAATTGTTTGGGGGAGGATATGAACAAGCCTGGAAAGGGTTTTAAGAGGAAAGGACAAGTTGATTCTAAATCGTAGAACTGTTCTACAACTGTTTAAACATATACCACAACTGCGGTCCATTGCTTCAGAGGACATCAAGACAGTTGAATTTGTTACTGAGAATACAATGGACTTGGTGAAACTTCATATTCACTCAAGAATTGTACGAGATCTGTTGCTAAATAACTGCTCGGACCTCATCTCCCTAGGATTTGATCTTTCAGAGTGGTACGACAAGCGTAAAGATCAACCTAAAATGTCACATGGAGGAGCGACAAATGAATTCTCTAAAGGCAGTGAAGAACACACCGAAAAATTCATGAAAGAGGACATCTCCGAAAGACGAGTTCCATTAGGGAAAGTATACAGACCTCAGGAGAAAAACGAGAAATATATTCCCAATGGTATGCCATTGAGTCCGTCAAAACCTGAAGTGATCAAGATCACCTTCGCGGCTAAAGTGAACAATCTGAATAAAAGCCCTGAATGCACCAACGAAGATAACACCAAAGAGAGGGAATCTTGGTCTTGGCTTGCAGGGGCCCTAAATGGCAACTCGGACAGATAACGCCAGAAGGAACCGACAAAATGGGGTCTAAAAATCGGATCATGGAATCCTCGAGGGTTTCTCCATCTTTATGATACTGCGCCAACTGAACTTAAACAACTTGATATTGTTTGCCTACTAGAAACTTGGGTATCTACAAGGCCAGCTGCAATTAACCATGAAATAGCTTTTAACCCAGCAATAAAACAAAATAAAGGAAGACAAAAGCTTGTCTGATAACGCTAGTCAAAAGTGGAACGAACATGCACCTGAGCTCCTCAAAAAACCCTTCTCCATATATACAAACATCGATAATTGAAATAGGAAAAGACGACACCTGCCAGGGACAAAAGATCTTCATCATAAATCTATACTGGCAACATAGTTCGTCAGATGATTCAGACTTTTTAGATCAGATATGTAACATAATCAACTCAATGGAAAGTGAAGAAAAAGGAGCCCAGATAATATTATGTGGTGACCTAAACATGACCTCTTAATTTGGCAGACTGCAAAAATAGTCTGCTTACCAAAGCACGAAAAAATCCCTACCTGATAAAATCAGCTTGGGTGGAAGAAATGGATGCAAGGAAAATGCTACTCCTGAATGGGAATGTAAATGGGGACATACCGCCCAGGTACACTTGGAGCCATGGATCACATAATTCCATCCTAGATTTCATCTACGCCTCAGAATCAATTACTGGTCAAACATTATCGAGATGAAGCAAAGTGATCACAATCTGGTAATTGCCACTATAAATGGATACCATCGCAATGACGAAGATCATTGGCAAATCCCTATTATTGTCGAACCAGGAAGACACAGAATTCGGGTGAATGAAATGAAAATCTCGAGAAAGGCAAATGTACTGGAAAGAGCCCGTTTAGACGGATTAGATAATGTCAAGGAATACACGTAATTGCTTGAACAATATACTCAGAATGTTAGCGGAACTAAAAAGCCTTACTTTAGCCACTAACACAAGTATGACCAAAAAATAGTCCAAAAAAACGAGACTTGTGAAAACATTTAAGATTATTAAAGAAGGAAGTAAAAATAAACTGGTGGATCAAATTTAACAAAAGCAAAAAATGATACAAAAGTTGGTTAAAATCACACAAACACAATATGCTGCAAGATGATGCTAAGGAGATGTTAAAGTTAATGTCGAATAGGAACTTAAGCAAGTTTTGGGCAGTCATAAATAATGTTGAGGCACCCCAAAGAGCACTTTTGTCAAGTTTAGTGTCAGAATCCCAATGGATTATCCATTTTACGAAGTTGTTTTCTAAACAAACTGAATGTGACTACAAACAATCTGATGTAATGAAGGATTGGGACTTTTAAATCTCAGAAGAAGATATCCTAAAGAACATAAAAGATCTTAGTTCTTCTAGAGCCCCTGGAGGCAACAGGCTCACTAATGTTCTCCTTAAACAACATCCAGAAGTATGGGCAAAATTCAGCTATAACCTCTTCCTGAATATTCAAATGAACAAGAGAGTCCCTAACTCCTGGAAGAAGAGCATTATTGTCCCCGTATTTAAAAAAGGAGATCGACCACTGCCAGGGAATTTTAGACCAATAGCATTGCTCGACGTAGTGGGAAAGATATTCTCTACACTGATCCTGAATCAATTGGTCCGATGGATAAAGGAAACAAAGACATATGACCCAAGATAAACAGGATTTGTAAAGGGAGTGGGTTGCTCCCTAAACCTGTTGATGCTAAATATCTTAAAGTTGGAAACAATTCAGAAGAACAGCAAGACCTACGTAGCTTTCGTCGATTTAGCATATGCATTCGACAGTGTAGATCGGCAAATCCTGTGGCAAAAGCTAGAGCTCTATGACTGCCCGAAAAATCTTATGACAGCAATCCATGACCTGCACTCAGAGACATCAATTAGGATCAGATTAAACCAAGCTGGTCTGCTCTGTACTCCGATTCTGACAACAAGGGGCGTAAAGCAAGGATGCCCCCTGGGAGCTACCCTATTCAACTTGTTAATTTCAGACGTAGACGATGCTTTATCTGAAACTCGATCTCCCCCCCCCCAAGATCAACGGGAGAGAACCAGGGCACATGGTTTATGCAGACGATATGGTCCTGTTAGACCTAACTCCCATCGGTTTGCAGCGAAAATTAACTGCCCTTAAAACATACATCGAAAACAATGGACTAATAATTAATCCAAACAAAAAAGAGATTTTGGTCTTACAAAATCTGAGGTGTAACAATAATAAGAAAAACTCGAAAAAACACAAGTGGTACATTGGGAACGATCCAGTTGAGCATGTAGAACAGGTGCAATATCTTGGTGTAACCATCTTCTCAAATATAACCGATGAGCCAATGCTACATAGAATAAGGCGGAAGTGCAGAATGCTGACGGCCCAAGGCGCAGTCATCAACCAAAAATATGGCAAATTTAGCTCAAAGCCAGTCATGGAATTCTATCGAGCTAAAGTGATTCCATCACTCATTTTCGCAGCCAAAACTATGCTGGGCTGCACATATAAAATATGGCCTTGGTGCGAGAATACCTTCTGGACAACGATTCTCCAAATACCGAAGGGAGCACCGACTGCTTGCCTCAGATATGAACTCGGTATGATCTCGATAAATGCGAGAATCCAGTGGAATACCTTGGTTTTATATCGGAAGATCATGGGCGCTGATAACTTACCGCAATTCCAAATATTAGGACCAGGAAGCCATCAAGGAAAAAATTCCATTTTCCAACAATGGAAAAGAGTCCTGTGAGAAAAGGCTAAATTTCCTGGCATCTGATGTTGATATGTTAATCCAGAACCCTAACAAAATCAAACAGGAACTATGGGATCAAGATTGGTATGAAACAGCTGAGCAAAGAGGGTCCCATAGATGCATGAAGCATGCTCCTCCGGAAGCCCGAAAATGTCACAAGCTACCAAACTATTTGGAGAAATTTCCCTTCAAGATCAAGAGAAGAACATTTATGATGTTTCGATATAATCTATATCGAACCAAAGAAAAAATCAATATTTGGAGTAAAGCTCTAATAGACGATGATCAATGTCGTTTCTGCGAAACCTCCAGTGAATCATTAAAACACCTGGGCCCTCATTACGACCTCGGCGGCAGCCATACCGCTATTGGCGGCATGGCTGCCGCCGAAATCGCGTCCGGGTCCACAGAATGAGGAATTACTGGGCCATTCCGAGTTCGTAAGGCCCAGTAATTCCTCCCTCCAAGGACCCGGACCCGGTCCTTCCCCATTCCCATTTCAGCCCTCATAGGGCTGAATGGGAATGGGAGAGGGAGCAAACAACGGGCCATTACGAGTTGGCCCGTTGTTTGCTCCCTCTTCCCCTCGCGGGACCCGATAAGCACGCCTGGTTTGACCAGGCGTTACTTACCGGGTCCCGTGAGGAGACCCCGTAATGAGGCGGTACGGGGTTAACGGCGCCGGCACCTTTTACGGCGTCGTTAACCCCGTACCGCCAGGGTCGTAATGAGGCCCCAGGTCTTATATTGTTCAAAATTTGAGGAATTGAGATTACTTATTTTTGAAAAAGTGAGCGTACTACAGACCTGCCAAAACACAGAGGATGTCTGGAGCCTAGTGAATGAAGGAGGAAACAAACAACTGACGTTTGCACTAACATTTTTTCTGGAAGAAATTGAAAGAAATTTGAGTTGCCTTGGAAAGTGACTTTTAATATAGGAAAGATGCAAATATTTCGATGTTTTTTCTGCTGTTTTTTTTCATTTCTTCTTTGTTTTTATTTGAAAAGTTTGTAATGAAGTAAATGAAATAAAAAAAAAACTTCTACCAATTATGAAATATTGTCCGGGCACAACTGAGTACTGCAATATGCAGCCCTGATTTCTTTACGCAGTCCAAGAGGATCATGCAATTGATGGTGTTGATTGCTACTGGCAAATACAAGAGGATAAGGGCTGTGGCGCCTTCAGTGCCTGCTTCCTCCAGTAGTTGGGCAAAGTGTTTTGAAGCTTAACAAATGATAACAAGGCACATTATATATTTTTACCCTTTGTTGAATAAAACTGGGCATGGAGTAAATGTTCGTAGTCTTTAATAATATGTTTCTCAGAGTGCACAGTGGTCATTTTGGTGTCTCTATCTTTTCTACAGTGATCGAAGCACTTCAGCCAATCTTTGCAGGTCTCCCTCTTCATCAGTTTCAACTTTGGGGTTCTCAGCAATTTTGGGAAATGTTGCATTCTCTCCCCTTTTGACTTCACATGAGTCTTGGAATTCACCTCTTTAATCTGGATTTTCTGTATCACCTCTGTTGCCAGTGGGTCCGCCAAATTCCTAGGTTCAGAGGCTTGTCTCTCAGCCTCTCAAGTGACAATTTATGTTTGGGGATGAAAAGGCTGTTCCGCCAACCTCTCTGCAAACAATCTCAGTCTAATGGGAGAGGTGCCCCTAGAAGGCTCTGCCAGTATCCCAATATTTCTTCCTCTGGCTCCAGGTTCTATCTGACCTCCAGGGAGAAGCATCCCCCTTTTGCATGTCTTGTCCCTCCCCTCTGTGATGTTTCACTCCAATCAGTGGATTGGGTATATGCAACCAAGATCATTTCATGAGCACACAGACTGTAATCTACATGTCTTCACCAGTACATTACGGTGACACTGGTAGTATAGCTCAGTGGCAACACGCTCGTCTTGGAAGCAAGATGACGCAGAGCAACGCAATGCGCTCGCCCTCGTCTTGGAAGCAAGATGACGCAGAGCAACGCAATGCGCTCGCCCTCGTCTTGGAAGCAAGATGACGCAGAGCAACACAGGTTCGAATCCAAGGTCCTTGCTTAGAAACTTATTCGGTATTAAGCGCGTTATAAAAAAACAATTATAATCTGTACAATGCTCATAGTTGTGTCACATGGAGGTCAGACGCTTATGACTCACCTATCCGTTCTTGTTGCACAAGCTGTACGCATTTCCATCCACATTTAATTTTCATGCGAATGGAGAGGCTGGAGTCCATATTGGAATCTGACTGGATTTCACACCTGCATAAACCAATTGCAAAACATAGAGAATCATGTCAATGCCACCAGCAAGCACGGACATTTCAGGCGACATTTCTAGTTTGACAAATGGGTGTAAAACTGCTCAGAAACTTGAATCTGCCTGGTTTTCTGTGCCGATTTAAAAACAATTCATGACTCAATCAATGCTGTATGGATAGGACTGCTTACATGTAAGTGCATTACCTGTACTTTCAGTGTCAATTACAGGTTCCATCAAAATAAGCCGCATCTTGATGGGCTGGAAAAGTATTGGTGGACCTTTCCTTGTTCTTTCCTCCAGGAGGTATGGTGCTCTTGTGACCTTTCTGACTGAAACTCAAAGCGGAAAAAAGGTGGGTCAACCATTTTAGTTCTTTAGTTCTTTGTCCTGTGGTGAACATTCGGCAAGCAATTGTTAAGCTTTCCCTGACTTCTAGAGACAAATGATTGCTGCCTTTCCCGAGTCCCATCAACTGGGCGTATCCTACTAAGGTTTTTGTCAAGCATGTCCTTTAGCTACCCATCTCTCTGAGAACTCCTGTTAGGGCAATGGGATTGTTCCCTCTAGCTGGGATACTGATGATTGGTCTGGTGCGGGTTACAGTACTCCCTGCGCAATGTCTGGTCCTGGCTGCCGTGTTGCCACTCTCCCATGGTGTATCAAACAAGCCAGCCTCACCTCGTACACCAGGACTATCAAGTATGGAATCTGGTTTAGATCGTGGTACTTGGTCACACATAGTTCAGCATGACTCAACCGAATAGCCCAATCGTTTGGGAAATTGATCCATCCTGCAGCAGTGGTACAGACAACACAGAATGTGATGAACTGGTCAAGGCCCCTATCCTGTCTCTGCCACTGGTCTCCATTAATCAATGGCTCCGCTAATTTGCAGTCAAATAGCATTGGGCCACGGAAAATACGATCTTATATTTTGCCTTTCAAGAACAGTAGCTCTGTGGCACTGTTTCTAGATGTAGAAATGTTGTCTTCGCCTTTGACTGTAGACCTCACAGAAGTCATTTGAAAAGTATTACATTACGCTGAAAGAAAGTTTAGCATCTGCCATTGTTTTCTTCAGTGTCAAGATTGCATGTTTAAATTTCCAAATCTGAAAAGACTGTGCAGTTTAAGAGAATGAATAGACAAGGTATGTCAGATGAAAGCCTAAATCTTACATTCTTCTGCACACCAATGGTGAAGAAAACCTCAAGACGTTAGGCCCCTGATTTACAAAGGTCTTGAGAAATGGGAAACTCTCATTGAAAAACGCTCTGTAAATCATCCACGTTAGTGTGTAAAAATGCCTGTCTAATAACACTAACCTAAATGAACGTCATCAGATTTCAGAATAGGGTGATGCTTTCCCAAAAAAAAGATCTGTTGTCCATCCTGAGTATTGCCCCAGGAATGAGTGCCATCGAAGCATCCAGCCATAGTGTCAGAGACACTCCCATCAAAGCCATCGGAGAGTACAGAGGCAATACCCAGTAATACCAATGTCATCTATCCAGGGTACAAAAGGGAGACATGGCAGAGGCAGCAATACCAGATAGAGGCCCCCATTTGAAGATCCTACTATTGGATACACCAACAGTTCAGGAGATAGAGCAGCCCCTGCACGTCAAGCTTTCACTGGGGCACATTATACTTGCTGATTGGGTACCATTAAGGCAAGAGGAAAATTGGTCTGAAGAAGGACCACCACTGATCACAAAGCTTTGTGGGAGAGGGAGCTTACTCTAATCCCCCGCTTCATACAGAATCAGGAGGCCATTCAGGAAAAAGATGCACACTTCGGGGAGCATTTATAAAAACACAGACATAGAAAAGCTCTGAAAGTAAATGATTTTCCAAACAAATGCTTTTTAAACTGGACCACAATTCCAAATGTAAATTGCGTTAGAGTAATTTTGTAGAAGAAAAAAATATGCAGTGTGAAGTCAAGCGGTGAACTGTCGTGCTTGGTGCCACACAGGGAGGCAGAGAGGGTGCAAACACATGTAGGGAGGGGACACAATCCCAACTGGGTTTCTACAGCGCAGTGATTCTAACATTGAATTCAGGGAAGACAATATACTTCATTAATAAAGAACATGAAAAGCTAATGTGCAGACCAGCATGTATGTTGGCATTACAGTTCGTAGCATACTAACCAGTTGAACTTCCTTCAGAGGTTAAGAAGTACTGCAGGCATTATAGGCCTTGTCAAACAAAAATGTGCCTTCTCAGCTTCCTTCAGAGGTTGTCCCGGGAGGATAGCTCAGCGGCAGCGTGCGCGTCTTGGAAGCAAGACGACACGAAGCAGCAACAGGTTCGATCCCCGGGTCCGCGCTTAGAAACCTCCGGGTGTTTAAGCGCGTTATAAATACGTAACTAAGACAAACTAAGAAAAACAAACAATTCCTGTAACAGCGCCTCGATGCCTGCGGGCTGTGTGAGCGCTTTATAAATGTAAATAAATAAATAAATAAATAAGAAGTACTGCAGGCACGCCTTTAAGATCCTCCTCCGGTGGTACTACCCTCCCCTAAAACTTCATCAAATGAAATCTACACTCAACCCACAATGCTGGAGACAATGCGGCCGAATAGGCTCCTTCTTCCACATGTGGTGGTCCTGCCCCAAGGCTCAAGCCTTTTGGAAACAATGCCTAGCGACGATAGCGGACATCACTCAGGTGCGACTGCCCTTGGCCCCCGAACCTATTCTCCTTGGAGCACCGATCCCCGGGATCTACCCAAGATCTGGTCCTAAGGCCAAACTATTATCGCAATGCCTACTTGCGGGCAGGAACGTGATAGCCCGCACATGAAAAACGACAGAGGGCCCGCTCATGCCTTTCTGGTGGATGAAAGTCTGGGACATCCTGATCGCCGAGAAGGTGACGGCTCCCGGGGCAGGCACTTTACATCGCTTTCCCAACATCTGGGGTCCGGTATTGGATTTAGACCAAAGGTTCCCGGCCCTGACATTCAAGCCCCAACTGGCCAGGAGAACTATTCAGGATGGAGATCCCCAGCGGGGACGTGAAGACGGAACTTGAGACTGGAGGGTGGGGTGGGAGGAGCGTCAAATGGTATTACTGTATGCTTCATGTCGCAAGTGATTAAGCTTTGTATTGTCATAACCTGCCTGTTTAAAATAAACACGTTTAAAAAAAAAAAAATAAGTACTGCAGGCATTATGGGCCTTGGCAACCTAACATTTTCCTTCTACGCTTCCTTTAGAGGTTAAGAAGTACTGCAGACATTATGGGCCCTGGCAAACTAACATTTTCCTTCTACTCTTCCTTCAGATGTTGTATAACTACTGCAGCTCAGATTGGCACAGTCTGCCGTCAGGACATTTTCAGATGAAGATCCTGAGAAAGATACTTTGGTTTCTCCCTAAGCATCTTCGTGCCCCTGTAGTTGCTGCCTTAGAGCAGAGTCATATTGACTATTGCAACTCCCTCTACCTGGTCGAGCCTGCTTTTCTGATTAAACGTCTTCAGATTCTTCAGAGTTCTGCAGCTAGGCTGGCCACTGGTACTTATTTTAGGGATCATATCTCGCCCATTCTGTCATCTTTACACTGGCTCCCTGTGGACAAGCGTGTACTTTTAAAATCCTTGTGCTCGGTCCACAGGACATTTCATGGCGTGGGAGCCGTATATCTTCAGCAAATGCTTCGGCCCTACGTTCCCTGTCGTCTTTTATGGTCTAGGGACAGGTTTCTTCTCCCTAAATTTCGCTATGTCCATATTGGCGGCCGGGCTTTCTCAGCAGTGGCTTCCAAACTTTGGAATGCCCTTCCGCTTTTTTTGCGGTCTACTTCTGATCATATGCAGTTCCGTCGCTCTTTAAAAGCTCTTTTGTTTTGAGCCTTCTGTTTAGCTGCTGTGTCCTGTTCTGGAAGCTATGAGCGCCAAGTTGCCTGTTGGGTTATGTTACACTTTGTACAAAAATGGATAACATGGGCCTTGACACACTAACATTCTCCTTCTATACAGAATGATGGGCCTTGACAAACAAACGTTTTCCTTCTCTGCTTCCTTCAGAGGTTTTATAAATACTGCAGCCATTACAGGACTTCACAACCTAACCTACTGAGATTCCTTCAGTGGTTTAGAAATACTGCAGGTATTAAGGACCTTGACAAACTAACATTCGCTTTCTCAGTTTCCTTCAGAGATTTTAAAAATGTCGCAGGCATTTTGGGCCTGACAAATTAACCTGTTGAGCTCCCTTCAAAGGTTTAGAAATACTGCAGTCAAAATGAGCTTTGACAAAAAAGCCTTTGGAGCTTTCTTCAGAGGTTTACAGATGCTGTGAGCGTCGGAAATTTGGCGGGTGTTACATATGCTTAAAACAAATATATGATACAGTGGAACACTAAATATGACATGAAACGGGGACTGGGGCTTAATTACTGAAAATACATGGCCAAACCTTTGTAAGAAGGCTCCAAAGTTTAGTAGTTTACGACCCATCAGCTTAATTTATGTAGGTTGAATGCCAGTCCCAATATCCTTTTAACCTATTCATGATTTAAATATTAATGTGAGCACAACGTTTTCCATCTTGACGGTTGATTCAGGCTGAGCAGGATGGTAAATACAGACAAGAGCATTCTAAAATTACAAAAGCATCCACTTGCCAATGGAAACTGCACAGGCCAGTAGCGTTTAAGGTTATCTGTGAAAGTAAATGTCTAAACCTTTATGTAACATACTATTAGTATTTTGTTTGTTTGTTGTCGGATATGATCTACAGGTGAGAACTAGAGCATTAATAAGTGAAAGAAAACTATTTGGTCAAGCAGGGAAGCAAGTTTGTAACTCCGGTCTCCTGGTTATTCTGGTTTTTCCCGGTTTCACAGGTGAAAATCAGACTGTAGAGTGATGTATTAAACGCACAATTATACAATGGCTAAGTACAAATTAAACCAGTCCCTACTGGAGAGTATTATACAAGCCAAGTACAAAATTGCAGGTGCTTATAGACAAGTCAATCGGTAATGCACGTTGCCTTTTAACCAGGTTAATCACCGTAGTGACCACCTTACTCCTAGTCCATAGTCCCCTTTCCTCCATACTTATGGGACATCTCTCCGTCCTGTGGGACAGGACCGGAGCACTTTGTAAAAAGCATCCACATTTTTTTTTTAAAAATGTGTCCTTTCTCTCTTTCTTGTGCGGGGCCCAGCACGCGGCCGTAACCCCGCCCACCTTGGCTCCGCCCCGCGCATCGCCCATCAGTCCTTTTCTATTGCCAGGTCAGAGACCTATTAGCAATAACAGAGGAACCTTATTAGAGGGGACGGCGGGCGGGCGTATGGAGGAAAGGGGACTATGGACTAGGAGTAAGGAGGTCACTACGGTGAGTAACCTGGTTATACTCCTACGTCCCATCCCCTTTCCTCCATACTTATGTGAGATTCCCAAGCACCCATAACAGGAGCTACGGGTGGATGGAAATACCCCTTACTGAAAAAGGTTCTTCAGCACAGCCTGACCAAACTGAGCATTAGCTCTTGAGCTCATGTCAAGACAATAATGCTTACAAAATGCAGATGGGGAGGCCCAAGTAGCTGCCCTAGCGATGGACTCCCAGGGGACATATTTCTGAAAAGCAACCACGGCTGCCTTGCCCCGCACCATGTGTGCATGAATACCCTTAGGAGGTTTCAGCCGTTGGACGGTGATCCACCGAGCAATAGTCACCTTAGACGCCTGCTTACCCTGAGGGTTACCAAAAGTCACAAACAGTTGAGAAGAACTCCTAAGCTCAGAAGTTCTGTCCAGATAGAACTTAAGAGCCCTTCTGACATCGAGACAATGCAGAACCCTTTCTGCCTCTGAGGTAGGGTTCGGAAAAAAGACCGGCAGGGAGATCAACTGATTCAGATGCAATTCAGTTACCACCTTCGGCAGGAAAGCAGGATTCGTCCGTAGGACTACTTTATCCTTGTGAAAGACCAAAAAGGGATGCTCCACCGACAAGGCCTGGAGCTCACTCACCCGCCTCGCTGACGTAACGGCGACCAAAAAGGACACTTTCCAGAATAGGTACTTGAGGTCCACCGTGGCCATTGGTTCAAAAGGCTTATGGCACAACGCCGTCAGGGCTACATTTAGATCCCACGGTGGGTGCGGACTACGGATTGGAGGGTAGAGGTGTGTCAAGCCTGCAAAATGCCTCTTAACCACTGGATTACACAGAGAGTAAGAACATTGGTCCGTAGAAAGATAAGCGGAGACCGCTGAAAGGTAAGTTCTGCATGACAGAACGTGAACACCCGACTCTGCTAGGAAGGATACGAAGGACAGCACCATGTCAATCGTAGCCCCCCTTGGGTCCAACTGTTTTTCCAAACACCAATGACAGAACCTGAGCCATTTACTTCTGTATTGGGATCTAGTCGAGGGTTTCCTGGCTGCCTGGATGATTGGCGGATACATCGACAGGTGTTGAGTTCTTCAGCTTCCAAATTGTTCGATGGACTAGAGGCAGAGGCGGGAAGGCGTAAGCTCTCATGTTGTGCCATGGAATCTCAAGAGCATCCCCCAGAGAGGAGGCTCCCAGCTCCCCTCTGGAGGCATACTGAGGAAGCTTCTTGTTTACCGCCGTAGCGAAGAGGTCCACCTCCTTTGTGCCCCAACGCAAGAAAATCCATAAGAGGACCTCTGCCTTCAACTCCCACTCATAGCTGACCACTGTCCGCTGGCTGAGGGCATCCGCTGTGACATTCAGCTGGACCGGGATGTGCACTGCAAGCAGCCAAACACCATGCAGCACAGGCCACTCCCAAATCTGGATGGACAGGTCCACAAGAGGGGGAGACTTGGTTCCCCCTTGCTTGCTGATGTAATACATCGACACCACATTGTCCGTGCGTATGCAGACCACCTTGTTGGCTATGATCGGTCTGAACGCCCTGACCGCTAGGAAGATCGCCAGAAGCTCTAAATGATTTATGTGGAGGAGCTTGTCCTGAGGCAACCAGAGGTCCGAGACCTGAAAAGAGGATCTAACGTCGCACCCCACCCCAGGAGGGAGGAGTCTGTCGTGATCGTCACCGTTGGGGATGGGTCCTGAAACCCTGCACCCACCGACAGGTTGCTGAGAGATGACCACCATTCCAGATCCACTCTCATGGAAGCCGGAATCATTATCAACTTGGAATACGGGTCCACAGCCTGAAGCCAAGAACTCGGAAGAGCCATCTGAGTCCGCCTCATCTTGAGACGAGCAAGAGGAAGAGCCAACACGCACAAGGCCATGAGGCCCCGAAGCCTCTGGAACCACCAGGCCGACATGCTCTCTGACTGCGCAAACATATGACACGTGGCTAACAGATCTGCGATCCTGTCCCCGGTCAGGTACACCCTTCAGTCGATCGGGTTCCAGCGAAAACCCAGGAAAATCAAGTCCTGCAAGACCATCATAGAAGATTGCCGCCAGTTCACCGACAGCCCAAGATGGAACAGGAGCTGAAGGAGAGACTGAAGATTGCCCGCTGCTGTCAACGGACAAGGGCTGCATAAGAGCCAGTCGTCCAAATACGGATACACATGGATACCCTGCAGACGAAGATAGGCCGCAATCACCGACATCATCTTCTTGAAGACATGCGGCGCCGAGCTGAGGCCAAAAGGAAGCACTCAAAACTGGAAGTGCTCCTCTCCCAAAGAGAAACGGAGATAACTGCTGTGTGGATTCCAAATCAGAATATACATGTACTCATCCTGAAGATCCACCACACTGAGCCAATCGCCCATCTGCAAAGAGGACCGTATCTGGCTGGGCGTGATCATCTTGAATTTCGCTTGGAGTAGGAAAAGATTGAACTGGGAAAGGTCTAGGATGGTGCGCAGGCCAGCCTGGTTGGGTTTGGGCACCGTAAACAGCCGGGAGTAGAAGCCCTCCCCTCGTTCCCTGAAGGGAACGGGTTCCACAGCTCTGAGATCCAGAAGTTTCTGAACCTCGGCTTTGAGGGAGGGCAAGCCCGACAGCTGAAAAGGAGGGTTGAAGGGTGGGGTACAGGGGAGGGGTAAGCGGAAGCCCGCCCGAGTGACTGACAAGACCCATCTGTCTTCGTTGATGGTCTGCCACGCCTCCCAATGAGACGCAATGCGTCCTCCCACCGGGGTCTCGTGCAAGCGTGGAGAACCCTCATTTTGTAGGTTTTTCAGTGGTGTTGCCACCTGAACCTGAGGAGGAGGCCGAGGAGCGGGCGAAAAACCGAGTCCGTTGTTGCCTACGGCGGTTATTCCCCAAAGGGGTATACACTCTGGGAGATTTCCGGTCAAGGAAGCCCCTAAAGCCAGAGGAGGGTCGGCTTTGCGACAACGGTCTCTGGGTTTTGAAAGGGGTCTTAACAAAGACCGACAAGGACTTAGCTGTCTGAGTGCTATCCTTCGTCTTGGTGAGCTCTACATCTGTTGTAGAATGAAAGAGCTCCTTACCATCGAACGGAAGGTCCAACACCTTGTCCTGCACTTCTTTTGAGAATTTAGTGGCATGCAGCCACGCCTGCCGTGAGGTATCAACCTCCAGCATAAGGCCCCGAGCCGAGGTGTCTACGTGATGAGCCGCAGCCTCCAGGAGATCCTGGGCCAAGACCCTGGCGTCGGATAATCCTGCCTTAAAGTCTTCCAGCTTCTCGATCGGGATGAACTCCTCAAACTCCGACAGACCTTTCCACATCTGCATATTAGCCCCCGCTAACACCAATTCGGCATTGGCCTGCCTGAGCTGCAAGGCCGAGTTGGCGAAAAATGTTCTCCCAAGGGAGTCAAGGAGCTTATCCTCCTTTCCCAGAACCTGAGTAGCCGTTGTGGAAGAGGATGCTGCAGGCCTGGACTGCAAAGTGGCCGCAGCCACCACTGTGGAGGAGGGGGCGGACAAGACGACAGGCCACCTCTTCCGAAGAATGCAGCCTGTATCGCGCGTCAATTTTCTTATTGACGAAAAGTCCAGAGTGTGGCTTTTCCCAGACCCTGCGGACCTCGGCCAGAACGTCCTTCTGCAAGAACAGGCTGGTACGCTCCAAAGGAGACAGGGTGAACGCCCCAGAAAGCACGCCCTCCTGCTGAGCGGGTGCCTCGGGCACCGGAACATCTAAGAAGCACATCATGTCCAGTACCTGGTCATGAAAAGCTCTAATACAGCGGGGCAGGTCCTCGTTGTCCTGATCACCTTGCGCGTCATCCGACAGGTCAGGATCCTGCTGAGCCGTGTCGGGCGCTGCCTTGTCCACGGGAGACAATGGGGGCAAAGGCGGAAGAGTCGGGGAAGGCACCATAGGCAAGGGAGGCGCGGGCGGACATATCGCCCTAAAAAGCCCTTTGAAATATTCCCTCATGGGGTCGGTACGCATGAGCGTTTGAAATTTACCGAAAAAGGCATCCTCCGGGGACTGCTTTGGAACCTGAGGAGGCCTCTCATGAGGAGGATAATTCCAGGGACGTAACGGGGAAGGGTGCCACACCGGCCCCTCCACCGACGTATCCACATAAATCAAAGGTGCCAAGCCCACAGGCAATGAAACATGCGAAAGGGGCATCCGGGCGTTCCAATCATGAACTGCCCGATAAGGATGCGCACAAGGAACTCTATGTTCACCCATGGAACCAAGCCCTACACCTGAGGCCGATGGCGTAGTTGTAGGGGTAGCACCCAAAATGGCCGCTGTGCCATTTTGTCATCGCCTGAGGGGAACTACGGCACATGAGGAAGTGAGGCAGGGGTCCCCGTCGATGGATCAGGGGTCTTAACTTTAGCCTTAACATAAGGAACCTTAGCAGAGCTGGTACTATGAGGCCTAGAATGTTTCTGCGACATACCAACCGCCAAATTAGCCTTCCCAGGAAGGACCTCGGCACTGCCGGTAAAAGAAGAACTTTCCTTCTTTGCCCCCTCAACAGATCTGGTGTCGCCGGAAGAGCGGGAACGGTGAGAAACAGCCTTCACCGATAAGGCCTTGCCAGGCCTCTCATAAATGTTGGGAGCTTTAGCCTCTGTACGAGGGACCTCGGACCCAGGTCCGGTAACAGCCTTATCCGCGCGGGCCTCGAACATCCGTTCAGTGACACCAAGCCCAACCAAGGCCTCGGGGAACACCACAGTCTTATTTCTTGAGGGAATCCGATAGAGAGGCCTCAGAGCTAGCCCCGGTACCCCACGACTCAGTAGAACTGGGTCTACAAACAGCCCCCACAGGAGAGGCCTCGAAGCGTGCTCTGGTATCCACAGGCCCCTTAGGGAGACCCTTGGAGAAAACTCTGGTACAATTATTAGGCCCAACGGGCACCTCAGGGCAATCCCCGGTGACAGAGCAATCAACGCTCCTCCCAGCCCGGGAGAAACCTGGAAAAGTATCCCCCGGCCGGGGTGCTCTGAAAAGTAAAGAACTTAACGGACGTTTCTTCTTTTCATCGATGAACGCCTGAAAATGCGAAGGAGGAGTTCGTCGGAACACTTCCTCCCACCGCTCCAATTGACGTTGAAGTGCCCGGACCGAATGGGAGTTGCAGTAAAAACAGGAGTCCCAACGGTGATCCAGACCCAAACACTCTAAACAAAGAGGATGGGGATCCACCCTCGCAAAGCGTCGGTGACAGGATGAACAATCTGGAAAGTCTAGTTTGAACGACATAGACAGCCTAGTACATGATCGCTAGCGAGAGCCAGAGAGGAAAAACGGGAAGAAAATCTTCCGAGGATGCAAGTGCGTCCAGTCCCGAACGAGCAGGGAAAAGGACTGATGGGCGATGCGTGGGGCGGAGCCAAGGTGGGCGGGGTTACGGCCGCGTGCCGGGCCCTGCGCAAGAAAGAGAGGAAGGACACATTTTTGAAAACAAATTTTGGATGCTTTTTACAAAGTGCTCCGGTCCCGTCCCACAGGACCGAGAGATGTCCCATAAGTATGGAGGAAATGGGGACGGGACGTAGGAGTAAAAAGAGTACTTATTTTATCTTGAACCCAAAGGGCAAGGACATCAGGGCTACGCGTTTGCTGCCATGCAAGCCTTTACTTGGGCTGCATTTAAATGTGGTGTTCAGTGTTGGTACCCATGAAAGAAAAAGTACATCAGTAAATTAGAAAATGTTCAAGGATGATCAACCAAATGAATTGAAATGTGATTGGAGTATTGAGTTATGACGGAAGGCTCAACCAGATGGGGTTGGGCCTCTCAGGAAAATCATGAGGCAAAGAGGAGAGCTATATAAATGTATCCCGGCAGTGATAGGCATGCACCTGCTCAGTGGTCTTGCAGTTCAGAGAATGAATGGTCAACCCCTAAGGCCTAAAGAAAATGCTGCACTCACTGTCACAGAAATCGATTTGGCAATGTGTGCAGTAGTAGCATTGAATAGGCACCATATAGATGAAGTCTTTGAAGCTTCAGACAATGCATTTAAATGCAGGCGGGGTGTGTCCCAGGGATGCCAGGGCCCCAGTAGATTGCTGTGTCCTGTTTGCTTGTCCTGCTGGCCACGTTGACTGGAGGATAGAATGTTGTGTGCATGAGGCCTGAGGGAAGGTTGTGTTTGTCTGTTTGATGAGTCAGGTGGCGGCTGAGCACTGATGAGGTGGCTGGTGGGTGTTTCCCTATCTTAACCCCTTAAGTGCCAGGCTATTATGTAAGTCTATGCAAAAAGGACAAGCATACTCGTCCTTGGCACTTGTGATGTAAGGCTTAATACTGAACAGATTATGAAATGGAAGTCTGTTTATAAACCTCCCTCCTCACGCAGAGGCGTTGCTAAGGCGGGGGCTGAGGGGGCCAAAGCCCTATGTCATTTGGTTGTAGCCCGGATAGAAGCTTGGGGGATACAACCAAAAGACTGGCTAGCCCAGAGTCCCGCCAGTCCCAACATTAGCCTAGCCCCCGGTCCTTTCCAGTGCTAGCAAAAACCCTGCGTCCTCAGTCATCCAAGAGCCTTCAGATAATCCATAGCATTGGTGGCAAGCGGACTAGGAACCCTGACATGTTGCAAGCAGTGAGAGCTGGGAAGGCACCACTAAAGGAAGAGGAGACACCCAGAGGGCCCCCAGTGCACCTTATAAGGTGAGCTCCAGGGACTCTCCTGAATTTCTAAAACAATCACTTGCTGGAGTGAGAGTCCGCCCTGGTATGAAGACTTTTTCTGCGCATTGAAGGTACCCGATGCTTCATCCAAAAGGCAGTCCTAAGCAACTGAGTGAGTTATGAGAACTGCTGGGGAGACTACCTGAATAAAATAGTGGCCCGCTCCCTGGCATTCAGTAACGTGCAACTAAAAATACTAGCACTCACCCTCACCACTGCTTACAGCCAGACTATCAGAGTGAATGCGTAAAGAGCATTAGCCTCTTACCAGGCCAGTGGCAGCAGAGATCTTTCAGATCACTGTCAAGCAGTTGGGAGTGAGTGTCCATTGGCATTTTAAGAGAGCGCTGCCAGGACAAAGTTGTAGAAGCAGGGAGCATGGCAAAGACTCCTCTAAGTCTCCGGCGCCCAGTTACCTTACGGTTCGGCGTGCGGTATAAATAAAGAAACTAAACTAATCTGAAGACATGACTGCATGTCGGACGAGGCAATTGGGATCACCAAATGTGTTGAACATTCCGAAATTTGCATAAAAGAACTAGAGTAGGAATCCAACAAAGGGCAATCTGAAGTGAGTGCAGTGGCCAAATCTGTGAGAACTAATGAAGGCCAAACTAAAGAGCCCAGTTGCACTCCAGAAAAGCTCAAAGGGGAAACTGCTAGATAGCACGTGCAAAGGGAAGACTCACACAGCGTTATTCCCAAAGGGTGCATTCAATGCCGCAATGAGGCCATCTGGCCAATGACAGAGGTTGCTAAGTGCTCAACACTATTGGTCGTGAGTGTGGAAAAAAGGGGATTGTTGCAAGATGATGCAGGTTTGCCAAAGCAAGATCTGTACAGGAAATCAATGAGATGGCATTTCCCACTTGAAGTCAGATTTCAGATCATGAGGAACTACTCTTAATTATTGCAGTGAGAAGCAACAACAAGAAACCGTTCACCCACATCACAATTAATGCTGTCATTGTGGAGCTCCTAGTGGCCAGCGGAGCAGACTATACCTTGGTGAACAAGCAGGTGTGGACAAATGTCTTTCACCACTGCACTACCTGCACTTTTGGACACATGCTGTCTGCACTTACCCTTGCACTTGCCACCTGCTGGCCGCACTTCTTGTTATTGTTCTGATCCCATGTACAGCACTGCCCCTTCCCCTTTGCTACTTTTCCCCTCCCCGCTCCCCTGCACTTGTTCGATCTCAATGTCACTTGGATTAGTGAGATCATTGTCTAAGTCCTCCCTCTGTTCCCCCATCCTTGCCTCATCGCACTTTGAAACACCTGTGTATAGGCTCGTTACAAATGCCACATCATATCATATCATATCACTGTACCTTACTCGAGACTGACAGACAGGCCAATGTATATAGGGAAGTACCCATTGACATGTTAAAATTCAAGGGGCGTAAATCTGGCAGAGTCACCCATGTAACGAAGAAAGGTCAAAAGCTACTCAGTTGGGAGGATCAAGCCATGGCACTTTATCCTGATGTTTAGTGTCCAACTTGATCCCCTCAAGTTGGACACTAAACATCAGGATAAAGTGCCAACAACAGGAGGACACAAGGTGAAAGTTCTTGACGTGAACTCAAGTGACATCAGTTTGTGTTTTCATGAGGGCGATCACAATGAAGGCGGATGTTTGAAGAGATTTGCACATGTGATTGGGTTCAAAGTTGGTGCCCTTTCTGGTAGCTGCAAAGGTCAGAAACGTATGGTTCCTTGTAAATGAAGGTTGAGATGGAGTTGTCCAGACTGGTCAAAGAGGGGATCATAGAGCTAGTTGATGCGCCAGAGTGGATTAGCCCTACAGAGGTGTGATCGGCCTTTGAATCAATGTCGGTGTACTCAACAGAAACATAGTGACTGAGGTGTTTACACTCCCTCAACATATCCAGTTATTGCCGAAGTCTGTAATTAAAGAGTGTTCTATTTGATTGACCTCAAATCTTCATGCCATCAAGCAAAGCTGCATTTGCCTCAAAAGAACTTGACAGCTTTCATGACGCCAGTGGGCCTCTTTCGATGTAGGGGGACGCCCTGTAGTTTAATCTCTTCAGCCAGTGTCTTCCAGAAGCTGCTGTGTCACTTGTTTTGGGAAATGTGTGGCGTAGGCTGCTATTAAGACAGCATTTTATTGTGGGAAGTTGATGTGCATGAAAACGATGACAGACACAAAAAGGACCCGGAGATCATCGGCAAGTTTCGTACAGAGAGGAATGATTACTAAAGTCACATATTGTCTTCTTATGGAGTTCAACCCAGTGGTGGTTTATTTATTGGGGGCGATTATTTATTCTCGCTGAAATGTACATGTTTCATAGTACAAGCTCAGTAATGCTTTAAAGTGCCTGTTGTAGTTGTGAAATCTGGCTACAGCTTTGGCGAGGTTGCTTTGTCCCTGCATCCCTCTTGACTGCATTATCTGGCCTTTGTCTTCACTTCCCACTGACTGTTGACTAGATTTAGGTGCATTTGTCACCATGCACGCTCCTGCTAACTGGTGCATCTTATGGCACTCAGGGAGCTGTGAGATGAGTGCTCTCTCCCTGGTGCACAGGACGTTACATCGGGAGACAGAGAGCCTGGGGTGTACATTGGCAGAGCCCAACAGGCACAGGCGCTAATTGCTCCAGTTGTTTAAGAATGTTTCAAATTCCATTCAATTGCAACACTTTTGTACCTGTTATTTGTATTGTTTTTGTAATAACATGGAGAAGAGAAACCCGTGTCGCAAGACATTAAACACAGCATATAGGAAGTCGCAGCACATCAGCAGTGTTAGGGAATATGTACAACGAGGTACTATTATTAGTATGGCCCAATAAAATACTACTCAATTTATTGACTTCAGAGCGATAAGTGGCCCAGACTTACCTGATGAGATCTAAATCTGTGACCTAAAAGATCAGATTACCCAGGGCAACGATTAACTCACTGAACTATCAGACATACTAAAGTAAAGACTGCAACAGTTTTGTGTTGCCTCCTCTACTTCAGTTTTTATGTTTTAACCCACTGTGTCTGATAATCCTTTATCTGAGAGTGAAAAAAATACAACACACCTTTCAACATTTCTAAGCACTCAAATCTCCATTGTTATATGCTATGCACTTCATTGAGGGATTACTTGGGTATGCTCTTTCACTTATTTCATATTAAATCTAACCTTGTGGCGATAATGGTCCTTGGGGCGCCCACATTGTTACTTACTCTGGGATCTTCTTTTTTATGATTTTTTTTTATAAAACAATTTTATTAGTTTCTTCAAACAAACAATACAAACCAAACATCCAGTGCATATATCAACAGTCCAATTGTACATTGCGTAATTCTGATCACTGCTCCCCTTATCCCACCCCCCATTCCGAGCCTACTGCTTTCCACCTTCCGTTTCTGCATCTTGTGGTAGGGTCTTCCCTTCCATGGGTTCTGCTGGGTCTTGTATTGACCCAAACAACTCCACTATTAATAATTTCCAGGCCATCAGGGACTCTGTCTCCCCCTCCTCCCCTGCGCTGTTCGCTTCTTGCCATACCATGGTTTCTGCCTCTGCCCATTTCTGCAAGTCTTTCCACCACACCTCCACTCGTGGTCTGTGGCATGTCGTCCACTCCATTGCAATTCTCCTCTTTGCAAGCACATATGCGAGATCTTTCAGTTTACTCACAATGCTTGAGTTTCTGTGATCTAGGGAACCCCCCCAACAAACAGGCCCACACTGTATCCACCACAATCTTGACCCCCTTCTCTGCTAGTTTTTGTGCCACTTCGCTCCAGAAGCCCTCAATAACCGGGCATGACCAAAACATGTGCACCATACCCGCCCTCTCCTCATCACATTTAGGGCATGCTTGCCGTAATGCATTTGCAAACCTAGATATCCTCTGGGGTGTCATATACGCCCTATGCGTAATATACAGTTGTATCTGCTTTAATCTCACATTCCTCGACACCTTCTTATGGTACCCTTGAACTCGTTCCCACATCCCATCTTCCATCTGGCCTCCTACTTCCGCTTCCCAGTCTTGTCTCAATTGTGTTACCTCCTTCCCAACCTTAGACATCATCATCTCGTATATTCTGGATATCTCATGTCCCCCTTCCATTATATCATATATTATATCTATGGTAGCATCTGGTTCTTCGTCCAATACAACTTCAGGCCAGGTTCTCTTAATTCTCTGCACCATTCTATGATACGTAATATACTGGCCTGTGTGTAACCCAGTTTCCTCACCCAGCACCTCAAAATCTATGATAGAGCCCTCTCGCCAGATATCACCCATTGTTGCCAACCCAACCGGTTTCCAGTCATTCCTGATTATCATCCTTAGCTGCTTATCTCCCCCTGTTAGTGTGACTAATGGTATCTGCGGGGAACATGGGGATGGGCATGCCCTGCGCCACATCTTCCATACAAGTACCATCATCTTAGGGCGCCCTTCCATTTCTGTCTTGGACAGCCACATCATCTCTCTCAGGTAAAATGGGGCACAATCGTGTCCAAACAACCTGGATTCGGAGGTCACTTCCTCTGAAAGCCACTTGGCAACATACTGCAGTTGGCTGGCTACATAATAGACCTCATAATTGTGCAGTTTTATCCCCCCTTTCTCATAAAAGTTCTGTAGCTTCCATAGTGCCACTCTGTTTCGCGTGCCATGCCACAGGAAATCCCTACACATACTGTTCAGTTTGATGAAAAACTTCTTGGGTTTCAAATGCGGTAGATTCCCAAAATAGTGCAGGAGCTTAGGTAGGACCGCGATCTTTAGCATTGCCCCATGTGCCATCATTGCCAAGGGGAGCTTCTCCCAGAATCTCATGCATTTTTCAATTTTTTTAACGGCTACCTCCATGTTGTGCCTATGCTCCTCTTCCGCTCTGTGGTATACATCTACTCCCAAATAACAAAATGTACTAATCGCCCATGGTACCTGTAACACTGGTAACTGTTCCATTAGAATCCCTTTATATCCTCCCAGTGGAAACATGCTGGACTTCTGGGGGTTCACTGCTATACCAGACAACCCTGCATATCTCTCCACTACTTCTAGAATATACTGGAGATTTTCTTCCGGGTGCCACAAGTACAGCAGCATATCATCCGCATATAGGGAGATCAGATGCTGTTCCCCTCCCACCTCGATGCCTATGATGTCATATTGTTGTCTCAAGTATATTGCTAGGGGTTCGAAAGCCAATATGTAGAGCATTGGAGACCACAGACATCCTTGTCTGGTGCCTCTCTGAAGCTGCCATCTTTCCGATATCACTGCTCCAGTTTTACCTCTAGCCAGCGGTTCACTATATAGCATTTTCACCCACCGTATATATCCAGGCCCCATCCCATAGCCCGCCAGGGTCGCCAACAGCCATGGCCACCTGACCGAATCGAAGGCTTTTATTGCGTCCAAAGATACAATTGCCATTTCACCCTCGTTCTCGCCGCCAAACTTAATGACCCGTTGGAGTCGTCTGTGATTATTGGATATATTCCTATTCGGGACATAACCGGTCTGATCAGGGTGTATCAGTTTAACAATAACCCTCTTCAGTCTATTTGCCAAAACAGCCGTCAATATCTTCCTATCTTGATTCAACATCGACAAAGATCTATAGGAACCGCAGCTATGCCCTGGCTTGTTAGGTTTGGGAAGCGGTATTATAATCGCTTCCCTAAGTGACTCTGGCAATCTTCCCAGCTCAGATGCTTCGTTCAGCATTTCTAACAGTGGGGGAAGCACCTCTTCTTTATATACTTTATAAAATTCACTTGGGAGTCCATCAGCCCCTGGGGTCTTACTAGTGGGCAACTGTCTCACCACCTCTTCCAGCTCCTCCAATGTAATCGGTGCATCCAACTCCTCTCTTTCCTCCGCGCTTATCTTTGCCAATCCTATATCCTCCAATGTTTCCAATTTCGTCTCGCGACTACTCTCCCCATCATCTCCATATAGTTGCCTATAATAGTCTGCAAACTCCTGATTAACTCCATCTTGGGTGTCAGCTACACTACCGTCTTGCCTTGTTATTGTTCTAATCGTGGGTCTAGGGGTTTCGCTCTTATATAACCACACCAAAAGTCTTCCTGCTTTATCCCCTCCCGCGTGCTGTCTCTCTATATATTTCTTATAGTTGAGGTTACACAGTCTTTCCCAGTGATCTGCACATTTCTGCTGCAGCCCGAGTATCAGTTCCATTTCTTCCTTAGTGGTATTTGCTCCTCTCAATGACTTTTCCAGTTACCCTTCTGTCACTCGTAGGTCAGCCAGGATCCCCCTTTGCAGACCCTTAGATTTTGCTATGGCTACTCCCCGCATCACAACCTTATAAGCTTCCCACAGTGTGCCCCCCGAGTCCACACTGTCGGTGTTCGTCTCAAAATAGTTAATAATCTCCTCCCTCATATCCTCTCTAAAAAAGGGGTCTCTCAGTGCTTCTGCTCGGAGGCGCCACGTCGAAATCCTTGCTCTCGGGGGGCAGTATTGCCATCCGAGGATCAAGGGCGAGTGGTCCGAAAGGACTCTTGCTTTATATTCTACTTGTGTAACCTCTGTTATTACCTCTGGTGTAGCAAAGACGTAGTCCAGCCTCGTATGTAACTGCTGCAGGGCAGAATAATGCGAGTATTGCCTTTCCTGAGGGTGTCTCATCCTCCACACATCTCCCAAACCAAAGTCATCTCGCAAAGTCTGCAGCACTTTAGCAGCTGGGGCGGGTCTGTCCATCTTCCCGTCTGATCTATCTACCCTAGGGTTTAGTACACAGTTAAAGTCCCCTTCCCAGATCACCGCGCTCCCCATGCACCTGCAAAGATTAGCCTCGGGGATCTTCTTTAACGTTATATCATCCCTGTAAAGGGAAATAAACTGTCAAGCCCATAGTAACAGAATCTGAAGTTTGTGCTAATTCATGTGACTTTAATGGAACCTTGACAATTACTTGTCCAAGAACGAACACTGACTCAAGGAAAGTAACATCTCATGGTCGAAAGTTGCAAAGTAACACTTGTGAGACAACTGGGTATGGCTGGCGAGGGTACATCTAAGTCTAAAAAATAGCTCAGTTCAAATTTGACAGTAGGGTTTATTCGCTTGCTCGATTGGAATACTAGGGGGCATACTCATTTATTTCAAGCAAGATCAGGAGATTTGACACAGGCCGATATCTTTTTACTTCAAGAAACATGGCTGTTGCAGAAACCCTTACTAGATGATTTCAATATTTGTCTTAATCCAGCAATTAAAATGTATCAGGGTCGTTCATCAGGCGGGATATTAACAGGAGTGTGAGGTGGGAAAGTCATCTGGGCAGAGAAGTTGAAACATCCCAATGCAAGTATACAAATTATATGGTTGGTTTTACCTCAATAAAGTTCTGATATTGCTTGCCATTTCCCTCTAAGGGGTATGTTGGATTCCTTGGAGGAAATTATGGATAATTTCTATGCTGCTTATGAAAGAACAGACATAATTATATGTTGAGATTTCAACAGCCATTGCATGAAGGTGTCTGACCTGGCGGCGCCTATTTTAGCGTATCAAAAAACCTATTGTCTTAGAGGGATGCAATGGGTGAACATGATTAATGCTTGGGGTCTTACTATGGCAAATGGAAATCTTCTTGGGGACACACCTGCTAAAACAGAAAAAGGTGAGGTCACTTCCTCTACAATAGAGTAGGGCCTCATTACACGGAAGGCGGTAAGGGTTAACGGTCACCGGTAATGCTACCGGTGACTGTTAACCCTTACCGCCTTATTACGAGGTCCCTTTGCGGGTTGGTACTTTAACGCCTGCGTTTAGCAGGCGTTAAAAAACGAACCCGCAAAGGGACCTTGGTGCTAATTACGGTACCACAATTTGCGGTACCGTAATTAGCGCCTTCTCCATTCCCATTATGCCCTACGGGGGCATAAATGGGAATGGGGAAGGGCCTTGGGGAATGGGGAATTACCGCCCCCGCTCACCTTGGAGTAGGGTGGTAATTCCGCCATCCACCAAGGCGGACACAGTAAAATACCGTCGGCAACCATGGCGCTGGTAGCGCCATGGTTACCGCCTACCGTGTAATGAGGCCCTATATCTTTGTTTTGAAGGGAGCCATATCTTAGTTGTACCTCTTTACAAGTGCTTGAAGCTTCTTCAAGCGATCATTCGTGTTAATGGCTGGATTGGGGGACTAAATCTCAGTTAAACAAGGCTACTTATTTTAAATGGAATTTGACCAGTAATAATTCTGGCAATCGCTTAATATGGTCCGTTAATTCAGTAGTAGAAATTAACGCGCACCTCGCAGATGTTGTAGAGGAAGCAGACCTATCTACATTATTAGACAAACACTCTTACGTTGACTTAGTTGAAGATTTATATAAATACTTCTGTAAACCGTCTAAAAGAGGTTGTCATCAATTTTACATAAACATTTTAACCCAAAAACGGAGACTGAGAAGATAACTTTGCTTTCTTAAACATTTTATGCTGAAGGATTTTGCTTCGGCAAAGCACAAAGTGAAAAATAAATATAAGAATTGGCTACGCCAATATAGAAATACTTTACTATAGAATGACATGGAAATAATGCTAACGTGTCTGAAGGGCTCAAAGTTGGATAATTCTGGAGAATTATTAATAATTATCTTAAGCCTCAGATAACTTTTCAGTTAAACCCCATTCCGTAAAGGGTCTCGATTTCTTTTTACACTTCCATTGATGCCCAAAAGTCTGTTGTAGACTATCCCAAGGAGCCCCTTAGTAATACTGTATGGCCTATATCTTTTGAGGCAGTGGATAGTCTTGCTATTATTTTAAAGAGTAAAAACCTTATAGCGCCGGGCCCGGATGGGCTATCTAACATGGCCCTAAAAGGTAATCCAATCCTCTGGGCTCATATTCTGTGTACTCTCTTCATTAAAGTGTTATGCTCTAGAATAATTCCCCCGTCATTGAAAATATCCATTATAATACCAATCTATAAAGAGGGGGATAGGTCTGGTCTGAGCAACTATAGACCTATCGTTTATTCGATATTGCAGGTAGATTTTTTTGTACCATCATTGAACAACTGTTGAGGAATTGCCTTCTTGGCAGAAATTATGGACCCCTGCCAAACTGAGTTCATTGGAGGGGTGGGAACATCATTGAACATCTTTCTACTGAATCTATTGAAGGCCAGCTATATGTACAAAGGCCTATCCTTATACGTTTGTTTCATTGACTTCACAATGGCCTTCGACAGCATGAGTCGATCACTGCTATGGTAAAAAATCCTTCAATGGGAATGCCCTGATAATTTGGTAGCTATTATCCGAGAGCTTTATGGGGATACTTCCATCAGAATCAAGTTAAACACCAACAGACCTATCCACTTCTATCACTACTAAACATGGCTTAAAGCGAGGCTGTGTACTTGCCCCACTTCTTTGTTTAACACAGATATCGCCAACAAGTGTAAAAAAAACAGTAATTTCTCCCCAAGCTTGACAGCTTTCGTATTAATTGGTTACTGAGATGACCTTATTTGAATAGATCAAACTTCGATTGGCCTTGAGCGGCAGATAACAGCCTTACAGGAATATACCCTGAGCTACGAGCTGGTTGTAAATACCAAGAAATCTAAGGTTATGATCTTGCGGCCAACAAAGAATTCATGATCACTGAGTATTAGATGGTCGCTTGGAAACAATGACTTGGAATTAGTATCAGAGTTTACTTATTTGGGTTTCCTAAATTCTGATGTGCCTATCCTCCATATGCAGACATCTCATCTCTGCGCCAAACTTAAAGTACTAACTATGCAAGCCAAAACTATTAATAAGCGCTATGGAAGACATTCCTGTCTTCCGCTCTTAAAGTTTTATAAAGATTTTGTCAGTTATTGCTTAGGGTGCAGAAGTACTCCTAGACTGGGACAAGGTGCAATGGCAAGTTATAGACGGATTATTTTAGAAACATGTTTTGGGTCTGCCGTTGGGCACCCTACCATCTTTGCTTCATTTTGAGCTAGGTCTACGCTGCATAAAGGCCATGGTCGCCTGAAAAGTACTATCAATGCTAAGAAAAATGTACTCTGCTTCCCAGTGCTTGTTGTTTTACTTTTTGTAACAGGTTGTCAACACTAAAAGAGTGCCTGTTGTTAATAATTGGGTAAAAAAATGTATACTAACACTATCTGCCCTCGATCTTTCGTTGGTTCATTTAATAGCAAATCCCTTCAAGGTTAAAGATTGTGGAAGAATGACTGGACACAAATGATCACAGAATGTAAACATTATACCTATCAAGATTTTATTTTACTGGATGGAAAATCCCTAAATGTGATCCATAAGGAACAAGTTACTTACCTGTAACTGTTGTTCTCCAGCATGGGTCTGGCATGGATTCACATGCTCATGAATATGGTGTTTCATGGTGTCAGTTTGTGAAAAGTAAATTTTGTTAACTGTATCACAATAAATATTTAAAAAAGATTTCATATTACCAATGTATGTTGGTGTATAAAAGACAGATTTAGCGACAACATTGATAAGTTCATATTTAGTTTATGTGTAATTACAAAATAGACTAAAGGGACATATTGAACATCTCAATTTCAAGGTAATCAAAATTACAAAGGTGCAGACTTATTCTCTAGAGCTTCAAAGCTCAGACCTGACCAAAGAAAAACAAAAATTGCATTGTGACCATCTCATGGCGTGTATATAATTACTATCAGAAGCAATGTTTTTGTGAAGTCAGTTTTTCTCATTGCACCTTAATAAAGTTTCAATCACAGACTGGCGTGGCATACAAGAAAGATGCAGCGTGTTCATGTAGCCGATACAGTGTGCCCTGGAATTTTAATGAGCTACAGAGAAACAGACACACGGATTGAATTGTCACTGTGCTCACCAATGGCGAGGTCACTTGTAAGCTATGAGCAAATTGTTTATTTAGGTTATTATGCAGGTTACATTCCTTCAATGTCGCCTAAAAAAGACTTTCCATCAAGGGTTTGCATCTGGAAATGGTAGTTTGTCAAAAAACAACAATACTAGGTAAATGCACCACAAATGACCCATAACAAAACATGAATTGCAGCCAGTGTGCTTTATTGTGATAATATCATTATATATGGTAAGCAAAGGCATTATCAACATGTGTTTGAAAATGCTCTTGTGCATTGTTGGTGACCAGCCATCGCCTGGAATTTTTCTTGTGTCACCCTACAGAAACAATTGCAATCACACATTGTATGGCTATTACCCACATGTTGTTCCTACTAATTTTCTGTGTGAAGCTGCCAAGTTAGTTCTAACCAACAGTTTTTTCAAATTCAAGGAAGAATTTTTTCTGCAAACTAAAGGGACTGCTATGGGCTGTACTTTTGCCCCAAATTTAGCCATCATCTTTATGGCTCTTCTTGAGGAAGAAAAAATCTTGGCAAACTCAAATCCCTTCCGGCAACAGATTAAGTTATATCGCCGATACATTGACGACATACTCTTAATATGGGAAGGCAATACTCAGTCTTTAATTCAATTCGTGGGATGGCTCAATAAAGTTGATTCAGATATTCATTTCACGTTTGAGTATTCCACTACGTGGATTGCTTTCTTAGATTTATCTATCTTTGAACAAAGAGGTGTCTTACGAACTGAATTATTCAGAAAGATAACGGAAAGGGAAACCACACTCTGTTTTGAGAGTCAACACCCCTCCAGTTTACTACGGAACTTACCCTTTGGTATGTTCCTACGGTTACGCCGGAATTGTTCTGATATTGATAATTTTAACAAACATGCCATTATCCTAGAAAATAGAGTATTAGAACGAGGCTACCCTAAAAAGCTTATTAAACACTCTAGAAAGAGAGCCCGTTATGCAAATCGAGATCTGCTACTATTACCTAAAAATGAGAACACCAAAAAAGAACAATTGGTTTGTGTCTCGACCTATTGCCAATACAGTAATACCATTAAAGGCATCATTTTAAAAAATTGGCGGGTCATCAAGGCATCCGGCATGATCTTGCCAAAACCCTTATTTGCTTTCAAGAAAGGCAAAAATCTAAAACAAAAAATGACACGTGCAAGTAGAACCCCAGTTAAACCAACCGCGATCAGAGACACCAACTTCAACCCAGTGATAGGGCATTACCCATGCACGTCATGTACTGCCTGCAAGTTCTAAAAAAAAACGACTTCTTTCCTAATGGAAAATGAAACCTGGGACTTACGCACTTTTACAACGTGTAAAAGTAAAAACGTCATTTATGCAATTTTATGTCCTTGCAAAATGATGTATATTGGAAAAACAACAAGAGAAGTAAGTACCAGAATTAATGAACATCGCTCAAAAATTAATACTCGGAATCTGAATGCTCCTATGGTAATCCATTTTGTTCAAATGGGCCATACTGCGGAACAAATGGAGTGGTTCTGCATTGAAAAAGTAACTGCTTCCAAATTACAAAAAAACTGGCTTACAAAGAACAATTATGGATCTTTAACCTAAAAACTTTAACTAAAGGTCTTAACACACTAGAACCAGGGTTTTCATATTCCTAAAGGGTTTCCACAACTGAGACGATGACGTGGGAAATCCCTTGGGTCCCGCCCACCGCGAGCCTTTTGATGTTTTAGAGAACAAGAAAAACAGGTCGGCACAACATTCATAGTCCGTTTTTTACCTTGATTGACAAGTTGCAGTCACGTGAGCGGTCCTTTGGTCACGGGTCCCTCCTACCGCGGTCAACTGACTGCATTAGCTCAGTATTTAAGAAGCCGTAGGAATAGTTTTTACATCGCCAGAGGGGGGCCGTTGGGTTACGGACTTGACATACCTTGCGAGCGAGCATATTTTCAACAGCTCGTCCCGGAATAGTAAGTAGATTCTTCCCTCTCCCATGCCAGAAAGTATTTTTTCAGCCACGAGTCGCCCGTTATTTAATAGTTTCGCACACAGTGAGTTTTTGGCCCCGTTGAATTGTATATGCCTTCGGTTGTTGATATCCTTCCAACGCCGGACTCTCTCCCGTTAGTAACGTGAGCCCTGGTGATTGATTATCTGTTCTCAGGGAGTCTTACCTGAATTGTCATTGTGATTTGCGCGACTTAGCTTTACCTCAACTCGACCATCTTTAGGCCACATCTCCCACGACATCGTACCAAGCTGTCTTACTCTTTTTTTTATTTGCTCCCTGGATCTCTGGCAGAGTCGGTTGATACCCTCATCCTTAAACGGGGCAATCCCCTATTAGACTATTCTTATATGCCCATATCACTTCTAAATATTGACGTAAAGATGTGCGGGAGGATCCTAGCCAATCGGCTGACCGGGGTACTCCCCACACTCCTACATTCTGACCAGGCTGGGTTTGTTAAGGGCCGATCTTCACATACTAATATTTAAGAAGAGCCACAAATCTTATTGGTTGGACCTCATGAGAGGAAGTGTCCCTGGTCCTGGTTGGGCTAGATGACAATAATGTATTCGATAAAGTAGACTACGGGCTCTTGCTGGAGGTAATGAGAGGTATGGAATTTGGCCCTAATTTCCTGGCCTGGGTTTGCTCATCCCTCAGGACCCCAAATACAAAGGTTCGGATTAACAGCCACCTAAGCTCAAGGATTGATTTGACAAGGGGGGCGTGCGCCAGGAATGTCCTCTTTGCTGCTCCCTTTTTATCTGTTTATTTTTTACATTTTTTTTATTTATTGTGTTTGACTTGAATTTCAAATCTTTCACAAACTCACATCATTATTACATAATTATAGCACCATAATTATAGCACCATACATTTTACATATATCCATTCATAAAATACATATCAATTAATACACATCAAAAAACAGTACATTATAAAATGTATCATCTAGGCTTTCAATACAATTTTGTTTAAATATCTTAAAATAGCTTGCATTAAAGACACTTTTGTAGCCTTCAACAACATAGGCCACCAAAGTTCTGGTGTAACAGTATTATACTGAGATAAGAAAAAACCAAAGTGAGCCTGTCTCTGGATTGTTAAACACAGGCAATTAACTAACAGGTGTTCCAAATTTTCTAAAGCATTCACTTGATTACAGAATCTACAGTTACGCTCATCTCTAGAAATACCAGAACAGGCTCCTACTTCTTCATTTGTTGGATACTAGTTCAACATAAATCTTAAAAACTGAATTCTCCGCTTTGGACAAGGACATTTTAAAAGATATCCAGGTATCACATTAAAATATTTCAATTTGTCATTAATATGGTAATATAGCTTATAACGTTTCCCATCTGCAGAAGTCTCGATCCAATAATTCCGACACCATTATTTCTTTACATGCACCGGGTTAGTCAATAGTGTTTCAACAGACACTTCTAATTGTTTAAAAAATCACTGATATATCTTTCAACCAGGTTACAAGGCTTTTATCACTTCACATTAACATAGTTTTGTATAGATGTTAATACACAGATCCTTCTACTGCAATTGGACATTTGTGAAACATGGAAATAATTTTCCACTTTATCATTACCTCCATTGACAACAACCCTAACTCAAAATGAATAACTTTAATTGGAACCCCATTTAGAATTGCCAAGATTTTCCTACAAAATATCCTCTCTAGTGGTTGCCAAAGATCGTATGACGGCATGACCAGGGTTTCTGTACCATAAATTAGGGCCAGAATAACCTTCAGTTTATAAAATCGTATGACCGGTACTAGGGAAAAATGTCCCGAACTTCTTATTTATTAAACATGCCTGCGAAGCTAAGCATTTTGTTTTAAGTTTTAGGTGGTTCATCATAATTGTCAACCTTGCAGTTCCTATGATTGTAAACCCAAGTTTAATGAAGGGATCCACTCTCTCTGACACATTTTGTATGAAGTTCCAATAATACCTTTTCTCTTTTAACTTCCTCGAGGGGTTCATTATCAAAATCTTTGTTTTTACAACATTTATGGACAGCATATCAACCTCTGCGTATTTGGTTAGTTCAGACAGTTGATGCTGAAGCCCTATAGTGGCTTGATCCATTCACACTGGATCATCAGCGTAAAGAAGTCGACTAATCGGTTGGCCACCTAGACACAGGGGAAGCACATAGCCTTGCAGAGTGTCTCACCTATATCTGAAATGAATAAACTAAATAGCAAAGGAGCCAGCATGTATCCATATTTAGGACCCTGGTGTGTCTTGTGTGTGCTGTGATAGTTGACCTTCTTGGTTGAGTCGCATCTATCTGTTTATTGTGTCGTCCACGCTTAAAATAAGAGCCAATGACCCCATCAAGGGTCTGGTGGTAAATTGGGTGCCCCAAAAAATTGCTCTATATGCAAACGATATCCTAATATTTTTGAAGGAAGCCGACTCATCCTTTCCTGTGGTGATGGCAAAACTCTCAGATTTTGAAAAAGTGGCGGGTTTCTCAATAAACCACTCAAGATGTTTAAACATATCAGTGGTGGATCCTGTAGTCAAAATCCTGCGAGGAACTCTAAGCCTACAGTGAGAGTCCTCTGCCCTTTTAAGTGGGAATCAAACTGTTGGGGAGGGGAGGAAACCTTAGGCACCACAATCTGTTCCCATTTCGTAAGCAACTTAGGGCAAACCTTGGCCGCTGGCGAATCTAGACATCTGTTGGATAGGGAGAATACATGCATTGAAAAATAATGTGGTCCCCAAACTTCTATATGTTTTCTGTTGCTTCGCAGTCAAAATCCTGAGGTGGGTCCTTCATCCACTGCAGAAGGAAATGTTTCACCAGACCCCCGTGAATTGCACCGTGTGCAATGTACCGCATGACCACTCTTGGGGTCCCGGACCTCCATAGATACCTGAGCTCTTCTCAAATAGTGCACATGTTTTCTTGCCTACACCATCCAGTGGATGGCAGTTGGTGTCAGATCGAGCAAGCTGCAGGGGGATTTATAATAATAATAATTGTTCTTTTATAATGCACCTAATACGCTGTCCAGTCATTTGGTCGACGGAAAATTGGTCGACAGACCAATGGTCGACACAATTTGGTCGAAAGACAAATGGTCGAATTTTTTATTTTTATTTATATATATATTTTTCAGGTTTTCGTTTAGGAAAAAAATAGGTTTTTAAGCAAAAAAAAGGGGGTTGGGGAGATCCCCCCCCCCCAAAAAAAAAGTGAAAATACAAAAAATAAAATAATTCGACCATTTGTCTTTCGACCAAATTGTGTCGACCATTTGTCCTGTCGACCTTTTTTTTTCGACCAAATGACTGGTAACCGCCTAATACCGGAGATTGGTTTCTAAGCACGGGATCGGGATTCAAACCTGTGTTGCGCTGCGTTGTCTTGCTTCCAAGAAAACGTGTTGCCCTTGAGCTATCCCCCCTCACCTTTGGCATTCCATTGGCAGATATGATGGCACTGGGGGAAGGGCCCGTAAAGCTAGTGGCCATCAGGAAGAATCAACGTCAGCCTTGTTTTTCTACTGGGATGGGGCTCAGAGACTATGGGGGGTCTGCTAAGGTCTTGGCCTATTTTCTGTAGTGGAAGGTATCCTCGAATTTGCACCGGGATGTAACCGCGCAGCCTTTCAAAAATGGACAGAGGGGAGCCTGCAGCATTTAAGGAATTGCTATTTACAGGTCCGTCCCCTACCTTTTCGAGAGGCTACGGCGAAGCTTAACCTCACTGAAACAGACAGTTCACCTACATTCAGTTTTGCCACTGGGTCACAAATCGAAATAGACAGCACACAACATTTGAATTAACCATCAGAGATAATATCTCGAGGGGCTGGATAACCAGGAGGGATGATGAGGACATTTTTCACCATATGAAGAAATGGGAGGAACAGGTAGACTACAGATCTCGATGGAGACTTGGCCGCCCATCTGGGTTAATGCAGCTAAAACATCAAGATGCACAGCCACCAAGGAGTGCCTTAATAAGATATATTTGAGGTGGTATTATGCACCGGAGGATCCTCATGGTTTAGTCCCTGGGTTCTTGTCACAGTGTTGGAGGAGATGTGGGGCGACGGGTACAGTAGGCTGCATGTGGTGTGGATGGCCAATTATTCAAATATTTTGGAAAAAGATCCTAGCCAAGATAAAAGAAATGGTGGGCACCGACCTGTCACTGGACATTCTGGTCCTAGTATTGGGTGGTGCCCGAAATTGCGGAGGAGGAGTGTATTTCATCTGTTCACCCCAGATTCATCAACAATGCTTTAAAACGCAGCCAGACGCACAATAGCCATTGCTGGAACTTCACTGAGGGCCCCTCACTGGAACTGTGGTTGTCCAAACTGTGCAACACCGGGGCAATGGAGAGAATGTTTGCAATACTCCAGGGTACTCTGCCAAAATTCCAAAACACCTGGTCCCCTTTCATCTCCTTCTGCTCGTCAACACTGTCGAACATGCACAGACCAAATCTGTTCCGGTCCCTATCCCTACTTTAAGTATAATATAGTCTTAGCGCATCCTGGTGGAATTTATTGTAGCCTTGTACTATAGAATGTCTTCACCGACGTGCCTGGTATTGTGTTCAGGCCCCGTCTTGATTATGTGTGGGCCGGAAATGCACCCTTGAAACTAGCTGTTTCCATGCAGGAATAGTGTTGCCTTGGCACCAATCCTAAATTTGCTTCCTCTGATGCTTCTTGCTCGATCTTATCTATGTTTGTTTTCCATTTGAAGATCTAAATAAAGTTGAGTTAAAAAAAAAAGAAAAAAGAATTCTTTGATGTTTGGAATAGATTGATGCCTGGGGATGGGTAGTATAATATTGCACTGCACCAGACTGAGGCTTAGTTTTGCAATTGTTTCTCTTGGTGCATGAGTAGTGAGCTTAGCATATTTGCAGTGCGTAGATTTGGTTTAGGCGTGTTGTTGAATGGCATCTGCATGAGGGTTCAGAGAATGTTGAGTGTGGGGATTTGAAAAACAATTCCCTGTGCGAGTCAGTTGGGGCTGCACCTGTATAAATGAGGTGGGTGTTGGGTGTCTCCACGTCTTAAAATGTAATTTGATGTTTCAAATTGAACTAAGAAACTGAAGAATAAAACATTAACCCAATGGCCTTGTGTCTTTTAAAGAGTTTGGAGCCACAATAATATGAATCACTGAGGGTGATTACCTTTCCTATGGTGTAAGATATTATGTAAATATATCTAATAACCTCACATCATCAAGAGCAGTCATGAAATGAGAAGTGTTTCCCTTTGTACTAATATACTATGTCATGCTATCACATATTCACATGTGGAAGGGTCCATAATAGCACTGTACAGTTTGGGTATGAGTAGTTGTCATCTATAATAATAATGATAAGGCAATCACTTACCGTCATCTCAATTACTGCATTATCTAATGTTGTAACCTCATGGCTTGCATGTTCTCCAAATATCTTATCAATAGCTGCAATTGGGCATCTGCACACATAACAATAGGTGTCAATTTGAGGTGTCTTAGGTTCCTTCTGCAAAGGTTCATTTTCTGATTCTGGTCTTTTTGATTCAGAGTCTGCAGGTAATTTTTCATGTTCGATCATTTCAAAACTTGACTCCTCATGCTCAGCAGTCATGTCCTGTGCTAAATCACTGACAAACTCATAGCCCCCGTCACTAGCATGATCTGAAAATTCCTTATCTTCTAACAACAGGAGTTCCTCATGGGCAAATTCAGAGGACATTTCATCTTGCAAAAGTTCTTCATGGGTGATTACTTCATAGTCCATTGACTCAGCGGTTTCTTCATCATGGATTTGGCACTCTATTTCTGGCTGACCTTCAAGGGTATCCAGTATGGGTAGAAAAGACTGGGAATGTAGCTCATCACAAATGTTATGTGACTGCCTTTCAGAATTTGGTATATCAGATATCATTTCTATGGCATTATGTGACATTTGTGGGGCTGCGGTTATTTCTGTAGTTCCAGTTTTGCCTGTTTCAATAGTTCCAATGTGGTCTGTGTCATCTGCCTCCAAAAGCTCTTCTTGAGTGTATGAATGTATCTGAATGCTCACGCTGACATCAGAAAATGGAAGATCTCTAAGATTTTCACTGCCCTCCCCTACACTTGTTTCATCCTCTTTCTCTACACAGTGATTTTGTATCACTTTATTGTCCTCATTTTCTTGGGGTTGGCTGACCAAACCTAGTGATATACTCTCATCCAATTGTTCTTCGATGACAAGGAGGAGCTTATCTGATTCTCCATTAGACCCCTCTTGTTGTGCGTTGGATATTTGTGAAACTGATTTAGTATCTGCCTCTTGAGTTTCTTCTGTAAATTGGTCACAATTATTTTCATCTGCAGACGGCTCTTCAAGTTTAATTTCACAAACAACTTCATCTTCTCTATGAGCTGTTGCTGCTTCTGTTTCTTCTTTGTCGTCAGTGTGTATGTCTTCTTGTACAGTTGTGGCATGTGCTTCATCTTCAGTGGAGTCAGCTGTTTGAAATACAGTGGTTTCTTGGTTGGGCACATGACTATCATCTTGATTATTATTTTCTGCTGTTAATTCATTTTTGGAAATCAATGTCATTTCGAGAGTCTCTGCAGTGGTGCTTATTGACCCTGAAGTATCTAAATCTTCTGTGCAGGGTGCAACAGGTTTCACGTCCCAAGCTAGGAGATCTCTCTGATCAGGCGTCCAAGATACTTCAGAAGTAAGAAGATCTCCGGCATCATATAACTGAGCTAATTCAGAATCTAGAAGATCTCTAGCGTCAAGTGACTGATCAACTTCCAAAGATTCAAGTTGTTCAGCCTCATATGACTGACCTGTTTCAGAAGCCATGAGTTCGCTGTCACCATGAGCCTGTGCTTCTTTGCAAGCTACAAGTTCTCTGGCATAACGTGACTGTGCTCCTTCCAAAACATCAGGTTCCCTTGCTTCAGGTACCCAATCTGCTTCAGAAAGTACACGTTCTCTGTTATCTTGTGCCTGACATTCTTCAGAAGCAAAAAGTTCTCTGGCATCTTGTGTCTGACCTTCTTCAGTAGCGACAAGTTCTCTGGCATCTTGTGCCTGACCTTCTTCAGTAGCGACAAGTTCTATGGCATCATGTGCCTGACCTTCTTCGGAATCTATAAGTTCTCTGGTGTCATGTGACTGAGCTACTTCAGAACTGACAGGTTCGCCGAGATCACTTGGCTGAGCTACTTCATAGTCTAAACATTGTGCAGCATCATGTGACTGACCGACTTCTAAAGATAAGCATTCTCTGGGATCACTGGACTGAGTTACTTCAGAAGCTTCAAATAGGATGGGATCATTTGATTGAGATAATTCACAACTTATCATTTCACTGGGCTCAATAAACTGAGTGCAATTGTCTATCAACAGTTCCCTTTTTTCCTCGAAAATGTCCACTTCTGAAACATGTTCTATCATGACAGGTGCTTCTACTTGGATGGGTATTTGTTCCACCTGCCGACTGCTTATGAATTCAACATCTTTGGAAATAGTTTCAGGAAAACCCCTTCTTTCAACATAGAAGTCTTCAAATTTCTGAAAATCATCACTTTCATAATGATCTTTTAGGCTCTTTTTAGACCCTCTGACATCGTAGGGAATTTCATCTTTCAGAATGTACTTTTCAAAATATATTCCAGGCCCATCATCTGGGTCAGAATTCTGACCTGGGAATGATTGCTCAGAAATTGCACTTTCTGTATCAGAATGCTCACTGTCTTCTTTCGTTCTGTCCCCAGTTGCTTGTTCATACAGATCTGTGTACAAAAATGCTAACGCTGGTGGCTCCTCCAAAAGCTCTGGGTTAACTAATTGGACTGATGTTGGAAACAACATGGAACGGGATAATACTCTCTCTTCTGTGCTAAATAACTGAGGACAGGTAGAATCTGAATCATAGCCATCAGTCTTCATTTCCCTTTTAATATCTCGGTCAATAGAATTTTGAGCACTTAAAGGATTTAGCAGTCGCCTCGGCTGTGAATGCATGTTATTTTCCTCCTGTGCGCTACCATAAAACACTTCATCAATGTCAGTGCCTGGTGAGTAAAACTCATCTTCAAAAGAATTAACATTCACATTTCCTCCAAAGGTGTTTCCTTCGGAGCGTATTGATGGGTTTCCATTAAGAAAGTCATCAACTTCGTCCGCTCGGAGAGATCTCTGAATTTCTGGCGGAATGGGCACTTGGTCATCAACTAATGTGTACTTTTCAAAGTAATCCATGTCTGCTACATTTTTAGAAGGATTGAAACCTGTATAGCTTTTTTCACCTTCATTCAACATTCCTTTCACAGCTGTTCCAGCATTTTCATCTTGTTCTCTGAAATGCACACTTCTACCTGCATCACCTCTGTCAGCATCGATATTTGCATCTGCCAGCCCAGTTACGTTCCCATCACCCGGATTTCTTGCGGTAAGCTGTTTACTTTTGAACAGGGGATTCTTTTCCAAGTATTCCAATTTGTCCTGCATGTGTTCGCTTTCTTCTTGGTCAACTGAAGATATAAGTGGGGGTGCAAGAATGTTTAAAATCTCGTAACCTTCAGAGACAATGCTGAACACATTGGACTGCCGCCCAGATTCTTGCTCATTTTTAGGTTCTTCTGGAATAATAAGTGCACCTTGCCTTGAGATACCCCTTGTAGGGTTCACCCGGGGACTGCCGGCTGCTGACGAATGAAGTGCTTCATGCAGCACCTCTGGTTGGCCACTAGATTCAATATCTGAACCAGGTTTGGAAAGTGGAAATCCTGACATTGATTGGAAGATATGGTTCCCATTGGTATCTTGAATGAGCTTGGGAGTTATTGCATTTGACAACTGATTTGTCATGACACTTTCCCTTTCGGATTGAAGTTCATGCTTTTGTGTAATAGGGACAAATGAAAATGGGCTTGACTGACCTGTAAGAAAAAGATTTTCTTTGGGCAATTGAGCAGGACTTTCCTGTGCCAATTCTTCGTCATGACAAGGAGAAATGGGTTCTTCTCGTAGAGAGGCCTTGGTTTTAGATCTCCGAGCTGCAGGCACAGGATATACTGAAGGGGGTGCATTGGGTCTTTCTGCCTCATCTGCAGGACCAGGTGATATTGGTTTTGCATGACCTTCAGACAAATAACGCTGACTGCCAAGCCTTTTCACTTCATCAGTAAGAAACGGTGAAATACATTGGGGCTGCTCTGAAACAGGTGGTGTAAACCCATGTGTTTCATCTGAAACAGAATACGACTTTCCAGAGAGTGTGGAAAATTCCTCGTGTGAATTTGGGACTATGTTTTCCTTCTCTTCTTTCTCGGGATGAACTGTGTGTACTCCATTTGAAAGCCTTGTCTCAATATTTGTTTGAAGAGGTTGTAAAACATGACTGTCAACGCAGTTCTCCTTCTGTGTGATGAGCTGTTCCGGCTGTGTTTCAAAGGGTGATTTTTTATTTTTATCGATTGGCTGTTCATTGACTTTTGGTAACTCCCCTTTGGAAGCTGATGCACTGCCTATTGCATTAGCAGATGTTCTGGAAAGTTTCCTAGGCGGTACTTGTGGTGGTTCTGGGACAGCATTGAACTTCTGAATTCGAGACTTGACCGATCCTTTAGGGTGTTGTTTTACTTTTTGTGGTGTGGTCTCTGTGACCGCCGGCTTTGCCTCCACTGGCGCATGTACCTTGTTTTGTTCTACTCCACTTACGTTTTGGTTTATATCCTGGATGAGCATTGGTGCACTTAAAGGTTCCGCGGAAATGGGCTTTCTGCTTGAAGCAGTGTGTGGATTCACTTTTCCTGGGGCACTTGCTGATTCTATCATCTTGCTTTCAGCAGGTTCATGTTTCTTGTGACCAAGGCCTCCTTTCAACTGGGATGGAAACAAAGTCCGATCTGATGATTTAAAAACCTTTTTTCGACGAAGTTTGTTTTCATCCATTATGAAGATAACTTTCCCCGGTGGAGATCCTACAGAGGAACTTTCCATGCTAAAGACATCAGAGGTTGTACTTGCTTCTGATGCCCAAGGGGTAGAACACCTACTTGAACTTGTTTCCCACATTATCCCGCTATCTTCACACTGGACGGTCACCATCGAGAAGTTAGGGTTCGCCATGATGCACTGCAGCTTTGGTTTTACACTCTCACTTTGGATAAGTTCCTTCAAGCTGAAATAAACAAAAACATAGCCATTACTTTAATAAATGTTGGTTTTCAATCAAGCTTTGCCAAACAACATGTAATTTGCATAGACTTTACGTTATACAGAATCTAAGTAGTCGCCCACCAAGGACCCAAACCGTAATTGCGTTTATTCAATATAAATATGACTAGTCATAATTGTATGTCTGATTTGTAGGCTAGAACTCTTGAGTAATACACAAACAAAACATTTAATATATTGTCTGCATTTAAAGCCTCTTGTGAAACCTTAGTCACACTTGCTCTCTAGGGCTGCTCAAGGAAGCCATCTATGTTTTATTAAACCATGGGGTTCCTCCTCGTCTGTACAAAATGTGTTGCAAGTGAAACACGTTAATTTTATTTATTTTCCTTGCTCTCCATTTGTACAGTTTTGCTGCTAAGAAATGTTATTGTTAAAAAATTGTTCCAGAGCAGGTCATGATTTGGGTGCTCCGGATCTCAAACTGTGAGACTTGTAAATGGTCATGATAAAAAGATGGGCCTAGGCTAGGCTAGCAAAGATTACCAGCAACAGGTGAGTCATCTAAACAAAGTTTTTGGTCTTCATTCTACCATTGTTGAGCATAACCAGCAAACAGGTTTTAATGTAAATGATTCTTGTCCGAGACGATGGGACAAATTATCAGTCTCTTGTGATACCTGTGAAGACTAAGTAGTACATAGGGCATCAATTTCAGGTTGCAACTTTAGATCATTGCATTAGCACAGAGAGTGGAATAATTACACTTGTATTTCATATCTTTATACTGGAAAACCAAAACCAGCACCATTATGAAATCTAAATCATTTAGCCTACCTCCCTTCAAAACCTCTTTGAAGTCCCTATAACCTGCCTTTCTAACCCTGCCACCATTTCTCAGTCCCGCAGTGTGGTGAAGGAAAGGTGGAGGGGAAGCTAGAGGGAAGAGGGAAATGAGGGTAAGGTCCCTAATGATTTGTAGCACATTACTTGCATTCATGTATTCATCCTCAGCCTTTATACAACATCCCTGAAAACATTCCAGTAGACGATTTTCTTACAGGATAATATATCCTAAATTCTGTCAACATTTCAAAAACACCTGCATTTCCAAATTCAAGCTAACTCATGTTTTATTTTGTTCACAAGGTTCTGAGCCACTTTTACCTCTGGTAGTATGTCTTTCCATTAGTGGGACCCACCTGTCCCAGAGAGAGTAGTATACTTTCATCTGCAGTAACCAGCCCTACAGGGAAGGAGTGTACTGGCAACTTTTACTCCCTAGAAATTGGCAAATACTCCCAACTAAAAATAGGAAACTGGCACATTGAACTCGCGCCCCTCCGTTCATCCACACTGCTCCATGAATATGTTTGTACCAGTAGTACACAAAGTGCCACAGGAAGACATTTCTATTATTACTGCCTGATCCAAATAGGTAAAAATGTATCTTCTTAATGTGTATGAATAACGAGGTGCAAAGAAATATTTCTTACAAAAACATATGTTTTTTATTTAACACATTTTTACTTGCTTATAAAATACTCCCATAGGGAATGAGATCGACTATTTTACTCCTTAGAACATTTTATGCCAAACTTTAAAAAATAGGGAATAAAATACTCCAACTTCGAAATCGTATCTGGCTGGAGCACTGGCAGTTTCTAGAGCCTTTTCCTCTGGGGTTCAGGACACAGAGATAGGAATAGCAGTACATTTGGACCGTCACAAATATCTTTGTATTTGCTGCTTCTATACTTTTTGGCTCCTGGATCTTCACCTCCCGGGGCCATATTACAGAAACTTTGCACCAGTACAAGTGCAAATTTGCACACTACTAGCAAAAGGGCACATTTTGCCCTAGCGCAAAAACATTTGGTTGTATTAGAAAACCTTTACACCATGGCAAGCGCAATTTTGCGTGGTATTTATGCTAGGGCAAAATATGTCCTAGTGCAAAAAATATAAACTTTCAATGAATGTTTGCACCAGTGCAAAGTTTGCCCTAGTGCTAATATCATTCCACTATTAGCACTAGGCCAAGTTTTCCCTCGTGCAAAAATCTATCAAAAGAATAGGTTTTTACCCTAGTGCTAATACCATGCAAAATTGCACTTGTCATTGTGCAAAGGTTTTCTAATATAGGCCCAATATTTTTGCACTAGGGCAAACTTTGCCCCACTACTTTGCACCCCTGGTTCTTCACTAGCGGTTCCTAAATGTGTCTGTGGTCTGGTTGGGGGTGGATTTCTCTACTTGACGCACCCCAACAGTCCAAAGAGCAGGACATCTTGCTGAAGCCCATGGATAGTCTGCCATTCCCAGAGTTCAGAGTGGCCTGCCCAAATGATTGTACCGTTAACTGAGGAGGTGATAGTCCCATACAAAAATAGTTATATGAAAAGCCAAACATCATGTTCAACAAATAGAATATTAATAAAAAATCAAAATGGGCCCCACTTTATAACAAGGTTGACCATTGCTAGCAGTCCATTTTTAAAGTACTAGATTAGTAAGAGGGTTTTATTTCCATAAAAACTTCAGAAGAGAGTTTACTTCATTACAGCCTAATAATACCCGAAACATCTGGTTCATCTGTCCTTTAATGATTCCAAAACGTTTTTCTCCTATGGACTATTGCACCTCTCTCCTTATGAAGACTCTCTCTTAATTTAGCCATGTGATGTTGGGCTACCAGGATCTTTGGATAAGAAGAACCACACACAAGTTCTCAAAGTAGATTGCAGGTATTCGCTTTATTGTAAAACCATGTTATTGCTAGTAGGTTGCGCTACTGAAATGGTATTGAATGGGCCTCATTCCAAGATTGCCGGGAGGCCACCGCCCGATATAACCAGTATATTACGGGCAGCGGCGGATCTATAAGTTCCCATTCTATCGGACTCCATGGGAATGGGACCACTGAAGCACTGGCACTGTTGTTAAAAGTGCTGGTGCTTCAGTGAATTATCTGCCGGTAGGGGCCTGAGCTACCAGCAGGTCAGGCGTGCCAGTTGTTCACTGACCCTACTGGCACACTCAGAGTAACGTGGTCCGGAAAAAATGCCAGAGCCAATAGTAGCAGCCGTTTTGCCGGAATTTCTTTTGGACCGGGTTGCTCGTAATGAGGCCCAATGTCTCCACTCTAGCCAGACTGCTCCATGGATCCTCAGCTGTTAGGGTTGTGTGGAATCTTGGCCCTGTTGCACAATGCGGTTGATCCTCCCTCAGAATTAGACAGGGGTTGGTTTTTCTAAGGACCGTTGCTATGAACAGTTGAAGGAGAAAGGAGCGTGACCTTCCTTGGAGGCCGTTGTGGTGGCAGACCGGCAATGGTTGTCATGGCCTGCTGTTAGATAACTTAAAGTAAGTACACAGAGAAGATGTTCCCATCAGGAATAATTTTGACCAGTCTACTAGCTAAGACAATTGCTATCAAACGTGGTATACCTCACAGAGGTTATACCCAAGCAACCCTAATATCGAACAAATTATATACAACACATTTGTTCTTAAATCGTTCTAATGCACAGTTAATGTACAGTAGAACTTTTTATATATGTATTGTCATAAATGTATTGAAAACACCACAATAATAATGCCATCACAATAATTCACAGACTTGTACAAAGAAGGAAATGTAAATATTACCAAACTAGACAGTAAGACAGTAAAAAGCACGTCAGAAAAGGAGACAAACTAAAACACATATTAGAAAGAAACAAAACGACCAAAATATGTAATAGTCGTACATATGAAAAGTAGGTCAGCCCCTGGGTGGTCCCTGTGATAAATAACAGAGACCAAATAATCCTATTCTAAAGGGACCCCAACAGTCAGGGTCTACATATGACTAAACACTAAGATTACTGAATTAGGACATGAAATTGGTCCACAGATCGCAAGACCAATCATATGTTTACGCGGATGCAATTAATGTCTCTGCCTTCATTAGGACAAAGATGGAATGACCCTGTATGCATTAGATGTTGCACAAAGTTGCGCTTTCAGCACATACTCCATGCAAGTCACTGACTCTAATGTTCAGCAATCACATATACGGATACACGCGAACCCAGTTTCACATTCGACGTCTTTTTGCTTTCTGTACATGGAGTTGAAGTTTCACTCCAAGACCTGGGGTTTGTTGTCACCCTCTGACTATACATGTAGTATGAAGGTATTACTGCTGTTTCAAGGTACTTTGATATCTGTCTCTGATGTTGCGGTTGTCAATCTGTCTGTTGTGTCTTCTGCCCCACTCTGCTGTGCATTGCAAATTTGTATTTGGTGCTACTTCATGAGTCTCTTGTCCCTAAAATGGGATGAGCCCCTAAGAAACAAGGTTCCAACATTCATTCAGTATGGGTGCCCCATGAAATGAACGTTCACACCCGGGTAAGAGCCATTAGCCAATCAGGTGGCTAGAAAAGTGGGCGAGAATATACATTCTCTGCCAGCTGTGCCAGCCACCGAAGGCCCTTCCCCGGGTAGCGCAATTTTTTTTTGTATATGTGGGGAAGCAACAGGGAGTCTCTCCCTGTTGCCTTTCCACTCCCTCATACCCCAAGCCAAACCCAAACCTCTTCCCCCGTCCCGCCCGCCACACTTACCTGCAGGACTGGAGCGTTATGCTCTGGTCCACCGCATCTCCTGCTCTGGCCACCGCCATAGAAATGGAAAAGGGACTTAGTCCCTTTTACCTATGGTGGCAGCCATCTTGGAATAATGATTTGTTTTCCTTCGGAGATTGGCGTCGCTTACAACAGCCAATCTCTGGAGGAAATAAAAGATAGCCATTAGCATCCCGGATGAACCCTGTGGTGCGAATGGATTTCACCCCCATTGGGGGCAGACATGGCCGTAACTGCCCACGGCCCTTGCAACCATGGCACGTGCTGGTGTGCCATTACCGGCCATGTCCGCCCCCCTGCCAGGCGTGAAATACATAGGGCCTCATTAAGAGTACGGCGGTAGGGGGGTTAACGGCACCGGTAAGGATGCTGGTGCCGTTAACCCCCTACCACCGCATTCTGAGGTCCTTTAGCGGGTCCCACTAAGGCCAGAGCCGCTAAGGGACCAGGGAGCTAATAACGGGCCCGCTATTTGCGGGCCTTATATTAGCTCCTTCCCCATTCCCATTGAACCCTATGGGGGCTCGAATGGGAACGGGGAATGGTTTTCAGAATGGGGACTTAGCAGGTCCTCCAAGGTTGGAATGACCCGGTAAATCCCCATTCTGACTAACCGGACCCGAGTTTGGAGGCAGCCATGGTGCTAATAGCACCATAGCTACCTCCAAACTCGTAGTGAGGCCCATAATCTATTAAATGCATAATGTTCACAAGAAGGACAGGCATCATAACTGATGATGTTGTAGATGGGAAATGTGCCAAACTGGTAATGGGAGCGGTGCTAAAAGCTGAGGTACAACAGAAATAGTTCTATTCCAACTCAAAAGATTCCCCGGACCTAGAAGTAAATGGAAATTTCTTTGTGTGTGTACGGTGTCCCTGAGATCACTGGAAGGGTAGTCTTCAGAGGCGAGCTATCAGCGATGCATGTAGGACAAACCCATAAAGAGGGCTTGATGTGTAGGCATGGCCAGAGTACTCCCACAGAGCAAGAGGTCATGTACCCCCAATACTCGCCACAGTTGGGACTGACCTTAACTATTGCAATATAGGGATGACATGTACCATGAGCTGCACATCCTGGTCTAACTGTGAGGACCCTGCCCTTGCCAATGTGTAATGAAAGGAGCATTTCAAGGTGGTAGGGGGTGGAGAAGACATGTGTCACAGTTGATCAAAAATGCCAAGTATTTTGCAAGCTTTCCATAAACTCAACCAACTGAGACTGTATCTGGTCAATAGGAGGATCAATTTTGCTTGCAGATGGACGTTAGCAACTATCTTGTCATAGCTGGAACTTGAGCGCAGTCTCCTCTCATGATGTAGAGATATCTTTTATTTGGTGAACATTTTATGGCGCCTATACATCAAAAAGTGTTTCCAGGTGCCACAATACAGGGGCGGGGGGCAGAAGAGAAAAAACAATAACGGTCCTACTAGGCCATGCGACATTTGGATCGTGCATGTGCAATAACAGGAAGTGTGGTGAGAGGGGAAGAGGGAGAAGTGCAATGGAGAGGGGCTGGCGGGCTGGGCGAGTACTTAGGGAGGCCCCGGGAGCAAGTGCTCAAGGGAAAAAGGGGATGGGGGAACTAGTGCGAAGGGGGTGACTAGGCTCAGTAGGCTAGTCAGGGAAGGGTGTCAGAGAAAAAGTGCTGGTAAGGGTGAGGGGGGAGACTGGTCAGAGGAGGGCCTGGCCCCAGTAAGGCTCATGAGGGGAAACAAGACACCAGACAGGAGGCAGGTGGAACTAGCAGGGCAGGGAGAGGGAGAAGGAGAAAAGGAAGGTCTTGAGTAGCATCCAGAATTTAAGGAGATCACGCTTAAGACGGAGAGGGGCAGGGATGCCATTCCAAAGGGAGGCTCCTGCTGAAGAGAGAGATCTACCCCCACACGCTGCTTGCAGAAGCATCTGACTTGCAGAGAGTTGGAGCTAGAGGACCGAAGAATTCTAGCAGGGAGATATGTATGGAGAGAGTGTTGGAGGTAGTGAAGTCCCAGGCCCCAGAAAGCCTTGTGGATAATGCAGAGGGTCTTGAATTTGATCCTTGCGGCCACAAGGAGCTAGTGGAGAGGTTTTAGGGCTTGAGGCCAAGGATAAGTCTTGCTGTCCTATTCTGGATTAGTTGAAGAGGGCGAAGGGCGGAGGGAGGAAACAGGTAGATGAAGGAGGAAGCTCTTACAGTAGTCAAGCGTGGAGCGAACCAGAGCCCTGGAGACATTGAGTTTCTGGGGGAAGATGAGGAAAGGGAGGATGCCTCTGAAGAGGTTAAGCTGAAAGTGAGATTTATTGACAAGGTCAGCGATGTGAGGTAAGAAGGAGAGGGAGGAGTCAAAGATGACACCCAGGTTTATTGCCTCACAAGAGTGTGAGGGGAGGGGGCCCAAGGAGGGTGGCCAGCGAGTAAGAGGAAAGGAGGGGGGACACATCCTAATGAGAAGGATCTCTGTCTTACTGGCATTAAGGCAGCGATCATTAGAAGCACACCAAGGGAGGCCTAGGTACACGGGGGAGGATGGGGAGAGAGGGTAGAAGAGAGTGAGGGCCTGAGAAGGAAGAGGAGAAGTAGAGACAGACGCAGGATTGGCAAGTTCCTTGCAGATTTCAAAAAGTTCAGCCGTGTTGTTTGTGGCCCCATAGATGCGGGCTTGGATCTGGGCCCATTTCTTGGAATGGATGGAGAGTCTTTATTGCCTTTGGAGCAGGCGACAGGCCAGTTTGTCAGAGGATGTGCTAAAAGCTAGCCATTTACATTTAGCCACTTTGAACTTACGTTTTTCAGCTGTTGCAGAGGTGAAGATTAGCAAGGGAGGAGTCAGTATGGGAGTCAATAGCAGGAGTGGATGGAGGAATGAAGAAGGCAGCAAAAGCCTTGAAACACTTGTGCATAAGCACGTTGTAAATGCCATATCATATCATATCAAACAGCTACTGACACTCGTTTCATCAGTCGAATGATGGAGAAGGAGACTGGCAGTGAAGGTAAAGGCTTAGCTGGGGAGCCAATGAGCTCAAGATGGGAGGAGAGAAGAGAATTGTTAGACCAGGAGAGAGGGGTAGTGAGAGGGTTAGAGAGAGAAATATCAGCTGTGATGAGCACATCCAAGATGTTGGCCAGACCAGAGGGAGTAATGGTGAGGGAAAGAGTTGCAGAGGTTTTGGAAGGGTAGAGTGGTTGCATCAGAGAAGTATAGGTGGATATTGAAGTCTCCAAGGAAGAGAAGCTTAGAGGTAGAGGTCAGAAGAGAAAAGGTGAGGTCGGCCCACTCCGAGAGGAGTAGGGAGGGTGGGCCAGGGGTCCTGTAGACGTGAGCCAAAGGGAAGGGCAGACAGAGAGCTTACAAACAAGACATTCAAAGGAGAAGTCGATTGAGTGGTTATGGCAGAGGCAGAGGCCCAATCAGGGAAGACAAGAGCCACTCGGCCTCCAGAACGATAAGACCTGAACCTGGAGAGGATCTTGTAGCCCTCAGGAAGGAGAGTGTCAAAAACCAGACAGAGCTGGCATTGAACCACGTCTCAGTGAGGGCAAGGATGTCAAGGTCAAAGTCTTGAAGGAGGTGACAGATGTCAGAAGAGTGTTTGACAGCAAAGCGGGAGTTGAGGGTAGTGAGGTAAAGCTGGTTGCCACCTTTAAAGGTCCTACGAGGCGGGGTACAGGATGGGGTACATCTGTCATTGGGTATGAAGAGGCCCGGGAGGTGGCAGAAAGAGGAGTGGCAGGAGGAGGGAGGAAGTTAATGAAAGAGGGCAGATGCCTGCCAAGAAGGAGGAGGTTGGGCTGAAAGTGCCATTCTCATACAAATTAATGATGCATCTCGATGATGAGAAGTGTTCCAAGAGCACTTCCCATCTGGTACCACCATTAATGGGTGTGGTAGAAAAAGGGGATAGGATAGTGACCATATGGGGAGTCCATAAGTCGGGAGAGGGGGCAGCAAAGAGGATGTCAGTTATAGCCTGTATGGAGGAGGCATTGACGTAGGTGTCAGCAATGGGCAATCCTGGGTTGGAGACCAGCAGTGCTTTTTAAATTGTTTCCTTCCAGACTTCGAGAGAGGGGTAGAAAAAGTGATAGAGTAGCAGTTATGTAGATAGGAGAGACGGAGAGCACCATAGTTGAAGGTGGGGTGGTGACTGGGGGCGGGCAAGAGGATTGCACAATACAAGCCAAACTCACCAGGCAGCCTAGCAGCAATCAGGGGAGACGAATCAATGGAGCGAATGAAAACAGTAAAAACATGGGGAGAGAGGGAGAAAAGTCCTAAGTTACAACAGGAGGAAACTTGAAACCAACATTTTATTAAAAAGGTGACAGGGCAAATATAAAGTTGGCTACAAGACTTAAGAAAAAAAGAGCTAATGGGGAGTGTCAGCACTCCATAAAGAGCCACGTGAAATAATTAGAGAACCGCCGTCAGACAGTGTCATTCACAAATTATTATGAAGCTTTCTGCACATTGCAGGAGGTAGCTTCTCGTTCACAAGTTATGGGGTATTGGGCTGATCTTGGTCTCCCAAAGCTATCAGCGGAACAACTGATTCAGTTTGAGGCTTCTCTTATGTATTGGGGAGTCAGGGTTGCAACTAAAGGCATGAAATCAAGAAAGGCCCCTGCAAGTGATGGTCCAGATGTATTAGCAGTTTGTCAACCTCCTAGCCACGAAATAGACTGAGGTATTTAATAGTGTGTTAGAGGGTCAGGCAGTCCCCCATTATTTCTGCAAGATGCAATTTTTCTGATCCACAATGAGGGCAGCGACCTTAAAACGCAAAGGCCATCATTATAAGTTTACCGGTCCAGGAAAAATGCAGGTAAAATTGCCGGTAATTCCGGCACCAGCAGTTTTGCCAGACCGGCAAACTACAGGTTTGCTGATAGGGGATCAATGATTTACCTCTAACAAGAGCTGGAGGTTGTAGTGATAAACAGAACCCGCACTCCCTGGGATCCAGCCCTTTGTGCGAAGTAAATCACTCCTAATTACCTTCCCACACAAGTAAGGTTTATGACGCACAATGAACTCAGTCTGGAAAAAAGCCAATCGCACAGAATATATGATGCTTGCATTTATTATCTACAGTGTCTAATGAGAACTAAGCAGCAATTTACAATAATATGGATAGAAAGTACAAGCTGTATAATGCCAATTGTCAATCACAGATGAATATGCAATTATTTTGTCTTACGCTCCTAATAAAATGTAGATGAAGGTACGATCAGATCACACCCGGGACCCTCGCCGCTACAGGTGCCCGGCACTCCTCAGGAGAGGAGGGGAGGACTGGCTAAGCCCCCACAGTCCTACACCAGAGCGGGGATATGATGCTAGGAGTCTCGGCCCAGATAGTGCACAGCTGGTCGTCCAGGCACTGTTCGTCTTGGTACGCGCGTCTCACCAACAACCCAGGATGAGTCCCTACCTCACTGGTCCAAGTATAGTTCTCTTATTAGGGGCTGCACGTCAATCATCATGACGTATCAGCTCTTCGAGAAGCTTCTAGGCTCACCCTTTTTGAGAAGATCTGACATTCTTGCCTTATCAGTGCACCTGATTTGCAGAGCGAAGACGAGCAAAGCTGTGCAAAGCTGTGTCTGGCTCCCAAGGGCTGCGTAGAGCCTCTTGCAAATGCTAGATGTTTTATGTCTTCAGAAAAGGCCTTCGCAATTAACCCCTTACAAGCATGCAGACTCACCCAGTTCGAGAGGCCTGGTTGATGTCAGCATTTTCCTCCACGCTTCGAATAGGCTCTAATACACACAAGATAGCTCAGTGGGTTAGTGCAAGTGCAGGTTACTGCAAGCGCCTAGCAGCTTATCACAACAGAGGTAAATCAGGCCCCCAGTGGCAAAAAACAGCCAGTATTTGTAATATCCTGGTAATAACGGGATATCAGGCGGTGGAAACAGTAGGTCAGTTTGCCGGTTTCCCACCGGAATTATCAGCGGGATACCGGCAAACTTGTAATGACCCCCTAAATGTAAACCAATTCTGCAAGGGAGCTACCAGTCGACCTGGCTTCACTCAATATGGAAAAAGCCTTCAATAGGTTCAACTTGAAATTTCCATTTGAGGAATTGCAGACTTATGGATGTGGACAACACTGGTTACAATGGATGTATGAACTACATTCTGCTCCTACTGCTTAGTTGATGGTAAATGGAACCGATTCCCACGTATTGATCTTATAGAGAGGTGCCCAACAAGGGTGCCTGCTTTCCCTTCTCCTTTTTGCTCTTGTCATGCAGCAAGGAGGAGTATAACAACATTATTAGGCTTCACAGTGATATACTGGTTTATATTGCATATCCCCAGTGGTCATTGCAAACCCTATCAGGGCAACTGCACAGGTATTGGCGCTTATTGGAATACAAAAGCAATGTTGACAAATCCGTGATATTTCTGCTAGGTCCAAGAGCACAGGGCATTGCTTGATTTGATTTTGATTTTGTGGAATTTTTAAAGCGCACCAGACAGAGCAAACCATATTCGGTCGCAGATGACAACTACAATTTAGCATTGAACAGCCAGAGGGACGAATTAACGTTGCAGTTCTAACAATAACTTTCCTCCTTTAATTAAATAGGAACTTTTTCAATTTCTTCCTAAATAAATCAAGGGGTTCACACATTCTAATTTCCAAAGGGAGTTTATTCCAAACTCTGGGGCCAGATGCTCCGAAGCTTCTATCTCCTCTTGATACAAACTTTGTTCGTGGACTACAGATGAGACATTTATCCTCTGATCGTAGATTCTTTTTGGGGTGATATGGTATAATCTAATCAGCCAAGTACCCGGGCGCTAGCCCCTTCAAACATTTGAAAACCAAACATGCTATCTTGAATTTGACTCTGTCCTCCACCCTCAGCCAATGTATGGATCTCCGCATTGATGAAACGTGATCCCGTTTCCTAAGGTTCCCAATTACTCTGATTGCTGCATTCTGTGCTCTCTGCAGTCTGTCCATTTGTTTTTTGGGATGCCTGCTAACAAGCTATTACAATAATCCAAGTGGGGGTTGGTCATTGCCTCCACCACAGCCGCTCTATCTTCTATTGGAATGTGGGGTAATATACTCCGTAGTGAGCGCAGTGCGAAGTAAATTGTTTTTTACCTTCGCTCCCACCTGACGCTCACTCCCTAGATTCTCCTGCCACCAACAGCCTAGATTCTTTACTTTTTTTGGCGTACTGCAATTGTTCACCTAGAATCAGTGGTGGCGGATTTTGTCTTTACTGTGACTTTTTACTTTTTGGATCAAACAGTATGATTTCTGTTTTTGCCGCATTTAACTGTAACTGATTGACAGGCATCCACTCCTTAAGTTCTTCCACATAGATTTATACGTTCAAAGTCATCTTGACTATCCTAGAGTTCTATATATATCTGTGTGTCATCAGCGTATGAATGAACCAGCAGGCCATACTTTTTGAATATTCTAAAAACTGGACGAAAGTACAGGTTGAAGATGAGAGGGGATAAGGAGGAGCCCTGAGGCACCCCACATTCCAGCTCCACCGTCTGGGAAGTAAATCCATCTAGTATAACTCTTTGTGATCTGTCTTTGAGAAATGATTCAAACCATCTCACCACTTCCTTAGATGCTTTTCCCACTTCCCCTATACGTTGAGCCATTGTCTGGTGGTTCACGGTATCGAAAGCCACGGACAGGTCCAGCATCAACAAAACTGTTGATCTCCCCTCGTCCACTGCTTTGAGTAGGTCATCATGTACAGCTAACAGTGCCGACTCTGTGCCATGTTCCTGACTGAAGATTATCTAACAGTTCTTCCTTATCTACGTATGCTTGGAACTGGGAACAAACCACTTTTTCCAAGATTTTGAATGGCCACATCAAATTTGCCACTGGCCGATAATTCTTCATTATTTCCGGATCTAAATTGGCTTTCTTTAGCAGGGGTTTTATTAATGCCTTTTTTAGGGCTTTAGGCACCTGAGAGTCTTGTAAAGACTTATTCACAAAGGTTTTTATAAATGGTGTGAGCTCTTTTGCTAGCCGTTTAGCGGCGTATGCTGGTATCCCACAAGAGAGATGTGGGTTTTAATTGACTCAACAACGTGCAAATCACCTTTCCATCCACCATTTGAAACTGAAAGGTTAATTGCCAGGTTAATGCTTGACCTCCCTTTTCACGTCTGTAGCATTAAGATGAAATTCCTACAGGTATGGTTAAGTGATGAGCTGGGCTCCCTATTTCAAATTAATTTCCCCCCTTTGAGGCAAGCAGTAACATTGGATTTATAAAGGGGGTGGCCATTGAGGCTGTCCTCGATGGGCCACTTGGCAATGTGAACAAGGAGGCTTTGCCTAGAATTCTCTTTTTGTTTACAATGGTACTGTTTATTGTCCAGAAACAGTTTCTTAGGGAAATTAAGCTTGCCATACTGAGATTCCTTTGGGATGATAAGAGGAAGAGAATTACTTACAATCAATTGATCTTGCCACCCAAACTGAGCGGAATGGATTTTCATTATGTAGAAGTGCACCGTAAGTGCTGTTCTGCTGGACCCTCTGCTGGTGTGACGCTGAAGTATCCAGTGCGAAAGTACGAGTGGATTGAGGATAGCTCAGAGGCAACGTGCTCACCTTGGAAGCACGACGATGTGGAGCAACACAGATTCGATCACCGGGTTCGTGCTTAGAAACCTCTTGTTATTAAGAGCGTTATAAATAACCAATTACAATGACTATGTGGTTGGTGTCCAGAATATTGAACTTATGTGTAGAAGGGTGCTATTTGGTTGCCCAAGTTAGAAAAATCTATGACCATTTCAGGCCCTTGATAACGTAACAATGTGCAACATTAATGCACATGATATGATCACTGCTAACAGTGGTGGAGTAGATGTGGTTTCTCAGACTGGCTGCCCCTAAATCATACATCAAGCACCTTGTCCTCAACACTGTGGGAATTTTTGAGAAACAAGGGGATGATTGATAAGCACTCATCTTGGCCCTCCCTTCTAAGTTCTCTGAGGCATCCTCCCTTTCTGAACAACATTACAGAGGCTGCCGAGTGTTGAGAAAGCTGGCCAACTATGGAAAGGAGAAAATTCAACTAATCGGGCTGCTCGGATGGCAAGCTGAATACCACGATCTGAGCCCGCGTTCTGAGCTGCTTGATGGCTACGTCTCCCGCCCCGCCATCTTCCCCCACCCTCCTCTCCCTTGCCCTCTGTTCTGCGCTCCCCCATCCCCCAACCCACTTACCTGATGGGTTCCACTGCTGCTGCCACCATGGAAATGGAAGAGGGGCTCTGAATGCCACCCCACCTTCCAGCTCCACAGCAGCCATCTTGATTAAGTGTTTTGTTTGAATGAACGGGGCGCCCCGAGGCGTTCTGTTCATTAAAACAAAATTCATTGCTGTTAGCACCCAGGGTTTCCAGATTGCAAATGTGGGGATGCTAATAGCAATGAGACCCTCACCGGCAGGGCTGGATTGGGTGGTAACAGTGCTGGGGCCTATCGTTAATGCCCTCGCTGTGCTCGGCCGCCGGTCAGGATTTATTGCTTAATTATCAGTCTTGTTTATCTTCAATTAAAAAGTGACTTTTTACAGTAGAAAGATAATATCTCTAGATCATTGAGGGAATTTAAAATGATATTGGAGAGAAAAAGGCTTTGCTCCAGCTGATTCTAGGACACTAATCAAAGTAAAAAGTCCTGTTCTTCTGATATTAGCAAGAGATGGGGAAATGATTTTTCATTTACTTCTTCTGATAACCCCCTGTCCCATATGTGCAATAGGTAGTACAAGCCAATACCAAATCCCAAAATAAAATCATTTTAAGCTACATGGGACCAAACTGTTGCATAGGTGGCAATTACCTCCTGTCAGATTGGCTAGAACTTAACCCAGAGTTAGTGAGAATTGTTGGCAAGGCTACAGTGAACTGGGTACATTTTGTCCCATATGTTGGTGCTGTAAGTTTATAAAAGCTTACTGGGCTGTGGTTCCTTCTCCGATAAGTAGTTTTTTAAAAATGTTTTAAATTTGTTTGGCTGAAATTCAACCTTTCAAATATTTGGTACAAAAATAACTCGTAATTTACAATCAGTATTGTTCATTGATACACAATAAAATTACATTTTTCATCAAAATAAAAAGCATCATTCTTAGACCTTTTGTACAAACATATAACTACAGAATAACTGACAGAAATTTGACTAAAGCAATATACATAGACAGACGTTCACTGTTGATTAACAATCCCCAAATTTCATCATCCGAATGATGGCAATAAATCTGTAATTGGTTTTTAAAGTAAATTTGTCGTAAATGGACCAACGCTGGACAACACACAACTAAATGAGTTAAAGACTCAGTTTGCTCAAGGTTTTTACAAAAGCAACACCAATCATGTTTTAATTTACTATCCCTTCTGGCCATAATGGCATGTGCAGGATAAAGATTTAGACGCATTCTGAGTAATTGCTGTCTCACAAGATGTGATGGACATTGTTGCAGGTATTTGTCCATTGTGCTCATTTTTTCAGAAGAAAAATAAGAGGGGAGTAATCAACACATTTTTTGCATAGATCTTGAGTCACAATCCAATCATGTTGAAAGAATATTTTTTTGGTTTTTGACGGATTCAAGATTAACAATTGTAGAGATATGTCGGCTTCAGTTAGAGCTTTAAGTACACTATTGTACCACAATTTAGGGAATTTATCATTTGATGTTAGTAAGTAATGTGCAATAGTGTTCAGCACATTCTTCTCTGATGCACCTACCAAGCACTTCCTCAAGAAACAGCACATTTTCCAAATTACATTACAATAAATCAAACAAGTTCCCAGTTCCAGTCTCAGTAAAGCAGTTGGAGCACTGTTTGGTAGTTTAAGAACATATTTCCAGAACAGACTTTCATACCGATCCCAGTACTGTCTCGTTTTTGGTGTTTGGGAATCGGCCCCGTATGACACTACAGGTATAACTTTTTGTTTGTAAAACAACAATATGTGATTGATGGTAAACTTTCCATATTTGCGCATTAGAATTGATGCTTGGGAAGCCAGGGTTTGAGCTTTTGCACTAAGAATTAGAGGATTCTTTTGTTGACTTGGACAACTTAAAAATAAGCCTAGATATTTATAGTTGTCAACCACGTCAATGTTTTGCTTATCAAGTGTCCATTTACGGTGTCCAGTCATAATTTCGAAAACATAATTTCGAAAGTAAAAAAAGTCGAATCAAAAATGTCGAAAAAAAAAATGTCGAATTGTTTTTTTTTTCGATATTTTTTTTTGGCTCTAGTTTCTGTGAAAAAAATAGGTAAAAATAAAAAAAAGGGGGGTTGGGGGGAACCCCCATTTCGAAAAAAAAAACGTCATTAAAAAAAAATTCGACATTTTTTTTTCGACGTTTTTTTTCGACTTTTTGACTTTCGAATATTTTGTATTCGAAATTATGTCTATGAACCTCCATTTACATCGTTTGATGTTTTTCTTGCTTTTGTTCTTTTGACATATGACAACCTGTGTTTTTTCTGTATTAATTATTACATTATTTGCTCTACTATAGTTCTCTAAACATTTGAGCAAATTTTGAAGGCCTTTAGGGGTCTGTGATACAAGTACAAGATCATCGGTGTAAAGAATCCATTTAATCTTTTGTGTTCCCAATTTTGGTGCATCACTTTCTGTGTTATCAAACTCGATTTCCAGATCTAATAGGAAAAGGTTAAAGATTGTTGAGGCTAAAATGCAGCCTTGTTTAACACCTCTTTCTGAGCTAACACTCCTAACTGCCCATCTAGTGTAAGTTTAATCTGGACAGTTGTATTAGAGTGAAGATATTCAATTTTTCTTTGAAGTGAGTAGGGGCAATCATCAACGGAGTCAAATGCACTGCGAAAATCAACAAAAGCCATATATAAGTTTTGATTTCGATCAGTGTATTTGGCTTTTAACATATTCAGAACTATCATATTTGGAACACAAACCCTGTTTGAAAAGGATCACGCATATTAGCTGAATTGAGCCATATATTCAGTTCTTTCAAATCAATCCGGGAGTAGAATTTACCCGGCGCATCTAATAGCGCGATAGGCCTGTAGCTCTCTGGTTTCTCTCGATTGCCCTTTTTGTAAAGTGGAACAATGATGGAATGTTTCCATGAACAGCGAATTGTCTGAGAATGATTGATTTGTTGAAGAATAGAGAATAGGATGTTAGACCGTAATTCAGGATGTTGTTTGAATATATGGTTCGACAGCCCATCGGGCCCAGGGGCTCTAGATGCACTAATAGTTTGAATGAAGTACAATACGTCTGTTCTATCAATGTTAAGAAAAAAAGGACAATTTTTGGATTTGATATGAATAGCACCCTTCTGCATGGGCGGGGCTAGGATTTTCTGAAAGTATTCTACCCATGTAGCTTCTATTACTTGTTGAATATGTTTACAGTGCTGTTGGGTAGAAGTTAGATCATTTAAGACTTTCCATATGCGTGTTGTGTTCTTGTCTTTTATATAATCAAGCATTTGTTCTCCATCTGCTTGTGACATTTGTTCTTCATAATGTCGAATCCAATTCCTATAGTTAGTTTTTAAAGTCTTTAGTTTTTGATAACAAATGCATAATGGAAGAAGTGCCTCCTGCCTCTTAGCCTTCCGAAATGGTGCTTTCCGTTCTTTTATTTTAAGATCAAATACATGGTTTCTGGGCTTTTGTTGATTTACCCTATTCATGGGTTGTCTCATTTTGTGTAAAATATCTTGATACAGAGAACTGGATACTGGGTACGGTGTAGATCTATTAAATGTTGCTTCAAGCGTTATACCAAATTGTATGATGGAATGTGCGTTCCATCGTAATCTGTTAACGCTATTATTAGCAATAACAGAATGACCCCATTTTGTATTTACAGATGGTAATTGTCATTGTGGAGCAAGCCATTGGAGGCAAAGCAGGTTGTGGTCACTCATTTTTGTTTCTTCAATTTTAAATTTAGATGAGTACTGAAAAAGCGAGCTGCTTACATATACATAATCAATGATTCCACTGGATCCTCTTTGAGACCAAGTATTATGAGGTGAGGTGGAGAATCCTCGAGGCCTAACCCATTCATCATGATAAAGCCTCTAGATTTGATTAACTGGTTCCATAGGGTTCTCCTTTTGTGTTCTGTGGTCATTATCTTAGTTAAACAATGGAGGTTTAAATCACCAGCTATGATAGTATGGGCAATTTTGGAAACAGATGTAATTTATTCCAACAACGTGGAAACATTGGTAACAAACTCAATTTCATCAGTGTTTGAAGGATTCCAGTAAAGATTAACCAGAGCATAGAGGATGGTGTTAACAGAAATAATAGTCAATTGGGAGTAATGATTTGGAGTGTATTTATGGATAATGGTAATATTAGCACTAATTTTCGTGGCGGTGAGAAGGCCAGTCATCGGCCGCCCTCTAGGGCCTTTTAAGGCCAGAGTTGCATGTATGTCATGATTTTCCCATAAAATTGAATTAGTAATCCACGTCTCCTGTAACATTACAATATCAAATTCTGATAATCGATTGTGCTTATTGCCAATTAAGTGACTGAAACCACATGTGTTCCAGGAGACAGGGGATATTGCAACTTTGTCATCTCTGTGCTCTAGTTAACTTTTGGTTGCATTACACTGGCATTGGCATTGTTGATTTACATCCATTGCAGATTCGGCACCAGGTAAAAAAAAAATGGGGCCTTCTTTCATGAGTGAGTTTGGCTCAACTTCGTTTTGTGATTCACACATGACAAGGAAACCCATTGAGAATAACACTTCCTTTGCTTGCCAGACAAGATTCTTGATCACTCTTGACCGGAACCATAGTCTCACTGTGCTTCGTTGATGCATAGCAATTAATTCAACCTGTTTTATGTCTGAGCTAATAATGTCATTCAAAGAGTCAATGTCAGAGAATATTTCCAAAATGCTCTGACGGTTTAAGGTGTATTGCGTATGTGGCTTGAGGCGACAGCTCAAGAGTAATGATCCCAAAGTATGATAATTGGGCTTAGTTTGTGTTTTCTCTTCGGATACTGAGACATTTTTCTTTAATAGTATCGAAGATGGTTTACGTGTTTCAGCTACTGGTTTGTTGGGTAGCAAAGATGTAAGCATTTGAGCTATTTCAGCCCTGTGATTATCATTTTGAACAGCCAAGTTTGTATGCTTGTTTGTGATATTAGAAAACGCTTGTTGTTGCCTAGAATCGCACCTGTTTACTTCTCCAGCATTATCAAGACACATACACGATGTTGGATGCAGAACGGACTTGCTAATGGATTCAGGAACCTTGAAGTCTTTCTGAGCTGAACATTGAGTCATATAGGCATCAACTGCTTTTCTAATTTCCTCGCGCCGTAGAGTTAAGTTTTCTTTTTCATCGCAAGATAGATTTGTGTTCAATTCTGAGCAGAGCAATTTGGTAATTGTTTTGGAAGGTAGTTGTTTATGCGTATCTGCATGAGAATTCACTGCATTTATTAAATCATCCAGAGGCTCATGAGAAGTCACTTTTTTGTTGGAGAGAGAATTAGCATACACAAGTTGCTTGCAGGCTTGCGCCAGTAATAAGTATTTTTTTGCAACGGCTGAAGATGCTAATTGTGAATTTGAGTTCGGTACTTTAAGTTGTTTTATAAACTGCTTAGAAGCAGCAGACATCGATTGTTTGGTACCTTTGATGTTCTTTGTTTTCTTTGCCACAATATTTGGCAATTTTTTAGAGCTTTTTTGCTTTGGTACATGATCTTTTTTCGAAAAGATTGTGTAAACCTCGTTATCAGTCGTGTTTACAGGAGTCACTTTTTCCTGTTTTTCCATAGTAGCAGAGTTGGACGGAATGTTGGAAGAGAAGTTCGCAAATTGTCCAACAATGATGTTAGGAAAACATGGGAGCACTGGTGTACATAAATTAGACCCAGAACATAGTTGACCATCCACAGCAGTTCCAGGTGACATGGCACAATCAACCACCGTTATGAGTTTTGTTTTTTTGGACTGGGAGGTAGTTACAGTATCATGAGGCAAAGGAGTAGCATTATAATTCGATTGCCATTTTATAACCGAGTTTAGTAAATCGGTTTGCACATTTATTTTATCATTTAGTGTGTCAAATAGTTTGATCAGAGTGTTCATAGTAGTGTTCATGGCCTCGAAGGACATAACTACCACTTTCGACAAGCCATCCTGCGCTAGCTGGGGATGAGATTCTAATTGTCTACGTGGTGTTGGATTTAAAAAAGAGGATGATGACACACCTTGATTCCTGTGTGTAATTTCAGAAATGTTGGGTGAGAATGATAATTTCTCTGCCAAAACATGGTTTGAAGTTTCACTCTGAGAGTCAACTAGCTCAATGGTTATTGGAGCAGCATTTTGTGATACAGATGGGGAAGAGGAATAGTTTCCCATCGCAACACTAGTATGTGGCCTGGATTCACCTCGAAGTACTGTAGTATCTGATAGTGATATATAACAAGCTGTAATTTCTATTACGTCTTCTGCATCTTGCAGTGGGGTTGAAACTACTACACCTGTTGCACCTGCTGTGCTGTTTTTGACTGGCATGTTGCCCATGGTATCAACAAGAGGTACAGGCAGCCGATTTTCATTGCCAGTAGTGGTAGGAGCTGCAGGAGAGCAAAAGGTGCGAATATCAGTAAAATTAACGGCAGAATCTTTATTTCTGCCCCGCTTTCGTCGAGCAGGTGTCATTTTAGGCGTTGAACATGTTAACACAGCATTTTCATCTGTTATGACACCTAAATTTATTTCAGATTTCTCAGTGTCATCTCTCGTGCATGCAGTCCGCCAGAGATTTGGGAGCAAAGGCATTCCAGTTCTTAAGGTGTAGATGTGCCGCATTGTTTATCAGTACGAGTCAAATACACTAACAAGAAATTTACCACCGTGTAGAAATAAATTTCCTGAACAGATAAGACCCAATTGGAAATTCAGTTATCAGAATGGAAAAGAGGCTTACTTTGGAAAAAGAAGAGCCCATTTTAAATTTAAACACAAATGTTCTTAAATACCGCTCCAACGCTGCTCCGCGCACCGCGAACAGCAAACAGTACTTTCGTAGTACTTCCGCGGTGCGCGCGCGAATGCACAGGAGTGGATCTATTTGTACCGCTCTGCCTCGGAAATGAGGGGGTGTGATTTACAAAGAGAGGACAACAATGAATGGTAAGGCTCTGACTGCAGAAGTGACTTACAGTCTATAAGAGTCTTTCGGAGTCTTTTGGCGTCTTTATGGGTATGATTGGGCAAACAGTCTTAGCTTACTTTTCTTAAAGCTGTAGCTCCAAATCAGTGTCGCGGTGAAAACAGTCCTCCCGCGAGCGAAACGACTCCTGCTCAAGCACGGCAGCAGCCAAATCCAACAAAGGTTAATAGAGTCCACGGACGGGAACAAGAACAGCAAACAGTACTTTCGTAGTACTTCCTGCGGTGCGCGCGAGAATGCGCATGAGCGGATCTATTTGTACCGCTCTGCCTCGGAAATGAGGGGGCGGGATTTACCAAGCCAAGAGCTTTTCTTAAAGCTGTAGCTCCAAATCAGTGTCGCGGTGAATACAGTCCTCCCGCAAGCGAAATGACTCCTGCTCACGCACGGCAGAAGCCGAATCCAACGAAGGTTAACAGAGTCCACGGACAGGAACAAGAACAGCAAACAGTACTTTCGTAGTACTTCCGCGGTGCCGATAAGACATTTGGAATGGGTGGATAGAATGTTGGACCTTTTCTTGATTTTATTTGGTTTAGCCCCTAAAAGAAAAGAAAAAATAAGAGTGTTGCCACATATGTTTGCCCCTTGGATGCCAGATGCTACTTTTTAATTGCAGTCTTTGCACTCCTAGTTAATTTGCACATCTTCAGTCGAGTTGATCGTTTAAAAAATATATTTCTATAGTTTTTAAAAATATGTTATTTTACCTAGAATCGAAATCATTAATTTTATTGATTTTAGCCAGTTAGAGTTTGCCTGCTTTTTAGCTGTTTGCCCACTCAGTCACTTTATTGTTCACACACTCTGCCTCTGTCCCTTGTATAATCACAACGTGGCCTGCTGCACGTTGTTGCGTGGCGAACTACAATCCGCAGAGGATTGTAGTCCGCACGCCCATTTCTACAGTTGTCAGGCACGTCAGCGCCGGCGCGTCAGTGACTAGCAAGTCTGCTCAAGTCTGCAATTGATGCGCCGGCGCTGGCCCCCCTGCTCTGTTGATACGAGATGTCGTTAGAAGGTGGGTTTTGTGATCTAATTACCACAGTTGGTGGAAGTGCATCCATGTAGAGGAGCATAGTACCTCCCTGTGTAGATTATTTTTTATTGGGATACATGGACAGATACATACCTCGACTAATATGGAAGAGGAGTCAGCAAGGTACTAAGACATTGGATCCGATACTGTGATCAGTGGGCACATGCCCATGGATAGACCAACTAGCCCCGTGCCTCAGGCTGACAATTCTGCTGCTATGTGGCTTTGAGGTCCATAACAAAGATCCTACTCATAAACTAGGTAATATACTAGATTGGGTTGTTAGTATGAACCCGGCCATTCATTTTGAGCATTCCAATTCTCATAATGGATAAGAAAAATCTATTGAAGAGAGAGGCTAGCAGGAATTATGATAAAATCAGCCATAAAGACTTAGCAAATAGCCTCAACAGCCTCATGAGAATTACATCAAACTTAGCTTCACCTGAATTGTTGGTAGCTAAATACGACAAAGAGATAACTAATCTCTTGGACCAGGTAGCACCTATTAAAACCAAGATCCTTAGAGAAAAAACAAACAATTATAAATGGTACACAGCAACACTGGCCATTAAAAAAAAAGAAAGACGAAGGGCAGAAAGACTCTGGGTAAAAAAATCTGTCAGAGATTAATAAGGACATGTGGAAATCGCTAGAGAAAAAAATACCATGCAGAAATCCTCCTGGCCCAAGAACATTATTTCACTTCTCAAATCATTAGCTCTAAAAACGATTCCAAGAAATTGTTTGAGATCCTTAGAGATTTAGAAAAACTAAAGCTATGTCATATGTTACCCAGCCTTCTAACTCTGACTGTAAAAACATTCAGAAGGCCTTCTCGGACAAGATAGCTAAAGGCCTTGCCAACTTTATGAAAAATAGGAGTCGGCTCAACGTAGAAATATATACTGGGAATAAGAAGCAACGGGATCAACTAGAGCAAGCTAAGTTCTCTTTCAGACCTATTCATGATGAAGAACTGGCTAAGGCCCTTAAATCCATGAGACATCGACCTGCGCTGGTGAAACCCTCCCCTCTAAAATCATTCTCACAAATAGTGCCCTTTTAACACCTTTTCTGATTCGTTTTATTAATGCATCTTTCAGAGAGAGTTAAGTCCCCAGTTCCCTTAAAAAAGTAGCAGTGACTCCATTGATACAAAACCAGGTCTGAACCCTAAGGACTATTCACATTTTAGACCAATCTCAAATGCTCCTTTTCTTTTGAAAATAATAGACAAGATGGTAATGGCCAAATTACAAAAACACTTGGGAAGTGTACAGGCTGTGCACTGCAGTGAATCCAGTTTCAGAGTTTACCATGGCACTGAAATGCTTCTGCTCATGGACAAAAGCAAAGCAGTGCTGCTCATGTCATTAGAGCTATCAGCAGCCTTCGACTTGGTAGACCATGAGAAGCTTGTGAGTAGGATGAAGACGGTAGGAGGATGTTCAGATTAGGCAGCTGCCTGGATTGCCTCATTCCTAGAAAACATGACGTCCAGAGTGGTATGGGGTGATGCTTGTTCCCCCTTTGAAGTGCTGAAATATGGTGTTCCGCAGGGCACTTGCTCTCGCCATCTTTGTTTAATTTTTACTGTCAACCATTGTGTGTCCTATTAGATAATCTAGGAGTCTGCTTCACTAATTATGCAGATGACACACAGATCGTTATCGAGCTGTGCGGAGTGTACAAGAGAGACACTGAGAGAGTGACACGGATCTTTGTTGCGATACAGAACTGGATTACATATAATGGTATGTGCTGGAACGCCGCTAAAACGGAGCTTTTTGCTCTTTGGGTCACCTCAGTCTAGAGGGAAGCTAGAGGATTCATATGCTGGATTCACTATTGATAAACATTTAATTGATTGATTGATTGATTGTTTATTTGTATAGCGCCTATACACATGGGGGCTCAAATGGGGGGCTCGAATGGGGATGGGTAAATTGAATGAGGAATTACCGGGTCCTCCAAGGTTGGAATAGCCCGGTAATTCCTCATTCAAGGAACCCGCAGCTGCACCCAGTTTGGAGGCAGCCATGGCGCTAATAGCACCATGGCTACCTCCAACCTCGTACTGACCCCCACAGTGTGAAAGTGGGATTGCTTAGACCAGCTTAATTTAAGGTTTCCTAGAACGAGAAAAAATATATTTTTTGGGATCCCGAGAGTGCTGAGAAGCTGTTGACAACAATTCCTGCGAGGACAACGTCCTGTCAGGATAAAGGTTGTGGTGTCATGGTCCCTGGGAGGCTCCACTATATTATGCTGAGGCACTTGGGCACATTCTCTCTTTCTTTATTTTGTTTTTTGTATATCAGGGTGCATGACATTCCAATTTCTCAGTGGTTGTAGGAGTCTGAGATAATGCTGTTTTGCTTAAGAGCTGATGCGTGGTATACAATGCATCATTGTAGGCTGCTGGTTCATCAGGAACTGTTAGCGCTGGCGCCAGGGGTAAACACCTGTTATGGCTGGGTTCCGGTTGGAGTCCTGGGTCTGGCAGACGGTGGCATGAAGAGTTTTAATGTTAATAATGAGCGTTTGACTTAGATATCTATGACAATCTTGAATATATTTCCCCCCTTTTCAACTAGTACTAACCAGGGTAATCCTGTGATGAAGGGGTGGGACGCAATATTAATGGTTTACATGAGCTGTGGGCCACCCATGTGGAGGGTTCTCCTCCTGTCATATTATTTTTGTTTGTATGTTAAAGTTGCAATAAAATACACATTTTTTAAAAAAAAAATATTAAAATACTTATAGCCAAATGCACTTCAAAGGCATGAATAATCATTTCCAATGGAATCAAACTTCCAAAGAGCTTTAACGGATTTGGGGCAAAACGTATAATCATACGCTTACCCTATAAGTAAGCCTAAGCAACTGGTAATCTCAACAACCACATGAATGATAATTTTGATGATATATTGTGAGAGCTTGGCTATCATTAGAAGGGGGATGCTTAGAGCTAGTGGGAAAGGTGACAACGATAGCGGCCATCTCTGGGATGTATTTTATGGGGGCAATGACTTCCTAACACTAAATCACATGGTAAACTTGTGGAAGAGTATTAGAGAGATTTTAGAGATTGTCTCATAAATAATTGTGGAATTTTGATTGACTAAATGTGCTACTGACTGTAGATACTTTCAAGTATATTCATTTGCTATTATATGATGTACTGAATGATTCTTATGGTATTGTATTACATTAAAGCATTGATAGCTGTAATATACTAAATAAAACAACAAAATAAAAATAAAATTATTATATATGGGTCTCATTCACTAATGACACTTTTTTTACATAGTCCCCAAAAAGCAGTTTGCATAAGTAAGGTGTAAGGTATGCAAGAATTCTGTATTCAATAAACCAAACACTTTGCTCAAAATCTGGTGTAACTTCAACCTGCTTCACTGAGAAAACACAATTATGCTACAAAACAGCCAGCCTAATTTTCGGAGGTGGAAATTACACTATTGCAAGTGAATGCAGAAGTCAAATAACAGTACTAAAATCTCACACAAACGCGTTTTTCAAAAACACTTTTCTGCACTTTCACCATCCATCCCATCCACCTCTGCCCTCAAATGTCTACCTTCGAACTTCAAACAATGCACTTACACCAGGGTTTTGTAGGTGTAACTTATGACACATGAGGCTTAGTGAATTACAGCAAAAGTACGGGGTGTCTGCCATGCACAATCCCCACACACACAAACACATTACTGGTACACCCCAAAAGCCAGCAGGCCGCACACCCTGACACACCCATTTCAGGTAAATTCGACCACGGCGTACATGTAGGAAACCTACATGGAGAAAGATTATCTGCGTAGCTACAGTTGAGGAAAATGCACGGATTCACTAAACTTGCTGGCCCTCCAGTCCAAAGGTGTAATCCCTGTTATATATTCCGGGGTTATTCCGTCCAGTACTTTATACATTTTTTGACAGAGAAGAGGGTGCCCCCATCTGAAAAATAAATAGCTATATCTGCCCGCATAGATTGAGTATCCGGGTGTTTATAAATGAAACTTCCACCATCTATTTTTTTTCTTGATGAGAGTGATAGCCGCAGTTATACCCCGGGTTGTATCCCAGGTTATAGCCCAGAGTATCGGAAAATAAAATGCAGAAAAATGAATCAGGCGAGTTGCTGGGGGATACAAAAGGACAGCGTGTGAAATTTGGGAGTTGGAAGGGGGGAGGGCTAGGGACCAAGTTTGCAACACGAGGCTCAAACATTTTTCACATATCCTCGGATATAACCTGGGGGAAAACCGTGGCTACCTGACATTTCAACTGAAACTGCATCACCGAAACGAGTGTTGTGAGAGGGAATGGGAGAGGGCAGGGGATGTCAGGAGGCATGAGGGGGACACTTGATGTGGGTCTGGGAGGACATGTAAGGATTTCTTTTTCACTGTTTTTCCCAATAACCACGGGTAGAATGACTACAAATAACCAAGAGTATATAACCAAGGGTATCTGTAGTTAATTGTGATGTACCCGTGGTAATAGAATGTTTTATTTTTTTAAATAATTATATATTTTTACAGCTACAGTGATGTCGGGGGTGAAAAATCAAAGGCCATTGCCAGTGGCTTGTTAGCATTTGAAAAGGCCTGGAATTGTTTTAAAATATAAAGTGGACGTGGCTACTGCCCATGGCCAGTTTCCTGTTAGTGTTAAAAAGAGAGCAGGCACTGCCGAAGTCCGTACTGTTAAAAAGAATTGAGAGTGGGCACGGCCGAAGGCCATGGCTAGTGAGCAGGGAGTGATTTTAAAAATACAGTCGGTATGGCTCAATGCCACGGTTAGTGGTTAGTTAGTGTTTTAAAGTATACAATGGGCATGGCAGAAAACCATGGGCGCTACCCATGGGTGAAGGCCATGTCCAGTGGTCCTGAAGAATATCGTCTGTGCCCACTGCCCATGGCCGAAGACGCCGAAAAATATACAGTGGCACAGCCGAAGGCCATGGACAGTGGAGCTGAAAAATATGCAGTAGGAACGGCCAAAGGCCATGGCCACTGACACCAATATATACACAGTGGGCAAGGCCAAAGGCCTTGGACAGTGGCGCTGAAGGTTATACAGTGGGCACGGCCGAAAGGGCATGGCCAGTGGCGCTGAAAATGATAAGAGATGCAAGTCACAATGCCATACAAAATGGCATTATAGGGGTTATGGCATTATGGGGGAGATCAATGAAAATGTGCCGAATTAAGCCGGTCCCGAGTTTCCCAATGCGCTGGATTTCAAGAGTTTTGTTGCGTTAAGTTTACTCACCGTAAGTTCACTTCAACTAAAGAATTTTCCTTGAATCTATATATATATATACATCCAAAACTAGGTGGCGAGGAAGCACCATCGTAATGCGCAGCACTCCCGTGAAAGTTCCTCAAAAGTAAAAGGGCCAAAAAGTTCAAAAGTTGAATAAAATGCTTTAAACTTTATTAGAAAAATCCATAATTTTCATAAAATCGTTCATCCTCCCAACATCGTTTGTGCCAGCAGAATGCAAGCAGTCTGATGCGTTTCGCCACTATCGCGTGGCTTGTTCACAGTAACTCCACCTTCTACCATTCAACCTTAAAACACCAAATTAATAAAAAGTGAGAAGGGGACTTACACCGTGCCAAACTATTTCGGCCATTTTGCCTTGGGCTGTCTAATGATCTCTATTACAGTGTTGGGATCCCAAAAGTGTAGAAAACGGGATCGCTATATATGGACATTTAAAACATTTTAAACACAATGTATACTTGCAATTACTCCTTACTGATGCCAGTATCCCATTTCTTCATTATTTTCACTGTCACTTACTCCACTACCCACATTGCTAAAGATCTTTTAAGACAACATCAATTGTACGATGTACGTATACCATCGCAGATTCGCTACTACATAATTATTATAAGCATACAGAATCATGACATTGGAATATAGTTTTTGTTTAGATTCCAAGGTGCAGAATATCGTGCAGACATCCAAAACACCATATAAAAATATTAAATGTTTTGCATTTTCTGCACTATTTAACATGTGTACTCATCAATTCCACGTAAAGGTTTCCTGGGGTTTTCAATATATCGAGACCATGTAGTTCAATCCCCATTGTTATTTGTTGAGGTGAGTTAGAAGAATTTGTATGTGCATCTATATTTCTTAATTATATCATGTTTAAAATGCACAGTGCATTTATAACGTACGGCTGGACTTCTTCTTGTGTGCATAGGCTGGTTAACTTAGTGTATTGGAGATGGTTCATACAAACACATGGAAGAAAAAAGTATTTCCATGTATGCACAGTGCACTACAATCTCTAATAAGCAATATCTTAAGTTGATATGCTTCACATCTTAGCCTTTAAGCAGTCTGATTACAGCTCATTTCATATCCCAGCACTGACCTACCTAAAATTTACCGCAGTGATACCCCTTCACTAGTCTGAACTAATGTTGGGACTTAGGGCAATATGTTCCATCTGTACATCCTCTACATGAGATTAATGGTTTGTATACAACTTTGTGTCATATAAATATGTCATACATCGCATATTAAAACATAAAGAGCAGAGTGCATTGCAACAGTACAATTACAACCCTCCGTTCACAACTCTTCAAATTAAAAATAATGGCGGTCCTCCTGTCTGTTATCTATATAACATAACAGGCGTATTTGTAAAGCGCACGTTGACCCCCGAAGGGGCATCTTGGCGCTAATAACAGATGTTTATTGTTACCCAACTTCATGGCACTAATTTTATCGACCTCGGAAGGATGAAGGGCTGAGTGGATCTGCCAGGATTTGAATCTGTGACCAGGAGTTCAAATACAGGTCCCTATAGTGGATGCATTATACCACTGAGCCACAGACCCGGCAATATGAACAATGTAACAATCTACTGTTGATCTAAAACGCTTATTGCATAGTGAAAGCTCTCCAATCAATTATGACAGCACTCTTAGTCTTGGCTTTGCGCAGGGTGATAGTTAAAATGTGCAAAAACCCTGTCCTAACCTATATAGTTGAGGACAGAAAAAGAAAAGACACATTCTATACACAAAAATTGTAAAAGAAAGATATAAGAAACATCCCTGCTCAAAGACCATAAAATATATGGTACCTCTAATGAAGAGCGTCTGACAAGGAAGTCAATGATTTGACAACTATCAGACTATACCAGGTTCTTTCAACCATAAAAGACAATGAAAATACGATGAAGCAGTACATGCTTCAAAAACATGTAAACATATGCTGCTAGGCAACAAGGGCCAAAGTTGATCACTGAGACAGGCTGTTATTTCCTATTTGCAGAAATGTCCAGGTTCCTATCTCCGCCGGATTGTTCATAAGAGTCCAAAGGCCAAGGTTGGAAGATGATTCATTCCTCCGGAGAAGTGGAGTTTATATAGTTATTCTACTCAGAAAAATGTGTAGAGTTCTTCATCCAAATTGTGGCTACCTGTGTTCTTACTCTCGAAGTCTATAATGAATCTAGTCTCTTCCTGTCGTAACTGACGTTCACTATCGCCTCCTCTTGGCCCTACATCCACTTTGTATATACCAAAGAAAGTCAATTCTTTTGGATCTCCTCCATGAAATTCCAAGAAGAGTTTGGCCATGAGATAGGCACTGTCCTTGTTCCTGATCGCTCTTACATGCTGCAAGATGCAAATTTTTAATTTACAGTTCGTGCTTCCCTTGTACCATTTTAGGCAGGGGCATGACAGGACATAAACTATGTATTCTGATTCACATGTGATTTTCCCTTTGATGTAGATGGGGTACCCCCAGCACTGGGTGGTTATGTGTGATGCAATTCCGGGCATATTTAAAGATTTTGCATGGAGTGCATTTAAAGAAACCTTCTCCACTTTTGGTCAGCCAATTATTTCTTTCCCCCAAATTTTCTGGTTTCATAAAGCTGTTCACCATAGTGTCCTTGATGGAACTGCTTTTCCCGATATCTGGGTATTCCTTCAGTATTGCCCCACAATCTTTATCTGCTTTTAGTACTTTCCAATATTTATTCAGTATAAGTCTCACTGGTTGCGCATGACTTCCAAAAGTAAGAATTAATCTTATGGCATCGTCATTGGCATTGCCCATACTGTCTGACGAATGCTTGGTTAGCAGAGTGTGTCTGTCCAAGGCCCGTGCTTTGAAATAGGATCTTTTGATGATTTTCTTGGGAAATTATTGTTTCAAAAATCCCTGTGCAGTGATTTTACTGGCTGATTCAAAATCTGTGATGTTAGTGCAATTTCTGAGTAGTCTGATTAATTCACCATATGGTATACTCTATTTGAGGTTTTTTGGATGTCCACTTCCGGGATGTAGTGGAGCGTTGGAGCCAGTCAGTTTCCTATAAAGCTCACAAACAACTTGCTGGTCTATTATTTTTACTTTTACATCCACAAACACTACAGAATGCGCACTGTGATGTTCGGTGAATTTCAAATTACAGTTGTTGATATTCAAGTGTTTAACAAACTCTAACCAGTTCCTTTCACTGCCTTCCCAAATGATGAAGAGATCATCGTTGTAGCGTAGCCAAAGTACTAAGTTCTCTGTGTACGCCTTGTTTTTGTCTGTCCCCACTATGAATTTCTCCCAGTACCCCATCGTCAAAATCGCATACGAGGGGGCAAATGTTGTGCCCATGGCAGTCCCCTGGGTTTGCCGGAAGAATTAATTATTGAATAGGAAAGTATTATTCTTAAGGCATAGATTGATCATGCCCAAGATCATATTCATATGTTGCAGATAATTCAGTGATCTTGTATTGAGGAAAAATTCCCATGATTTCATCCGAATTCATGTTATATGAAGGTATGTTAGGATACCACATCCATGGTTGCCAGGATGTAAGGAGGCTCTCGTGGGAAATGATCTATTTTACACAAAAAGTCTGTGGTGTCCTTAAGATATGATGGTAGTGATGAGACAGACGTAAATAACACTTAATCTACAATTTTAGGCATATTCTTCAAGAGAGACCAGGTGAGGGTCACAATCGCCTTCCCGGTCGTCTAGTAGGATTCTTATGAATTTTAGGGAGGACATATATGGTGGGTATTGTTGAGTGTTTAGTGTAAACGAACTTCACCACATCTTCATCCAAGATCCCCAATTTCTTCCATACAGTGAGGAAAGTCCATACTTTTGCTTCCAATTCCTTTATAGGATTCATATTTAGTTTCTCCTAGCATTTTATGTCAAATAGTTGTTCATGAGCCTCCATTATGTAGTCTTGTTTATTCATCATTACAATATTACGGCCCTTATTGGCGGCTTGATGATGCAGTTCGACAATTGGCTTAATTCAGTGAGCACCTTCTTATGTTTCTTAGACAGGTTATCTTTGTGTGGAAATCTGTTAGTTCTTCTCATACTCTTTAAGTCATCTACAACTACATTTTGAAAGGCTTCAGTATGACTACTGGGGATACCCACAGGAATAAACTTGGGATACTTGGATTTGCATTTTAGTTCACTGGTGGAGGGCCATTCAATACTTATTCCCAATTCCCAAAATTGACAGGGTCTTCACTCACTTCAATTTGTCCTCCTTTTTCCAAATTTACTAGAGTGGAGAGGGTACTCAGTTCTGCAATGGTAATATCCGTGCAACCTTCCTGCGCCAGCTTCGGTTGCTCCTTGTACGTATTCATTGCGAAGAATTATTTGAGGCGCATTTTACGCATAAAACTGTCTAGGTCAATTCTGGTCTGTACATAATCGGACCTTGTCAAGGGGCAAATATTAAGCCCCAAGTTCAGCACTTTGCTTTGTTCATCCGTAAGTATATGTTCAGATAGATTAATGTCTTGTTGTTTGTTCATCTCTTCTGTGACAGTGTTGCTTATTTTCCAGAGCGCAATGATCTCGCTGGGGGGTCGTTGGTTGTGCTTGCTGCTCCTCTGCCCCCTCCTGGTTTTTTTCTTCCTCCTCTCCCTCGTCCTCTTGTGTTGAAATTGTTTCCCCGTGTTTTTTGGTTTGCTCTTCCATCCTGGCAGAGTAGCCTCATTTCCTCTAAGAAATGTAAGCGGACAGATGGTTCCTCATTCTCACTTTCTGTAACAAATATATGTTAGTTATGAAAAAACCATTTTAAATTAAAAGTAAAATTTCATCTAAAAAAAGGTTAAGTATACAAAGAGTGTGAATAACATAGTTAAACTACAGATACTTACTCCATACCATTACAAATTCCAACCTTACCACTCACTTCGACTATGGTATTGTTGTAACCTGCCTAATACATTTAGCAACATATGGTAATTGCATTCATGGGACCACCAACACTTACACTTACGTGTTGCTGGTCCCCTGCATGCAATTTTACACACTCCCAAAGGGAAGTGTAAAAGTAAAGAGTAAATGAAGGCGAAATTGCCTTTACTCTTCACTTTTACTCTGCGCTTTGGAATAAATAAAATACTGCCTGTAAGCTCCTTGCAGGTGTTTTTTATTAATGGATTCCAATGGAATCCGGGAATACCATTGGAATCCATTTGTTTTACGCCTGAAAATCTCATTCAGGCGTAAAGACAAATGCTCTTTCAAGCAGGAGGATAAAATGAAAGCCGGGATGCTAGATCTGCTTTGCTGCCCTCGTGCACTTCGGAACGGCAGCAAAATGTGCTGAAGAATAAAAGTAAAGCATAAAAGCATCTTACGCTTTATTTTTAAACTCCAGCACATAGTGAAATGACCCCCTTAGTGAGTGTTAAGGTTGGATTAGTAGTGGTATAGAGTGTTTATACTTCTGAGTTTTATCATTGAATTTGCGAATTTCGTACAAGTACATGCTGATTTGTTGTAGAATGAGTCCATTAATTTAGCATATGTCTTATAGCTCTTGTCTACATAGGCAACTCTGTGGCATAAGTGTGTCATAAGAGCGTATGTCTTAAGAGAGTATGTTGCATGGCGCATGACTGTTTGGTGTGTGTCTATTTTTAATTTTTTTATTTATTGCATTTATTACACGCCCAGACCCTTGGGTATCACAGCGAGGTTACAGACATCTTAATAAAGCATATACTCAAACAGCCATTATGGCCAATTACATTAACAGAAGATAGGAAATTAACACAGGGTATAATACTGAAGACCACAGTTATTTACAAAGCAAAGGGGGTATATGCAAGTACAGAATTATTTACATATGTTATGATGGCGATTATTATTAGTATAAGTTGAATAGCTGGGTTTTTAGCAGTTTTTTAAATCCCGCAATGGTTTCCTCATTTTTGATGGATAGCGGTAGAGAGTTCCAGTGTTGGGGAGCTAGGTATTGGAAACTGCTGCCACCTGCTCTGGTGTATTTGTACCAGGGTATTGCTAATAGTGAATGGTTGTTAGATCTTAGGCATCTGGTGATTTCTTTTTTGGCAGTCGCATGGTTTAGGTAAATGGGAGAATTTTTGTGGAGGCACTTGAAGGTGATACACATCCCCTGATTCATGGAATTATTTGCGTGAAAAACGCAGATTTGCGTGCCTTTCTTTCTGGCTGAAAAATTCCTGTTTCAAATATGGGGATTTTCGGGCAGAAAGGCGAGCTAATCTGCGTTTTTTACGCGAATAATTCCATGAATCAGGCTAACAGAGTTTTGAAGATAATTCTGGCTTTGATGGGTAGACAGTGTTGCTCTCTTCTGATTTTGGAAATATGGTCAGTTTTTCTTATTCCGAAGGCGGCTCAAAGGGCTTTGTTTTGTATGAGTTGTAGTTTGTTGAGGTTTGAGCTGGAGGTACCCAGTAATAATACATTACAATAGTCAAGCTTTGATAAAATCAGGGCCCTGGCTAGAGTGATGCAATTGGTGGGGGTCAGGAATTGGCGACTGAGAGAGATGAGTTTAGAGGTGTAGGAAGTGGAGGATGAGAGGGCGTTGATGTACTTCGTCATAAAGAGGTTAGTGTCTAAGTAGACGCCTAACGTTTTTACATGTTTGAGTACCGGTGTTGTGGTGCCATCTATGTTGATGGCAGAGTAGTCTGGATGCAGAGGGCTTATTTTGCATTGGGGGCCCATGATGAGAATCTCTGTCTTCTCATTGTTGAGGCAGAGGCTGTTTAAGGCCATCCAGTTTTGGATTATGGCGTATATTTTGTTGATAGTCAGAGTATCTTGGGTGTAATTCCCTGAAAGTGCGATAAGGATCAGGGTGTCATCTACAAAATTGGTGTAGATGGCACCCATACCGTCCAGTGCTGAGAAGAGAAGCTTAGTATATGCGTTGAAAAGTGTGGGTGAAAGGCAGGAGCCTTGAAGGACGCCAATAGGGACTGGTATGCGATCTGCGGCTTATTTGCCTATGGAAACTCTGAATGTCCTGTCCGCTAGGAAGGATTTGATCCACGTGGTGGCGTCCGTGGGGACGTTAAAATCTCTAGCTCGGGTGAAGCAGAGTCTATTATGATCCACAAGATCGAACACTGCAGATAAGTCCAGTAAGAGGAGGATGCAGAGTTTTCCTGAGTCTCTGAGGGAATCCATTTGGATTTTGAGATCCAAGAGGGCTGTTTCCGTGCTGTGGTTAGGGCAGAAGCCAGATTGTCTGGTGCCAAGGAGTTGGTTCTGTTCCAAGTGTGCTTGGACTTGGTTGTATGCTATTTTGTCGAGGATTTTGAGTAGAAACGGGACGGTTGTTATTGGTCTATAATTTGTGGGCACAGTGGGGTCGAGGCTGTGTAACCCAGCCTTCCTTGATGCTGGATGGAACCAGGTTGGCCTTAAAGGATGCGTTTATGAATTTAGTTATGATAGGTGTCAGTGTGTGGGCATAAGATTTTACTACTTTTGCTGGGACAGAGTCTCCTTTGCAATTAGATGCTTTGAGCTTAGATATGGTATTGAGCACTAATCCTTGTGAGACATGAGTGAAATGGAATATGGGGTTGGTGTTCTCATTAAGGGTAGGTAGGTGCTTGTCGGTAACAGTTTTTTTTGCTAGAAGTTATTTTTTGGTTGTAATTTTGTTTTGAAGTAGGTCATTCTTGGCAGCTAGGGGATCTTGTATAGTAGTACACCACTCTTTGCTGGTGTTGGTGGCTGGATTTTCCAATTCTTTTAGTGTTTTGCCAATTCTTTTAGTATTGAGAATAATTATTTTGAGTCTGATACAGCGTTACTGATCCGAGCATTGTAAGCATTCGCTTTATGGATGATTATTGCTTTTTTGTAGGTTCTATTCGCCTCCTGGTAGGCTGTTTCGGTCTCTATTGTGGGATGTTTTCTGAAGGTGTGTTCGAGGGCACGTTTGGTTCTCCTGAGTGTGACAAGATCATCATTGAACCAGAAACATGATCGTTTATCAGTGCATTTTGTTTTGGTGGGGAGAGGAGCTACAGCATTGATGGTGGACGTGAGGCAGTTGTGGTAGGCATCTGCTAATAGGCAGGGGTTATTGTTGGTGATAGACAATGGACCTAGCGCTTTGGAGCAGTGGCTCTAAGTTTTCAGGGGTGAGTTTGCGAGGATTTCTGGTTTCATAGGTGTTGGAGGTTTTAGGATTGGTTGCAAGGGGATCAGAGACATTGATGGTGAACATAATGTTATGATGGTCTGTCCAATCTAAAGGGGAAATAGAGTCAATGGAAATGTCAGTATTGAATGATAGGATCCAATCAAGGGTTCTTCCATTGATGTAGGTAGGGGCATTCACTAATTGTATAAAGCTAATATCCTTCAAGGAGGAGTGTAGTGCTTCTGCTTTATGGTCAAGGCTATCTATAAATCCTAGGTTCAGATCTCCCAGGATGAAGCACTTGGTATTGGGCTTGATGAGGGGAGCTAATAGTAACGGGATGTCTGTTTCGGGATGGCTATTGGGGTTAGGAGATCTGTAGATAGCTACTATGTTAACGGTTGTTTTTCCATTTATGGGAAGTTTGGCGAACAGTATTTCGTAAACTGCCATGTTTTCAATGTTGCATGAGCTTAGTTGGAGTTTAGTCTTTGCGATAATGGCAACACCACCTCCATGCGAGTGAGTCCTATCCATTCTGAGGATGGTATATTCTGGAGGGATGGCGATGGTGAGGAGAGGGCCAGAGGCTTGGTGAAGCCATGATTCAGTGATGACTAGTATGTCAAGCTGTGATTCTGTGATTAGGTCATGAATTTCGATGGCATGAGCACCTAGAGAGTGGGCATTTATGAGGGCGCCATGAAAGATGGTTGTAGGTTTTAATGTGGAGGTTTCTGCTATCATGGGCATCATGAGTCTAGGGGTTGGGCTTAGTTTGGTATTAGTTTTAGACGTATGGTGGTAATCACTTGAAGGTGGTTGAGTACACGGTGTGTCGTTAGATAAGGGGCAGTTGACCCGATACTGGGTTTGTGACCTTAAGCGGGAGCGTCTTAACTCGCCTGAGACAGGTAAAGAGTGGATTTCTTCAAGATTCCTGGGCGGGTTCTGGTGAGAGTCTGGTGGTGGGATGTTTAGTACTCTGAGTGGTGGCATGGGTGCTGGCATTAGGTTTAAAGTTGAGGGCGAAGTTGGTAACAGGTGGAAACAGTGATAGTAAGGGCAGAAATGGAGTGGGGCATGGGAGAGGGTGGTGCCTTGGGCAGGCTGGTTTGGAGAGGCCATTTTTGTGTGTGATATAGTGGTTCCCTGAGCAAGGTATTTGATTAGGGATGAGACAGAACGGGATCATGGTGATAAGTAGCCAGCCTGACATGGTTGAGTGTGGCTGGGGTGGAAGTGGGATGGGGGGCTTGTCTAGTCCAGTACTACGCCTAGGTAAGTAGGCTGGTGTCTGACAAATGGAAGATAGGCTAGTCTGACGGGCAAATAGGTTGGGGTCAACTAAAAGAGCAAGGGGTTCTGATGCAAGGCAATATGGTGGACAGTATCCTATGGTCTGGTTGATACAGAACTAGACATTGTAGGTTAAATCTTCTTAATCATCACAATACATTGTGGTAATGTTTCTCTAGGTTAATAGACAGGGAGCTGAAGCTAGTTAGCGGCAGGTACGTAGTAAAAATGCTGCAATAATAGATGTAATGGCTCACTACTATAAGTTATTCCCCTGGTAACTTAGGGTGAGACCCAAAGTTACTTGGTATGCAAAACAGAGGGGAGTCTGGGAAACTCTCTACCAGCACAAACACAGCCCATTGACTTGTTCAGAGGAGAATTGACTAGCATTTTGGTGCTGGACTGCCCCTGGGCAGGGCAAAGACTGATATGCGGGGCATTTCTCCTCTGTGAAAAGAACAGTGAGCTAAAGACTTGGTTGAGACTCTCCCAGGGGCCATCCACCCAAGAACAAGTCAATGGGTTGTGTTTGTGCTGGTATAGAGTTTCCCAGACCCCCCCTCTGTTTTGCATACCAAGTAACTTTGGGTCTCACCCTAAGTTTGTTTGTTTGTTTGTTTGTTTGTTTATTAATTTGTATAGCGCACCTGACCCAAGGGTATATGGGCGCTTAAGCTTCGAGTTACAGACAGGCAAGGTAGGGCACAATTGTACAGTGATGAAGCAAAGGTATACTTGACAAGATAGCAATTAGTGCATAGCCAATAATATTCTGACATAGTGCAAAATACATTCTTGCAGAGGGTATGCATTCAATCATGGTAGGTTAATTGCTGAGTAACCAGGTGATGACCTTAGTTCTGAAAGGCTGGAAGGTGGGTGTAGATTTGATATCCAGTGGAATGGTATTCCAAAGTTGTGAAGCCAGAGCTGGGAAGCTGGAACCACCAGCTCTTTTGAGGGAGAATTTGGGCACAGTCAGTTGTAGTGTATTAGAGGATCTAGTGGTTCTAGTGGTCTGTCTTAGTGTAAATTTGTTAGTAAGATAGGGAGGGGCAAGGCCGTTGAGTGCTTTATAGGTGAGGCAGATGGTTTTTAGATCTATTTTTTGTTGGATGGAGAGCCATTTGCATGCAATTCTAGTAGCCGAAATATGTTCTCTTCTGGGAATATTCAGGGCGGCACGGAGTGCATTATTTTGTACAACTTGCAATTTATTAATTACCGTTTTGTTGGCACCTACATAGAGACTATTGCAGTAATCTAGTTTAGATTGTATAAGTGCTCTGGCTAAGGTGAGGCAGTTGTTAGGGGAAATCAGCGGTCTACAGGCCCTGATTAGTTTGCCCGTGTAGGCTGTGGCTGAGGCAGTCATATTAATTTGTTTGGCTAGATTAGTATTCGTGTCGAGGTAAAAACCATAGGTTTTTACACTCTTGGCGATAGGGATGGTGTTGCCGTCAATGGTAAAGCTAGTGTAGCTGGGACTAAGTTTCCGAATGGTGTTGGGTGAGCCGACAAGGAGCAGTTCAGTCTTGTCATCATTCAGGCAGAGGCCATGTGTGGCCATCCATGCCTGAATGATGGAGAAGACTTCATTGATCCAAATGGCGTCCGAATTATAGTTGCCGGATAAGGTGAGGAGTATCTGGGTGTCATCTGCGTAGTTGGTGTAGGTGACACCCAGATGGTCCAACTTGTCGAATAGGGGCTTTGTAAAAATGTTATACAAAGTAGGTGATACACAAGATCCTTGTGGGACACCACAGGTAATAGGGATAGGGTCGGCAGCTGCTAGGGGTGAGAAGACCCGCATGGTCCTATTGTCCAGGAAGGATTGGATCCATGAAATTGCGGAGTGGGAGAAGTGTACTGCCGATGACAGATGGTTGCACAGGATTTTGTGATCAACCAGATCAAAGGCAGCGGATAGGTCAAGAAGAAGAAGGATGCCAGCTTTACCTTTATCTTTGAGGTCGTCTATCTGGCACTTGAGATCAACCAGGGCCGTTTCTGTCCCGTGTAGTGGACGAAAGCCGGATTGGCGAATTCCTAGTAAATGGTTAGTCTCGAGGTAATCCTGGATTTGTAGATAGGCCACTCTATCAAGAATTTTTAGTAAGAATGGGACAGTGGTGATGGGTCTGTAATTCGTGGGTATATCTGGGTCGAGGGTAGTTTTTTTTAGTAGTGGTAGGACCCAGGATTGTTTCAGATTGCTGGGTACCGAGTTATCAGAGAATGACAGGTTTATTAATTTTGTAATGAACGGGGAGAGATCCCTTGCAGCATCTTTTATGATCTGTGCGGGACAGCTGTCCCTCTTGCAGTTTGAGGGTTTCAATGATGCTATAATTTTTTGTACTTCGGGTATGGATACCTTTTTGAAGGTAAACCCTGGGCTGGTGGCTGTAGGGGGGGGAGGGGTGGGGCTGGAAGTCAAATCATAAGTGAGTTGCTGTTGTTTATTGTCAATTTTAGACTGGAGCCCTGACATTTTGTTAACAAGGGCATTCTGGATCCCTGTGCACCATGGTTTATCTTTAGTGCAGCTATCCGTGGGAGGAATGGGGTTTTCTAATTCCTTTAGGATGTTAAAGAGCTCTTTTGAGCTGGAACTTGCCTGCGCGATCCTGGAGTTGAGCGATTCTTTCTTTGCGCGTATAATCTCATTTTTGTAGAGAGTGGAGATATTAGTGAGATTCGTTTTGTTAATTGCTGAGGGCGCTGATTTCCATAGTGCTTCAAGTTTACTTTTTTGTTGCCAGAGGAGTTTAAGTTCTGGGGTGTACCATGTATTCAGGTGCGCTTTTGGTTTCCCTTTGCGCATTTTTAGTGGGGCAATAGTGTCAACTGCTTTGGCCATGGAATCATTATAGACGTTGACCAGTTGGTTCAGGTCAGTTGTGGCTGGTAGTGCGTTCAGAATAGGGGTCACCAAGGGTATTAAGGCTTCCGCTGTGATGTTACTCTTTTTCCTAGTTAGACAGGCTGGTGCAGTAACAGGTTTGTTATGCACTAGGTTACTAGTGTTAATGTCAAATGGGAGGAAATGATGATCAGTCCATACGAGCTGTATGGGATCCTTCATGGTAATGTTGCAGTTGAGGGCGGTTACCCAATCGAGGATTCTACCCTTCGAGTGGGTAGGTTTGGAGCAGAATTGTTGGAGGCCATGCTCCTCTAATGCTGTGGCCAAGGCACTGGCTGGGGTGTCGAGGGGGTCATTAAACCCAAGATTGAAGTCTCCAAGTATAATCATTTGTGCTGAAAGTTTGGAGCTTTCGGCAACTAGTGAGGTGATGTCTTCCTCAAATGAGCCTGGTGGGCCCGGGGGTCTGTAAATTAAATGCATCGTAATAGTGCTCTTAGGGGACGTTTGTAATTTGAATGTGAGATGTTCACATGATTTAAGTGGAGGAGACGAGGCTAGTCTAATATTAAGCGAGGACTTGAAAATGATAGCTACACCTCCTCCTCGTGCGTTGGGTCTATCTGCTCTGAGGATGGTATAGTTGTCCGGTATAGCTAGGGTGAGAGATGGACCTGCAGCATCATGCAACCAGGTTTCGGTAACAGCAAGGAAGTCCAAGTTGTTAGTTAGAATAATGTCGGCTACTTCTATGGAATGGGCGACTAGTGATCTAACATTTAGAAGAGCTTCTTTAGGAATGGAAAGGGTGGAATTGCTAGGTATTGCAGTGTGATTGATAGTCTTATTGGGTCGCTTAGCTAGGGGTATGCTAGTCTTATGGTGGGTTCTGGCACCAAGTCTCTTGTTCCGATCAATAGGGGTGAGGGTGGTGGTTCGAGAGACAGTAAGGTCAGCAGTTGTGGAGGTACTGGGGCCAAAGGTGGGGCTTGAAGTACTTATATTGGTAGGGTTCCGCTTGGAGGTATGTAGGTGCTTGGTAGCCGGGACATCAGAAATGTATGTGTGGTAATGGTTCGGAGAGGCGGATTGTGAGACTGGGAGGAAGGCAGGAGTGGTAGGCAAGAATGGTGTGGGGCATATGATAGGGTAATGTCTTGGGCAGGCCGGCCTGGCTAGACCATTTTTATGGGATGTGTAGCTATTGCCATGGCAAGGTATGTTAATTTGCATGACACAAAAGGGGAACATGATTGCGATGAGGCAGGATAGCATGCTATAGCAGGGGCGGCTTGCAGGAGATTGGCGAGTATGTGGCATTGGTGACATAAGGTAGGCACACAGCAAATCAGATGTGGTCAGTAGGCGACCATAAGGCACAACAGTTCAAATGTGGTCAGTAGGCGACCATAAGGCACAACACAGTTCAAATGTGGTGAGTAGGCGACCATAAGGCACAACACAGTTCAAATGTGGTCAGTAGGCGACCATAAGGCACAACACAGTTCAAATGTGGTCAGTAGGCGACCATAAGGCACAACACAGTTCAAATGTGGCCAGTAGGCGACCATAAGGCACAACACAGTTCAAATGTGGCCAGTAGGCGACCATAAGGCACAACACAGTTCAAATGTGGTCCAGACGTAGACCCCTTGCTCACTGCTCTTAGAGAGGCACAGCTTCACCCCACTGATGATGCCCAACTAGGCTGAAACACGTGTGTATGGGGTTGCTGTGCTACTCTTGTTCAGAGGAGAATTGCCTAGCATTTCGGTGCTGGGCTGCCCCTGGGCAGGACAAAGACTGATATGTGGGGACATTTCTCCTCTGTGAAAAGAACAGAGAGCTAAAGACTTGGTTGCGACTCTCCCATGGGCCATCCACCCAAGAACAAGTCAATGGGCTGTGTTTGTGCTGGTAGAGAGTTTCCCAGACCCCCCTCTGTTTTGCATACCAAGTAACTTTGGGTCTCACCCTAGGTTACCAGGGGAATGCAGACGTGGACCCCTTGCTCACTGCTCTTAGAGAGGCACAGCATCACCTCACTGATGATGCCCAACTAGGCTGAAACACATGTGTGGGGTTGCTGCTGTGGTACTCTTGTTAAGAGGAGAATTGCCTAGCATTTCGGTGCTGGACAGCCCCTGGGCAGGACAAAGACTGATATGCTGGGACATTTCTTCTCTGTGAAAAGAAGAGTGAGCTAAGGACTTGGTTGAGACTCTCCCAGGGGCCATCCACCCAAGAACAAGTCAATGAGCTGTGTTCGTGCTGGTAGAGAGTTTCCCAGGCCCCTCTCTGTTTTGCATACTAAGTAACTTTGTGTCTCACCCTAAGTTACCAGGGGTATCCAGACATGGACCCCTTGCTCACTGCTCTTAGAGAGGCACAGCTTCACCTCACCGATGATGCCCAACTAGGCTGAAACACGTGTATGGGGTTGCTGTGGTACTCTTGTTCAGAGGAGAATTGCCTAGCATTTTGGTGCTGAACAGCCCCTGGGCAGGACAAGGACTGATATGCGGGGACATTTCTTCTATGTGAAAAGAACAGTGAGCTAAAGACTTGGTTGAGACTCTCCCAGGGGCCATCCACCCAAGAACAAGTCAATGGGCTGTGTCCGTGCTGGGAGAGAGTTTCCCAGGCCCCCTCTGTTTTGCATACCAAGTAACTTTGGGTCTCACCCTAAGTTACCAGGGGTATCCAGACATGGACCCCTTGCTCACGGCTCTTAGAGAGGCACAGCTTCACCTCACCGATGATGCCCAACTAGGCTGAAACACGTGTATGGGGTTGCTGTGGTACTCTTATTCAGAGGAGCATTGCCTAGCATTTCGGTGCTGGACAGCCCCTGGGCAGGACAAAGACTGATATGCAGGGACATTTCTTCTCTGTGAAAAGAACAGTGAGCTAAAGACTTGGTTGAGACTCTCCCAAGGGCCATCCACACAAGAACAAGTCAATGGGCTGTGTTTGTGCTGATAGTTTCCCAGACCCTCCTCTGCTTTGCTAACGTTATAGTATCTTGCATGTATGCAATTTACATATTCAACACGTACAGGTACATTTCATATCAAAGATCACATTCATTGCGCGTATGCGTGATATATGGATAAATGTTAAAACGTGAACACCTCGAAACTGGGCAGCTTGAATTTCGAAGTTTTATTAACTGCACCAATCCATGATAATATTAAGGTACATGCCACACCTCTTGAAAATCAATCAAAACAGCCCATTGGGAGATATTTGGGAAGAAAAAAATGTTTTTCCTTTGAGGAAACTATGTTAAAAGCTGTTGAAAACAACATTCAAGAGTTATTAAGAAAAGTTATTTTCTGACACTCCATTGACAATTTATCTTAACCTTAACTATACCATGTGCTAGCATGATGCCATAATATATGTATATGTGTGTATTTATATACATATAAATATATATATATACATACGGAAAGAGGGAGAGGATGAGTAACAGAAAGCTATTCTAGACGTGCTGAGTGGCATGGCAGCTGAAATGCTGCTATGTGCTGGCTCAAACACCAGACAGTAGACAAGTGATGTCACCACTAGACTGTGATAAGGCATTATTGACTAGCTTTTATGGGGATATTGTAGGCTGCTGTGCCATTTTCTCATTACCAGCTAGCAGTTGAATTACTGAAAGAATGTAATAATGAAATTATGTTTACACTTGTATAGAGCTATTGCAGGCTGCCATGTAATGCATATGGCATTAAGTAGCCCCTACCATATGTTATAATGATTTTGCAAGTCGCTAAGGAGTTGTGTGGACAAATAGGGGAACACCGCCAAAGGATGAATTCGTTTATAATGCAACAGAACTCTGAGATAACTTGAAATATCATTTTTATGTATGGTTGGGGTATTTTATTCCTTAATAATATATGGCTGCACTAACATCCCCTTGGTCTACTGATGACTTTAATACAAGTAATCTTCCAGTGTTTAATATATGTAACCCATGTAGAATCTATTCAGTAGAAAAACACACTAATATGCAGCTTGCAATGTGTTACAAAAACATATTGTCAGCAGTTTTAAGACAATGGCCCTCATTACAACACTGGCGGTAACCCATGGCGCTATTAGCACCATGGTTGCTGCCGGTGTTGTAACGAGTCCGCCAATGTTCAATGGGGAATTACCACCCCATTACAAGGTTGGCGGGGCGGTAATTCCCCATTGAACATTGGCCCTTCCCCATTCCCATTTTTGCCCCATAGGGCTCAATGGGACTGGGGAAGGCGGTAATTACGGTACCGTAATTACATCGAAGGTCCCTATGCAGGTCCCTACTTTAACGGCTGGTCCAGACCAGCGGTTCAGGTCGGGTCCCGCAAAGGGACCTCGTAACTAGGCGCTAAGGGGTTAACGGCGCCACAGCCTTTTACGGCGCCGTTAACCCCTTAGCGCCAGGGTCGTAATGACCCCCAATGCATTTAAAATACATGTAGATAGACCCGTATTCGCCAGCAGTGCACAATGAACAGCTCGCCATCAATGAATATCTGTACAGTGACACAGAGAGGTATTAGGGCAGAAAGCCTTCTGAAAGGTTAGTAACGACAGTACTCCAGTGGCAGCTGGAATTCTGCTCTGGGCAGGCTCTAGCAGCAGGAATTGCCAGATCACAACTCAACTGTAATACGTTATTACAGTTGAAAGAGTGGTGCAATTGTCTTTTTACAGTATACTAGTAATTTCATTATTAGACTGTAGTAAGAATATTATTAATAGGCTTTTGTAAGGATATTGAAAGCTTCAATGTATTTGAGATATATATATATATATATATTCCTAGAAATGCTTCTTCTGGTGTGTAAATTTGAAATAAGGTATTTGGCAAAAGCTAACCCCAAATGTACTTTATCAGGGAGGTGACCTGCTATATACCCTGTCCCACCATCCATCAAATACATGTTTTTATGTGGCAACATGGTGGCTGCAGGTTGTATAGCCCCCTGCTTAAACTGGTGATTGGTGTAGACTATTTGTGTTTGTGCTGCACATTTTTCCCTTGGGGGGGGGGGGTCAGTTTCATTGGTCAGTTGTTTCCCGAGGTGTTGGTCCTTCGTGAAGGGGACAGTGCCACTTCCGTGGGCATTATAAAACCTCGGAGGGTTGTGCAGATAGGCAGTTTATGGAACCTATGGCAGTAAGGCAGTTTTGACAGTTGGTCTGTCAGGATTTGGTTTTGGTGGAAAGGGTGTAGGTGAAGGTTGACTTTGGAGATGTTCTGCTAAGGGTTCTCAATGTGACATGGCCTAGGACTAGGAATGCTACATTCATAAACACCTGGCCTCTGAGGCATGCCGAAGGAGGCACAACATAGAGCTTCAAAAGAATCCCTGAAAATTAGAAGGGCCCTTTAAGGGGGAATTATCGTTAATAAGGCTGCCTGTACATCAAACGTTCTTCAGGCAAAAAGCATATGTAAATCAAGACAGTTGAACCGTGATGGTGAGGCTGGATTACCACATTACTCATATCATTTTATCAAAAATATTTATTTAATGCAATTGCTATTCAAACAATATAAAATACAAAATACCATACAGGCTATCATAACTCATATTGTCAAGAAACTCTTCCAACTTTCATCCACATATCATTGACTAGTGTGAGTATGTAAGTGGACATTTGTTGGTGTATATGTGGATGAAAGGTGGAATAGTTTCTTGGCAATATGAGTTATGATAGCCTGTATGGTATTTTGTATTTTATATTGTTTGAATAGCAATTGCATTAAATATATTTGATAAAATGTTATGAGTAATGTGGTAATCCAGCCTCACCATCACGGTTCAACTGTTTTGATTTACATACTCTTTAAGAGGGAGCCACTCATCATAGACCCTGTCGAACAGCAGGAGTATGACTGATAGTTTACTTTCTAGTGGCTGACTGTTTTGAAAAATGGATTAGGAGTTTATGTATAAAATGTATCACGGTGGCGTGGCTTCCTTTTGGCCATTTGTGAAGCATTATGTGTTAGAGACACAGAACCTTGGACAAGCACAGGGTGGTTTGGTTCTAGTGAGTCCTTGTTGTTATGGTGCCTCACATGAGTTAGTCAGTCGGCCTGAGGCATCTCTCTCCACATGCCATTTATGAATCTTTCACGTTGTACTCAATTAAAATGAAAACAGCAAATGGGGAATCTGCGTGATTTGAGTGGGCTTTTTCCCTCAGCCCCATAGCTTTAATTTCAAAACTTTTAATTTATGCTTTATCAACATGGTTTACAAACACTACAAAGAGAATGGGATACATTACTCACCGTAATCGTATTTCTGATGCTTGTATCTGCTTAGATTCACATGCTGTGCATAGGCCGACATCTAGTGGAAGCTGCGGAGTATTACAGTTTGTTTTTCGAAAGTCGAAAATGGGCGTCGACACAGGCGTGCCAGTAATACTATCCCTAGTGTGACGTCCACTGTACCCAAGATCCCTCACGCGTCTAGGATCCTCAGATTGTATTTTTTCTGACATGAGGAAGCATGAGGAGTAGCGTGAGTACAGATAATCCAAGCAGATAGACAGAAAGGTAAGACTACAAGCAATCATGCGCCTTCTCTCGGAGGGGAGGAAGGGTGGGTCGCATGTGAATCTAAGCAGATACAAGCATCAGAAATACGATTACGGTGAGTAATGTATCCCTTCTGAGGCTTGTGGAATCTGCTTAGATCACATGCTGTGCATAGATTAGCGAGCAGTACCAGAAGAAGGAGGTGGGATGTGAGAAGGGTCATGAGCAAACAGGTGTCTTAGAACCGCTTGTCCCACTTGTGTATCTGTCTTGGAATGAGTGTCAATGCAGTAATGCTGAGTAAAAGTGTGAATAGAGCTCCAAGTAGCTGCTTTGCAAATGGTGTCGAGGGGAACATTTGCAATGAAAGCCAGAGTGGCACCAATGCCTCTAGTAGAGTGGGCCCTTGGCGTAAAAGGCAGAGTCTTTTCAGAAAGAGAGTAACACAGCTGTATACAGTTGATAATCCACTTCGAGATAGCGCCCTTAGAGACGCGATCCCCCTCTCTGCCTGTAGCTACGGAGACAAACAGTTGATCTGTTTTCCTTAGCGGTCTGGTTTTATTTACATAGTATAGGACCGCCCTACGCACATCTAGGGTGTGTAGTTTCACCTCAGCCGAGCTTTGCGGGTTTTGGAAGAAAGCCGGAAGCTCGATGGACTGGTTTACATGGAACTTGGATATGAATTTAGGTGAGAACCTAGGGTGTGTGCGTAAAACCAGTTTGTCCTTGTGGATAGTAAAGAAAGGATCCTGCACTGACAGAGCCTGAATTTCACTGACCCTTCTTATGGAGGTAATGGCTACTAAGAAGGCCGTTTTATAAGTCAGGTGTTTGAGACTACTTTTATGCATGGGTTCGAATGGGGGTCCCATGAGCTTAGCTAGCACCACGTTGAGGTCCCATCCTGGCGGTGGGTTCGAAATAGGAGGGTGAAGTCTCTTTACTCCTTCCATGAAGGCTTTAACCACTGGTACTTTCCACCACGAGACCTTGTTATGGGATGTGGTGTAAGCCGAGAGGGCTGCCAGGTGTACTTTCAGCGAGTTAAAAACCAACCCTGCATCCAGCAGGTGGAGCATGTATGTCACAACGTTGGAAGGAGTGCAATCAACCGGGTTGATTTGTTTATTCTGGCACCAGATAACGAATCTTTTCCACTTATCAAAGTAACAGTGCCTTGTATTTGGTTTCCTGGACTCCTTTAGAATGTCCATACACCTCTGTGGTAATTTGAGATGTCCAAACTCTATGACTTCAGGAGCCATGCTGCTAGGTTCATAGAGTTGGGTTCCTGATGCACTGTTTGACCCTGTTTCTGGGACAGTAGGTTGTACCAGGCTGGGAGTCTGATGGGTTCGCACACCGCCATTCTGCGTAGGTGTGGAAACCATGGTTGTCTCGCCCACATGGGAGCAACTAGGATGAGCGTCATCGATTCCTTGTTCATCTTGTACACCACCTTCCTGATGAGAGGAGTTGGTGGAAAAGCGTACGCAAACATCCCTGACCAGTTCATCCACAGGGCATTCCCTTGGGAGTCCGGCTGGGGGAACCTGGATGCAAATCCTGGGCATTGTTTGTTTTCGCTTGTGGCGAATAGGTCTATAGTGGGGAAACCCCACTGAGAGAAGAGATCTTCTACTACGTCTCTGTGAAGGACCCATTCGTGTTCTTCTGGGAGGGAGTCTCTGCTTAGAGCATCCGCTAGGGAATTGAGCTCCCCTGGAACATGTTGCGATGACAGGAAGATGTTCCGTCTGAGTGCCCATATCCATATTTTCTGGGCAAGCTTGGACAGATTTGGCGAACGAGTCCCCCCTTGCTTGTTCAGATAGAACATGGCTGTCGTGCTGTCCGTCCTGATCTGCACCGACAAGTTCAGTAGATGGGGCTCGAACGCCCTTAGCGCTCGGAATACTGCCAGAAGCTCTAGCAGATTGATGTGGTTCTTGGCTACTGAGTGAGACCAGAGACCCTGAGCTGTGTGGTGGAGATGGTGAGCTCCCCACCCAGTCAGGCATGCATCTGTAGTAACCACTGCTTGTACTTCGGGATCGTAAAAGGGTTTCCCCTTTGCGAGATTCTCTCTTGTCCACCAGTGTAGGCTCTGTACGAGTGTTGGCGAAACGACCACTAGATCGTCCCAATGACCACTTGCCTGAGACCACTGTTTCGCCAACCATTCCTGCATGGGACGCATGCGCAGACGCGCGTGGGGGACCAGGTAAATGCATGACGCCATCATGCCCAGTAACCGCATAGCTTTGCGTACTGTTATCTGTTGACCTGACTGATAATGTGGAATTTGCAGAAGTATATTCCGAATTCTCTCGTCCGAAGGGAAGGTCAATCCTTTCTGAGTATCTAGGATAGCTCCTAGAAACTGTTTTGAGGTGCTTGGCACCAGACTTGACTTTTTCTCGTTGATGGAGAAGCCTAATTCGTGGAGGAGGTCGATAGTCCTCTGAATGTTTGACCTGCAAATTCCTGGGGTTTCCCCCGTTATGAGCCAGTCGTCCAGATAAGGGTACACCGGGATTGCTTCCCTGCGTAGGTGTGCAGCCGCCACCGCCAGTACCTTGGTGAATACCCTTGGTGCTGAAGCTATCCCGAAGGGCAGTACCTTGAATTGGTAGTGTCGACTGTCCACCTTGAAACGCAAGTACTTTCTGTGCGCTGGGAGCATGGAAATATGAAAATAAGCATCTTTCATATCCAAGGTTGCCATGTAATCCCCCTTCTTTAGGAGGGGGATTACCTCTTGTAGCGTGGTCATACGGAATTTTTGGGGCTTGACATACTTGTTGGCAGGCCGTAAGTCCAATACTGGGCGCATTGTCAAATCTTTCTTTGGCACAAGGAAGTAAGTTGAATAGATACCCTTGTTTACCTGGTGTCCTGGGACGAGTTCTATCGCGTCCTTTTCTAGCAGAGTGACGATCTCCTCGAGAAGGATCCTTTGATGCTCTAGGGAGTGCACTCTTTGTCGTGGAGGATGATTCCGGGGACGCTGCAGTAGTTCTATACAATATCCTGCGGATACTGTTGACAGCACCCATCTGTCTGAGGTGATCCCTTCCCAAGCCTGGGTGAAGGTGGAAATGCGTCCCCCTACTGGGGTTGCGTGGCAAGGGACCCTGAACTGAGCGTCACTGTTTTGGTGGAGGCGTGCCACCTCCCTTGTTGGGGCTGCCTCTGCCTCTTCCACGACCTCTCTTGTTACCCCTGCCGTAACTCTGGGTAGACTGCTGGTTGTTATTCCATTGTGTACCTTGTCCCTGGGCATAGTTGCCTCTTTGTGAATTTTGGCCGCGTGGGCGACGAAAATTATTGTTCCCCCTCTGGTTAGGGGGTTTGTTGGTAAGCTGGCCAAGGGATTTGAGAGTCTCATATTCATCTTTGGCATTTTTAAGTGCGTCTTCGACCGCTTTCCCAAACAATAG